>NC_056750.1:154573666-154923666 GCF_019279795.1 Protopterus annectens | reverse complement strand
TTATGGTTCAAAGTATAAAGGATTATGATTGGGTTGACAATCATAACCAGTTTATTACGTTCTCAAGACATGGATGCCAATAAACCCACATTGAGAGCGAAGCTTGAGTGGCAAATCATTGCATTCTTGTTGAGAACACATAGTAAAAGGTTATGATGGGAAAATTGTTAATAATTTTTTTTGTAGTGCACAGAGCTTTATGTCTTTCATGTACTACTGGTTACAGAAAAAAAAAAGAAAAAGCACTAAGAACCAAGAACACTTAGTGGCATTGAAAGTTGATAAAGCATTTAGCAAGCACTGCCATATGTTTCCTTAAGAATGGGAGGGGGGTGGAATCAAAGAAAGAAAATCACAGACACTTTTTAAATGTTGCTCTAATTCATATAAAAACATTAATGGAGCAGCAGGTTTCACATCAATATGCATTTTCTGAACAGCAGGAAGAATGAAGCTGTATTTCTGGTATATTTCATTGAATGTAATCCTTGGAAAGACAGAGTACCCGGGACAGCTGACAGGCAATGAAAATCCCTAGCAGAAAACCTGATTGCAACAGCAATTTATGGTACTCCAGGCACTATATATTTATAATGTCACTGTGGCCCAGGCACTATATATTTATAATGTCACTGTGGCCCACGGCCTTAGGCAATAACAGTTATCATTTGTTTTCTGACTTGTTATATAATTATATTGCTGCATTGAAAAAAAATCATTGGAAAATGTGTTGTATATCATTTAAGATCTTGTGAGCCTTTACATAGTTTGGAAATCACTGGTGCACTGCTCATTCTAGCATCTTAGCAGTGGCAGCTGGTGACTTCAAATCAGAGGGGGGCTGCAGGAGACAGCTGAATGGATGGGGCAAATGGGAAGGGGTGGAGTCAACTAGAAAGGAGAGGAGCTATGTTCAAAACCACAAAAACTGGAACTTTAATTAAATACATTGCCCTGGGTGCCAAACCGTCATTATGAGAGTCCAATCAAGACAAAATGAAGTGTAGAAGAAAAAAAATATTTCAATGCATTGGTTGCATGACTGCTTACTTAATATCTAGATGGAAACAAAAAGGTTGTGAGGCATGAAAAAATTAATTACATTTTAAATACATTACTGGAGTGCCAGGCAAAATCAAGTATAAGAAAAACAAGCAGCACTCAACTCAAACCACTTGTTTTTGCACTAGTTCTAATTATAATTTATATTCAGCTTTATTAAATTACCAAGTAAAATGCTGAAAGTAGCAATCTCTGTGATACCCCCTGTTGTAAAAATGTTTCTTATCCAAAAAAGACTTGCTGCCTGACAACAACTATCTACTTGTTGCATGGGGAAAACATGATCAAAGTAAAAAATGAAAAGCAAAAAGAAACAAGCTCAAGATACATTGCTTAAAGGATTACTGCACAGGTTATGGACCACACACGATAGATTGGCATTCTGTTTAGTTTACAGGTAAAGCAAGTCTCCAACAAATGTAATGAGCTTCTTAAAATAATGTACTCCTGTCCTTTATTACAAATACTGTCATATGCATTTCAATACCAAAGGCTTGTACATGATCTAGTTATGTAAGTACTCTCTGTATGGCAACAACAGAAAGGCTTTCAACGTTGACAGTTCTTTAACAGTATGCTTATTAAAGCTTACTTGTATCTTACAATCTCAGATAAGGTTACCTGATGGTCACTAAAGCATTGCTACTTAAACACAGAGCAACAGGCACTTTCTGAATAATAATAATCATAAATCAACAGTATAAAAATATGACAGAAACCAGAACATTCTGCAAAATCAAGGACAGATGAAAAGCCACTGTAGTACTTGTGTCTACCTTGGATGGGGGGATATTCTGCACATTTACACTGCATATCTGCTCCTTGCCTTGCTTGGACACATCCAGAGTCACTACATGGGGGAGTGGGGTACAACAAGTATGTCACAATTTGAAATGTCTCTGTCTGACTGTGATGTCCCTGACACATTTGTCATACCTGTCAACCTCAGAGCAAGAAATCTGGACAAAGACATACACAGAAGTGGGACAAAGGCCCAAGAATGAGGACAGTTTTTAAATATTGCTCTTATAAACTTATGAAGATAATAGAATAGTAGGTCTTGCATTAGTATGAATTTTCTAAAGGGTATAAAATCTGAAACTCAAATGACTGTCATTATTTTCTAACTTCAGTCTTTAATGATTTGCCACTAATTTGCCAAAAAAACACAATTTTATGAAAAACGGACCAAAAATGTGACACAAAAATATAAAATAGCCACACAATACAGATGGGAACCTGTCAAAGAAGGGACACTTTTTTAATATTAGTACTGCTAACTTGAGCAGCTCACAAAATAAAAGAATCTACATGCATTTCTGAAATAAAAGTAATCTATAACTGTGATTATTACAGTTATTTATTAATTGTAAACCCTCCACATTTTTTCCAAAATTGCCATTTTGTGGAGGGATTATTAGGGAAGAACAACATTTTGAGCCAAAATCGGGGACAGTTGAGAGGTTTGGATATGCCTAATTCTATAAAGCAATTTATTTGCACATACCTCTCAACCTGTTAATGCAGGAAATCTGGACAAGGCCAAATATATTGGGGGAACATATAAACAGTACTAAAAATTGCTGTTGTATAAACTGAGAGCATTCATAGAATAACAGGTCTTGCTTTAGCATGCATTTTTCTGAAGGTTATGAAGTCTGAAACTCAGTGTCTGTCATTATTTAGTGACTTAATTCCTAAATGATTTGCCAGAAAACCACAACTTTTATGAAGAACAACCAAAAATAAGAAGAAAAATCTATTAATTCTGCAAAAATCTGGACAGTTGAGAGGTATAGTTCAGTCAGGGCTGTCTTTGAGTTTGTCGCCCTTCCCCCCACACAAAATCATGGTCAAATGGAGCCTCCCCCCTGCAGCCATTCCAATGAACCATTACTTGGCTATTTCCCCTATTTACCATAAACACTAATGGGTGTACTGCTTTACTTCAGCGATAATTTGGACTTCATTTGAAAGTTTTATTTTGCATTTTACAGCACAAACACTAATAGATATCTGCTAAACAAGGCAATGCAGTCTCACAATGAAAACAGACTTAGCATTAAAACTTCTCTGCCCTTGAAACTCACATTCATTGAAACAGCATTGAAACCCACATTCAAAGAAAATACATTTTGCCAGTGGCAGATTAAGATTAACTTTGGGCTGTTTTCAAATCACAGGCCCCTTGCACACAAAACATACACCTGCTCTTTGATACACCTTCCTGGTTGTATTAAATTATATTCCTTGTACAATACGGTACAGTTTTAAAGGCCGTTTAAATGTATTGTTTTGAACATTTTTTCAGTAAACAATGAAACAAAATGCATACACCAATAATGACAAAACTGCCCAATTCAGAACATTTCCATCATAAAAGTCTACTCAAACTTCTACAGTCAACCAGTATCAGTAAATATGCACAATCTCTGAAGAAGTAAAAGTCATCTAAATAATTCCACATTAAAGAGATCTGTAACTAATGAAGAGGTTACTGCTAGCAAACAACTTTATATTTCATTGTTTCATCTACAAATAAAGTGCCTGTTGCCCTTGAGGAATAAATCGCCTATGTTACACTAAAAAAATGATAAGTTAGTAATATTACAATAGGGAATGGATGACAAACTGATAACAGGTTCATAGTTACCAGGTATCTTTGCCAAAAAGGACTGCATCATCCACCCCCTTTGCAACACAGTACAGTATCAGCAATGCATCTACCTACTGCGGGAATAGAACCCACAGCCTTCTGCATCAGAAACAAGTACACTACCTGTCGTGCTATTAAGAATACAAGCAGAATCACCATAAGCAGCACTAAATGTTTGCTCCCCTGCAGCTCTCAGCTCATTGTAAAATCTATTCAACACTCAGCTGTATCTCTGAACTTTGCAGCACAAGAAATCCTGAAAAGGCCAAAATTTATTGGGGGGAGGGACAAAAGCCCAAAAACCAGGGACACGTTTTAAACATTGCTTGTATAATGTTGGAAAGTTGCTATAATAAAATGCTGTGTTACCACCATACATTTCACTGCCAAGTCTTGAACCCAGGACCGTGTGCAAAACAGTCAGAGCAACATACCACTATGCCAAATCAGCTGTTTTGTGAAAGAGAGGAAGACTGAAACTTAAATGGCTACCATTTAGTTAATTCAGTTCTTACCATAGCTGTCAACCTCTTAGCACAAAACACCTGAACAAAGCCAATAATGGGGGATTACAGCCCCCAAATATATTCAGTGAATTCAGTTCTCACCATAGCTCTCAACCTCTTAGCAAAGACACCTGGCCAAAGCCAGTAATGGGGGAATACAGACCCCCAAACATATTCAGTGAATTCAGTTCTTACCATAGCTCTCAACTTTAGCACAAAAATCCTGGAAAAAGCCAATAATGGTGGAATACAGTCCCAAAAATAGGGACAAATTTCAAATATCCATCGTATAAACATAGAAAATTGTTAGAATAAAAGGTTTTGTGTTACCATGTCCTTTCTGAAGAATATGAAGTCTGAAATTCAAATGCTTGTCATTTTTATTTATTTAACATTTGTTAACCAGGAAAGTCTGACATGGAACAAAAGCCAATTTTCAGCAGAGGCCCAGGGAGAAACACTCTATACACATGTCTTTGTAAGATGAGAGGACACCAGAGCACCAGAGGAATCCCATACTCAGAAGATACATAGATAAATATAAGGGAAAATCACAAAATAAGCAATTTACTGATGACGCAAAAAAGTTTTACAGAGAACTGGGAAATAAGGTAAAAGGAATTGATAGACCACCGAAAAAGAGGAAGTAGATACATTTTGGAGAAGTATCTATAAAGATCCTGTGGAACATAACAAATATGCTAAATGGATAGAAGAAGTAAAAGAAAGAATAAAAAAGTCTAAAGTTCCAGGATATGAAATGGGATGAAATAACAGCCAGAAAGATTGAAACAAAGCTGAGAAAAGCCTCTAACTGGAAAACCCCAGGCCCAGATGCCGTACCTAACTTTTGGCTTAAAGTATTAACTTCTTTACACAAGGATCTAGCCATGAGTAAGAACTATTTATATGCACACCCTGAACAGACACTGCATTGGTTAACAACAGGAGAAACAATGCTCTTACTTAAGAGTGAACCTGCAAGCTACCCTAAAAATTATAGACCAATAACTTGTCTTCCGACGACGTATTAACTATACACGGGAATTGATGCTGACAGAGTTTATAGTCATTTAGAAGAAAACTCAATTATGACAGTAGAACAAAAGGGCAATAAAAGAAAGTCATATGGAACAAAGTATTATTTTTTGTTAAATAAAGTTTTAGTGGAGAACTTTAAGAAAGGGAAGTATGGCATGGATTGACTATTAAAAAGCACTTGATAGTATTCTCACATTAATGGATAAAAGAGTGCTTGAAAGTTTATAAGGTACATCATACACTGATTGATTGCATTACAGTAACCATGAAACAGTAGCAGATCACTGTGCAATTAAGCCATGATAAAGGACAGATTATTATCCCAGGGATAAAAATCCAAAGGGGGATTTTGCAGGGTGACTACCTGTCACCATTGCTATTTTGCCTTGCCATTAATCCATTAAGCTGTTTACTTAACAGCTTAGGTCATTGCTATAATTTGGCTTCTAGAAAACAATAAAGTATAATGACTTCTCATATTCTCATTGTCGATGATTTAAAACTGTATAGCTCATCAGATGAGGAACTGAAAGCACAGCTGCAGGTTGTCAAATCTTTTTCAAATGATATTGGAATGTCATTTGGTCTTGATAAATATGCAAAAGCAGCCTTTAAAAAAGGAACATTGCAGCACCAGGAAAACATTGGTTTGGGACAAGAATGTAATATAAAAGAACTTGAGCAAGAGGGGGTTTATAAATACTTTGGAATTGATGAAGGATCAGCAAAAAAAACATGAACAAATGCAAATAAAGCTTAGTACGGCATACTTTAGAAGACTTAAATTAATCCTGAAAAGAGCACTGACACCTAGGAACAAGATCAAGCTATAAATCACTTTGCTCTTCCTGTCCTAACTTATAGTTTGGAGTGATTGACTGACCCCAAAAAGTGTTGGATAGACTGGATATTAAAACAAGAAGGATGCTTCATGCTCACCAAATGATTTATAAAAATCAGTGTATACCAAGATTATATATTTTCCATTCTGAAGGAGGGATGGGCCTCCTTGAAATTGACTGCATGTATAGATCTGCAATCGTGGGACTCCACACATATCTACTGACCTCACAAGATCCAAACGTGGTGAAAGTTTTGAAACATGAGGAGAATAAACTTAAGATGACATCACTGCTTAATTGAACAGAAGCATATCATGTCAAGCAGGAATGGGAATCAAACCAGAAGTAGATAAAAACCAGGCAGCAACTGAAAGTGCTAAAAAACAAAAGAAAGAATATAAGGTGAAGGACCAGATGAGAAGGCAAGAAATGTGGAAAAAACATAAATATAGTTGCAAGTATGGAAAACTTCTGGAAGAGCCACATGTTGATCAAGAATGAACGCAGGAATGGTTAAGGAGAGGTGAATTTACATTAAGAAATGAAAGGTTAATATTGGCAGCCCAAGATAGTGGGCTATGTTCATGCTGGTTTACTAAATCCATTGAACATGTGGGAAAAACAGACATATGTAGGTTTTGTGGAACTGAATTGGAAACAGTCACACCTTATTGCTGGTTGCAACTCTCTAGTGGCAGAGGGACTGTATACTGAAAGGCATAATAATGTGGCGAGATTGTTACAATGGAAATTGTGCAAACATTATGGCATCAAAGTGGCTGAAAAACTCTGGAAACATGAGCCACAGAGAATCACAGAAAATGATGAAGTTTACATCACATGGGATCACCCAATACCAACAGTCCAAAAGATAGATGCTAGAAAACTGGATATAGTGGTCCAAGAAAATAAGACAAAAATAGCATTGATCATTGAAATCACCACACCTAGTGACTACAGTGTCTTGTGTACAGAGAGACACAAAGTCATAAAATACCTCAATCTGCAGGCAGAAATGAGAGCCATGTGGAAGAAAGATACCCAGGCAGTTCCAATAGTAGTAGAGCAACTGGTTTTATAAAAAAGAATTTACAATCGTATTTAGATATGTTACCAGTTCATGTAACACCGTGCGAATTGCAGAAGTAGTCATTACTGGGCACATTGTGGGTGCTGCGAAGAGCACTTTTGGCTAACATCAAAGAGTGAAACAATACTAATTTCATGAACTTTAATCGTTCTTTGACTTAGGAATGGGGTTCATTCCCATCATGGTATTAGAGACCCAAAAGACTTGGAAAAATTAAAAAGACAGAAACACATACAAACACAGGTAGGACATGTATACTCCACACAGAAAGCACCCCAGCTAAGAATCAAACCAGAGAATCTGTAGCTGTCAGGCAACAATGCTACCACTGCACCTCTGCACTACTGACTGTAAAGACACAAAAATACAGAAACCACAGATTTTATGAGGAACAGAACAGAACAAATATGAGGCAAAAATCTGCAATTTTTTTACAAATGGTGGTGGGTAGGGAATGCAGACTTTTGCCACCTGGCCCCAAGGTACAGGGTTCAAGCCTGATGTATTCTCTACCCACCAGCACATATACACACACACACACACACACATACATGTCCATTGCATTCCTTCCTGCAGATCCATACCTGAGTCCAAAGTCTGTAAAACAAGAGCAAGTCCTTCCACTAATGTCCATAACATCCATCCAAAAGTCCATAATGAGAGCAAGTCCTTCCTGCGAGAGCAGAGCAAGCTGGGTGCTACCCAGCCTGTGCACATTGCAGTCTGATCACCTTCCAGTCTATGCAGTTGCAACTGTATAGACTTCTGGGATATTTGCTGCTGAATGCTGTCTTCCTAATCCAGAATGCTGGTGAGACAGTCTGGATTCTGTGTGCATGCTCCAGACTGGTCCACCATCAGTCCAGATATTGGGAAATGCCACGCATATGCGATGTTTAGCGACTTGCAATTGTTTTTATTTTTTTATTTTCTTTTATATTTTAGTTTCTTTTTTGTTTTACAGCTGGGGGGCTGCAGTCCTGCAGCCCAATAGCACGAGCCACCCCTGCATCTTAGTCATGCTGTTTAAAACAGTTTTAGACTTCCCATTATTTGCATCTGCCGATGAATCCCCCCTCATTTATACAGGAGTACAGTATGTAATTTCTTTAATTGGGCTAGTACTTTTCTTTCTCTGATGCTTCTCTTCACAAAAATGGTGAGCAGGATTGGTTAATTGGTTTGCAGTCATTTTTATGAATTAAGAGAGCAGATAATCTGGCCCAGCATAACCAGACACTTCAGCTTGACACAGTGACTACTAGTATATTCAGGACTGTATGATCTACACGTGCATGTAATTGCTTGGTTTTGTTGTAGATATCACGGCAATTAGCATTTTTCTGCATATCAGCAACTGTTTCATTTGGAACATCTGTAAAAGCTACTGTTACATGACTGTTCTCGATGGGATGACAACCAGGATGCAGGTTGAGATGCTTTTAACAGATTGCTTCAAAGGACCACAAGCCCATATCCAGTAAAGGTGTTGGGCTGTCTGGCAGACTTGTATTTGACACACTTATAACTGGGAAACATATCTGTAGTAATTAGTAAGTGAATGTGTTTTGCATTTTATGGCTACGATTGTAATGATGCTGGGATTTCTCTTTATCCAAAGGTGCAGCAACCATGGGTTGGTATATAAAAGTAGTAGAGCTGTGAAAGGTACAGTCCTTATGGGGCTGTGTTTTGATTTTTTTTAAGTTAGCTGATTTGCATTGAGTGTAAGCATTTTTGATTCTACATGTGATTGCTAATCCGAGATGTGCAGTTTAATCATGGAAAAATAGCCTTGTTCAGTTTTTCACAACTTTCATTTTAGTAATAGTTGATAAGAAAAACATTTTCCATTTGTTTATTGGATGCCACTCATCACTTATCTTACCATGGAAGAGTACAACCATATATAGTTATGAGGTGGAAGTAACAGCCTTAATGCTTGTATTATGCCCACTGGACTCTTATAAAAGCCTGAAACACTAATAGCATCAGTCTTAAGGCACTATATATACATACCCTCATACCAGAAATACACACACACACACACACACACACACACACACACACACACACACACACACACACACACACATGCGCGGTCGACAGCTGTGCAGTCTCTGGAGTATGGAGATATGCTCTTCCCTATTAATATTATATGACCTCGTATTTAGTATATATATTTAGTAGGATGTGTGAGGGGTTGCCATGGGGATTTAACATGTTTACATTTCTGCAGATTGATTATTAGTAGTAGAGCCATGTAAATATGATATGTATTCAATCAGTATAGTCACCATCAGAAAAAATTTACTGGTACCCCGGGTTGCAAAAAAGTATGACTGAACAGATGGACAAAATATGTGTGGATGGATTAATGATGGGCTGTAGTTTTGTTGGTGAGACAGTTTTAGCAGCTGTTTAAGTTTAGCAGTTTAATATTTTTAGTTTGGCCTTGTGTGATTTAGATAATGGTACAAAAGGCACCACACTTGTCTTTCATGCTAGAAAACCAGAAGGCTGGCAATGACGTTGATTCCTGCACTATGTGATTGGAATTCTGACACTGCAATGCAGCAATCGGGGTACAGAGCTCCTGAGTATGTTGGCATGTAGATGAGACATTAAATTAAGGTCCCATCTGCCTAAGTTGTTGGTAGCTCACATGGATGTAAAAGATCCCACAGAACTTATTGAAGAGCAGGGAATGTTCCCTGGTGCTCTGTCCAGATTTCCCCGAGTCAGTTTCATTTCCAACTTGGATCTACCCAGAAAAAAGCCCATTGTCCTAGTTGGACAAACCCAGCCAGCAAAGTGTAAATAAAATAAAATAAAATTGCCACAATTCATTTCTATGACTTTTCCTATTCCACAGTGGCATGTAGGGTATAAGATGCTTTTATACATATGTATCCTGGGTTCATGAATCTCAAGGTACATCTTTAGTTTTACAGTTTGCCTCATTATTAAAAGTATATTTTACATCCATCAGGATATATAAAAACATCATTTTCTTTCCATGTTCCATTTTTATAACTCCTTCTGCATTGCATTTTCTAAATTTTTCCCTCAGGATGCAACTCTTCTTTCAGTGAATTCATAATTGATGCCCAAAATATAAGCTATACTAGAAATACTTAAAATAGCATTTCCTTATTCACTTTCTTACTGATGGTGTTACATATCATATGCATGCATACCACTTTCCCTTTTCCGTTTTCTCTTTCTTAAAGGAGCATGCACATTTGAACTGCTTCTAAGTAAGACTTAGTAATACCATTTTCAACTTGCATTGTAACATTTTCAGATCAGTATCAACCAATTTCTTTGGATATCCCCTCTATAGTAATATACCTTCATTAGTTTTCTAGCTGCACTAAAAATGTCTTTGTCAATAGTATATCTTACAGCTCTTAAATAAAGGATTTCAGGAGTATTTCTTCTTACATGCCGAAGACTGAAAGATGACAAATGTTATTTCACAAAGTAAAGTAAAACAAAACAATAGCAGAACAGTCCAAGGCAACGAAGGACCATGTAAAAATGGCCAAAAGATAAAATAAAGCTGTTTTATTGAAGCAATGACTTTCAATACTTCTGAAACAGGTAAGCACTTTCACCATAGGGCTTTGTCAAACCATAAAAACACAGAAGCTTCCCCTTCATCCACTTATATAATTATACAAGACCAATTACATAAGAAAATCAGTTAAACAATAAAATGAGTTTTTCAATTGAGGCAGTGAGATTAAAGAAGCAGTAGACATTAAAACCATATACTTTAAAAATATACCAGAACACTAGTACAGCATCAGAGAAATAAATTTTAGGAAACTTCAGCATAATAGTAAACATAATGAAATGCTCAATATAATACAGAGGGAATTATCTAACTTGCAGGGCTCTTGATTTCAGTATGGGTTTCAGTGGGACTTTGTCAATAAGACAATTTAATTATCCATTTGACTTCTCTACTTTCTGTATGGTTCCTAATATCACCACCATGTTTGTTAGGTAAAACCACTTTAATGACTAAAAATTTAAATGTATGTAAGCTATCCTGCTGTAAAACATGCTTGGACAGTGCACTATTATCTGAGCCAACCCTAATATGGCAAAGGTGCTCTCTGATCCTGTCTTTCAGCATCTTGTCAGTCCTCCCTACATAGAATGACTGACAGGATGTGTATAACAATTAGCCTTAGCACTGAATACATACTT
Source organism: Protopterus annectens (assembly GCF_019279795.1). NCBI lineage: Eukaryota > Metazoa > Chordata > Ceratodontiformes > Protopteridae > Protopterus > Protopterus annectens. Next base: position 154,912,248 of record NC_056750.1, on the reverse strand, counting down.
GGATAGTAATGTATACACTGTGAAGGATTCAAAACAATTGTTATTGGATTTCTATACTTTAATTACTACTGCATCCACTACTACCACTTATTATTTTGTGACACTTGATGTACAATCCTTATTCACAGTGATCCCAAGTTTGCAAGGTGTTGAATGTGTACATGAATACTTATCTAGGCATAGTGATTATTCAGAATCCTTTATAGATGTACTATGCATGTTTCTTGAAATTGTGCTTGAAAATAATGCCTTTATGTTTGACCTTGAAATCTACTTGCAAAAAGATGGTGTAGATATGGACACCTCATGTTTATGGCAAAATGGGAAGAGGATTGTATGTTTTGTAATGCATTTTTCAGGAATATGTCCCATTCTATTGGCGTTTTGTCGATGACTTGTTTTTAATTTGGACTAGTATTATAGAACAGTTGAATTTCTTTTTTGAACAGTTGAATGGGATGAATGACTATTTGAAATTTACGGTTGCTAATCATTAGATAAAATAGAGTATCTAGACATTCTTAGTGAGAGGCTAGGCAATGGCTTAATTAATACTGGAGTGCACAGAAAGTCCTACTGTAAAAACATCTTGTTTCATAGGAATATTATGCACCCTAACTATGTCTTCTGGAACATTATGAAAGGCCAAGGAGTAAGAGCCTCTAAGCTGAATGTGTCTGATGAGGGCTTCTATAAGGAACTAGCAAATTTGAGAAATAGGTTATTAATGAGAGGAAATAATAGTATTGAAATAGACAAGAGGGTGGGTGAAATACCAAGCCACAGGGATAATATGGCAAGGCCATACTTCTCAGTGAGGGTGGTTGAACAGGTTTCTGTGGATAATCATGCCAATATCAGGGAGGTAAGGGTACCATTATTTTATACCACTGATGCTAATGTCATTGCAGACATTATTAGGAAACATTGGGAGAGTCTGACTACAGACCCAGACATTCGACAGATCATAGGTGATACACCTAATTTTCTATATAAAAATAAACTTAACCTTAAAAGGATGTTCTGCTATCCAAAAATTATGTGGCATCTGGTGGTAACCTTAGTGAATCAGTTACAAGTCCATGTGGACAATGTAATTTTTGTGAGAGTATAAATGACACTGGCTTTTTTTATACATCCAGACAGTGGACATAAGAATGTATTCAGTGCTAAGGCTAATTGTTATACACAACATGTCTATTTAGTACAGTACACATCCTGTCAGTAATTCTATGTAGGGAAGACTGTCAGGATGCTGAAAGACAGGATCAGATAGCACCTTTACCATATTAGGGTTGGCTCAGATAATAGTACACTGTCCATGCATGTTTTACAGGAGGGTAGCTTACATACATTTAAATTTTTAGTCATTGAAGTGTTTTTTACCTAACAAACATGGTGATGATATTAGGAACCATAGAGAAAGTAGAGAAGTCAAATGGATAATTAGACTAAGGGCAGACTGTAGACTAGGTCTTAATGACAAAGTCCCACTGAAACCCCTACTGAAATCAAGAGCTCTGCAAGTTAGGTAATTCCCTCTGTATTATATTAAGCATTTAATTATGTTTACTATTATGCTGACGTTTCCTCAACATTATTTCTCTGATGCTGAACTAGTGTTCTGGTATATTTTTAAAGTATACAGTTTTAATGTCTACTGCTTTTTTAATGCTCACTGCCTCAATGGAAGGACTCATTTTATTGTTTAATTGATTTCCTTATGTGATTGGTTTTGTATAATTATATAAGTGGATGAAGGGGAAGCTTCTGTGTTTTTATGGTTTGACAAAGCCCTATGGTGAAAGCGCTTTCCTGTTTCTGAAGTATCGAAAGTTTTTGCTTCAATAAAACAGCTATATTTTATGTTCTGGTCATTTTTACATGGTCCTGCGTTGCCTTGGATTATTCTGCTCTTGTTTTGTCTTATTTTACATTGGAATACTTTTATTCAGCAGAACATTTACTCACTTGGGACTTTCTTTGAAATGTTATATAACATTTTATTTGAATATACTGAGTTCCTAAAAAAGAATGCTTAATTTATTAACTATAGTCTGATAAATGACAAGATCTAGAAACATTTTGTTGGAATTGAATTTACAAGTAACACAAAGAGGTTCATAACAGGAACTTATATAATTAAACTCATTTTAAGAAACCTATTTAGTAACCATCATTAATAAAACAACAAAAGTGAATAATAGTGTTGAGGCTACTGAAAGATGAACATGATGAATACTTTTTGCATGCCAGATAGCTACATGCAAATGTTAATGATGGTACTATAACCATACAGGTATTACATGGTTACCAATTAAACTTCCATTCAAATCTAAAATGTCTTATATTTTAAAGTAAAAATCACACAAGCTTATGTGTGACTAGATGAATTACTGACTAAAGTTACAATAAGTATGCAGAAACAATAATGTTGCCACTAGTCCTTCAGAATGTCAGACACTAGAATATAAAAAGATTATATCCATAATCAGAAGAATATATCAAAGAGATACAACTTTGTAGGTTTAGAAAACAGCCTCTGATGTCCTAAATATCTTGATAAATTTTCATAACCATTGTCCTAACACCATAGCTGTGAAATACAGATGCAGTCTTCGTAACAGACTTCATGCTAGCCAATTCTGATCTAAGGAGTGGTTGAAAGAAATGTTTTTAGAAAGTCATATACATATAAATATATATATATATATATATATATGTGTGTGTGTGTGTGTGTGTGTGTGTGTATGTATATATGTATATATATATATATATATATATATATATATATATATATATATATATAAAATGTGTATAGATGGGTTCACTTTATAATCTCGAAATACTGAAATCCCGAATTTCAGTATTTCGAAAACATAAAGTCGAACGTCCCAAATCCTGAAACTACAAAATAACGAACAGAAACATACCATACATCACACAACACATACATCATCCAACCCACACCACAACAAACAAAACACACACAAACACAAAAACAAACAAACAAACCTACACTACATATAAGCAGAGGGGCAAGCCTCCCTACACCCCCTTACTTATATATACTAACTCTGAGATCGCATAGACAAACACAGAAAGGAAACTCTCACCCACACGTTCTACAGTCCCTCGCACACACATAAATATCACACATGTACAAACACCAACACATCCAACACTTACACACCCATACTTTCACCTGCCTACCCTAACCCACATGTACTACTGTCAAACACATTCACACACACTGAAACTCCCACACAAAACCCTTACAAAACACTCACCTTAAATTACACCAAAATCCACACACAACTCCAGGCACCATTCACTCATGACACCACACGTAACGTACATTAAAGCCATAAGCATGAATTCAAGATATTCTGATTCACAATTATGCACTTTCACGATTTTAAAGATTCGAATTTCAGTATACTGAAATTTGGGATACACACACACACACACACATATATATATATATATATATATATATATATATATATATATATGTGTATATATATATATATATATATATATATATATATATATATATAATAAATATCAATCTGGGTTGAGGTAGGAGTATATATATATATATATATATATATATATATATATATATATATATATATATATATATATATATATATATATATATATATATATATATATATATATAGATATAGATATATATATATGTATAGATATAGATAGACAGCGACAATCAAACAGATTTCAAAACTGACTGCTAATAAAGCAGAATAGATCATATCACAATGATTCAAATATGCAGCACTTCAAATCCCAAATATTTGCAGCAACACAAAATCTACTTTTTTGCAGGGGGCAAGCCTCCCTGCACCCCTTGTCCCCTTCACTCCTCTACTAATTATATGTACCGATTTTGAGTTTGCAGTACAGTGAAGAATGTATAATATAATTATTTTGAAATCATATATTTTCAAGAAAAAGATATACATTGTTTTGTTACACTTAATCATGATCAAATCAACAACATATTCAACCATACATTTATTTATTTAACTAAGATTACATGTATACATTCTGTTTGTTAACTGGATAGGTGGGCCAATGGGTTTGCTTGATATGAATGAGATTCCAGAACATCGAACCTGTGATCATTGAAGACCAGAAGATCCATGTTCCGGAATATCGAACCTACAAAAAAAAATGTAAAATGTGAAAACTTTTGAATTCACATATTTGCAGGGGGGCAAGTCCCACTGCACTCCAAACCCCCTGCTACTCAAATATACCAACTCTGACATTGCACTACAGTGAAGGAAACTATAAAGCTTCCATTCCGCACTGTATGGTGATCTCCATTCACAGGGTTCACTATTCCGGAACTTTGATCTTCTAGTCTTTGATCAGAGGTTTGATGTTCCGGAATCTCGATCATATGAAGTAGACCAGGGGAGAGCTGTAGTGCCTTTTCATTCACAGCCTGGACTCAAGAAATTAAAGGGAAAAAAAATTATATATAAAGTATAATTTAAAATTACATATAGTGGTTATAACAGAGCAAACAAGAAATTCATAAAGCAGACAACCTTTACAAATAGATACAAGTACATTTGCAGCTATGTATATTTTCATCTGATATTTCTGACATAGTCTGAATTGAATATTTATAATTCATAACTACAGATTCACCAATTTATTTGTCTTTGAAACCATAATATGTTGCTGTTAATACTATACCTATGAGATGCTTTTATTATCACAATGCTTAAATGTATAAACATTCAAATTTTAATTGAACTTATCACAAAGATCATAAAAGAGTTTTCATGTGAGATTTGCTGAAGGACTAAATTTTGAACATCTAGTTATATTAGAATATTACAAGTTCAATCCCTTTTTTGACCACCAAATTTCTAGGCTGAAATTTCTAAAATAAATTAACAAATGTAGTTGAATATTATCTACACCATTATGATAATTTGTTACAAAAGTAACTCTCTTGTTAAATAATTTAATATCATTAGGAAAAAGAGCACCAGCAAATTTGTAAAAAGTCCCTCACTTATTTGAAGGTACTGAGAAACATCTTATTCCACATAAATTCTATTCAGTCCTCAGAAATGGTGTGCATGACCAAATAAAACAAGCCAATGTTTTACAGACAGTTGGTCAAAAGTTCATTTTATTAACTGAAAAAAAGCTAGTATACTTGATCAAAAATCAGTTAATTGTACATTCAAATTTTTCAAATGTGTGTGAGATTGAATTACAGTGTGGATCGGGGAATTTCCCATTCCCCCCATAGTTTGATTTTAGAAATGGCATATTTAGTTAGAATGGGATGTGGGGGCTGTATGTGGCACCCCCTGCAAAAAATGTTTAAGCTTTTTTTTTTTCTATTTTTTTGTTGGCTAGTATTTGATCAGTTGTGTTCAGTCACTTGCAGTTCAATATTTTGTTTTTTCACTATATGTACATGCATCATGGAACTGATTAATAAGGGCATAGGGAACCTATAAACACTGGATCCATCTCAGTTTGGATTTTTCTATGACAGGTTATACTTACCCAGTGTAGTGGACTTCTTTGAAAAGTTTTCCAAAGTAATGGATGAAGGCAATGCAGTGCACACCACATACCTCAACACAGGCAAGGCTTTTGACAATATTCCTCACTCAGGCATAGTAAAAAAGCAAATTAAATGTGGAATATACCCCTGCATTACCCTCTGGATTGCCAACTGACTCACAGATAGGCTGTAGGAGCTCAAAATAGAGAAAGAGATTGGCTACCAGGAGAGCCCCCAGAGTTTGGTATCTGCTTCTGTTAAGTAAAAGCCAATACCAAACGGCTCTGGCTGACTAATTTGCAGATGGAAAATAACTGATGCCAGAGTCATGGACTGAAATTATTGCCAAAAGTGCATTATCAAATCCTTTGGGAAGCTGTTTATACTGGGGAACTACTTCACTGGCAATACACCCCTGAAAAATGAATCAGTTGTTTGGGATTTGGGAACTTATGTGGACAGAAATTAATGCCAAAAATGCATAATTATATCCTGTTGGAAGCCATCTTTCCTGGGGAACTACCGCATAGACAATACACTCATGAGAGTAGTCCAGATGTTTAGGATTTGGGAATTTAGGTGGATATTCACCTAACTTTTAACCAACATGCCTCCACTGTCATAGAAAACCCTTCTATATTGCACAGCTTATAAACAAAGGGATTACAACTAGATCTAGCGATAGGATTGTATCCCTTTACTCTGTGCTCATTAAGCCAATCACTGAGTCCAATGCGTCCTTTCGCAAGTATCTGTCCATTACATGCAACACCTGGAATGCCCACAGAGACACTTACTGAAAGGATACTAGACCTAAACATTATATCCTACATGGACTGCATCAAAACCCTGTCACTATACTTGGTATCCAACAGACTGCAAAGGGTGACCTATTTCTCTCATACAAAGCATCCTCCGACCCAATAATGATGGATCTACTACAAGTCAATAAGTCAAATGGCATCAGAAGTATATGGTTCAGGAAATTAAACCTCTTAAACATCAACAAAATGTTTTTAGGGGCAAGTATATAACAAAGAAGAAATCATTGCACTGGAAATGACCCCCATCCACATAAAACAATGCCATCCCTGTTCACAGTCACATGCAACTTGAGTCTTTGGATGTGTAATAGAAAATGTATCCCAGGACTTCCCCAAGTATTACAAATGTACAGAGGTAACTCCTAAATGCTTTATTCCATGCATGATTCTACTCAAATTATCTATGATATGATCCCGGTTCTTCTCACTAGGGGTAATATGTAATTATCTGCCATCATACCACTCAACTGTACAGATTATTGTTGAATGTCCAGATTTTTGGCTCATTTTTGGCCTGTTCCTCTTTATTCCTGGCAAATCACTGGAATGATCTAAGGATTGAAGCCACTAAATAATGACATGTATTTGAGTTTAATACTTCAAATCCTTCATAAAATGTATATTAAAACAAATCCTGTTATTCTAGCAACTTTCTAAGTTTATAAGAACAGTATTTAAAATATGTCCCTATTTGTACCCCCATTTTGTCAAGCTTTGTCCAGATTTTTTGCATTAACAGGTTGAGAGGTGTGTCTGCCATGGGATGAGTAAAGTCAGTCTAACACCAAATGGGATAAGTTAATACAAGCACCGAAAGGGAAACTGGCTGGGCTTAAAATGTCCTGCACTGGCATCTAGCCTAATGCTTACTTATGAACCTATGAGCCTCCAAAGCAATATATTCAGCCTTCTCTGTAAAAGATTGTTTGCAGGCTACCTGTTTGGACTGTTTTCTGTTCAGGGAAGAGGTCTGTAGATGAACAGATGTAACTGAAAATACAGAAAGGGGAATGTCAAATGAAGTATGTCTTCTCTTGGCACTGAACCATGAGGTCATAGGAGACACTGGAGAAAATTAGCTGGAAGACAATGGAAGAAAGAAAAACGACAATAAAAATTAAAACAGGATGTTTTAAATACAAGTCATGAAGAGAAAGACCAAATAACATTAGTGTAATGGGCCAGTATTAATGTGTGATTGTATGTGATACTAGTGAATGAGAGTTGGAAAGGAAGAAAAGAGGAGATGATGAAAGGAAGCTGAAAGGGATTCAGAAAAAAATAGGTAGTTACAGAAAATACAAAAGAATTTCAACAAAATAAAAGAGAAGATGAAGTTTTGAAGAATACTGAGATTATGGTTTACTTCATAAAACAGATTATAGATACTAGGAAAATGTTAAAAGAAGTCCAAGAATGGCGGCATATTTGATGGAACATGGAAAAATCAGAGCAAGTGCTTGGCAGGAAGACTGAAGCAAAGAAGCAAGAGTCGGGTAAAAGACCAAGATGAAAATGGATAAGAAGTAGAAAAGGATACAGAAATAAGACTGATGGCCAAAGAACAATATCAAATGCTCTGTGCAGATGGCAGTCAACAAAATGACTGATATGTATTAAACACAAAAGAGTTTTTACACACAGAAAGAGAGGCGACAGGGTAAGTCAGTAAAATATTTAATATTTATGCTGAAAAGGTAACAATGGCAGTATCAGTTCGAATGGTGAAGGTGATAATTCCACACAAGGATGGGGTGGGGGGGTGCAAATGACACAGCAAATTATAGATTGTCTAATTAATGAGTGCATATGCTAAAATACTGGCCAGGGTATTAGCACGAAAGTAGTCATACATTTTTAGAAAGTAAATAAAGATGGCAAGCCAGTTTTCTTAGAAGTAGGCTATGAAGTGACAGCAACTTCATTATTCCTGTTAATCCCATGGAGAAGAAAGAGAAAAGGAAAAGTGATATGTGTCCTGTTTACGCACAAGACAGTATTCCATATGGGAAGACAGTATTCCATATGGGAAGATGGTTCATTTTGTTTCCAGTACAGGCTGAATAAAGTACATTGGTGAAATGTTCAAATTATGTGCTTTCTTGTTCTTAAACCAAGCAGAAGTGCATGGAGGCTGACAGACAAAAAAGGGTTCTCCTTGTCACCGTCTGTTTTCCTCTTGGTGATGAACTCCTGTAATAAAGGGAGAAAGGATGGTACATGAATAGATATTTTGGTGCATGTGAGCAGAGCAGTTAGGGTACATGAGTAGGTACTCATGGTTTATGTGAGCAAAGCAGGGTACATGAGTAGGCACTCAAGGTGTATGTCAGCAGAGCAGGGTATGTGAATAGATATGGATGGTGTATTTGAACAAAAGCATGCAAACATGTTCTGTTCAGTGTTACTGTATATCTATATATCCTGAAGATGTGTATAAGATAGACAACTTGCACTTTACCTGCTCTGCAGAGCTCTTTTCCATGTGTCTTTTTACACATATCCCATTATGTCCACTAGAATGTGTGTACATTAGTGACCTGCTGCAGTCTACATAGAACTTGGTCAGATAACACCAGCAATGTCAGGAGATTTGTTGGAGCTTCTCATGAGCTAAGTGTATGAAGCATAGTTATACAAGTGGGGCAGCATGTAGTCAATCCAATGATTTAATGTAAAGCTATAAACATAAATCTTCACAATCTCTCTTGTTAATTTCTTTTACAGCACTATAGGTCCCTTTATCTGATTTATCAGTACATAGTGCCTTCTGAAGTTTCTAAAATGGCTTTAGTTTAAATTCAAATGGATGATCAAGCTGCATTTTATTGAACTTTGCTACTCAGTATTGTAAAACAATAACTGTTCTTAACAGCTATGTTTGAAAATGCTATCCAGTCTCTTCTATCCTTCTTACTTTAACTTCTGTTATATGAAACTTCCAAATATTACGTTGCATCCTATGAGTTCAACCTTATTGCTCTGATTTATTTGTTTCAGTCATAATGGACGTTTATTGCTTACTCTGGACTGGTAACATTATTTGTGTTCATTGGTGTTACTTTGCTTTTGCTCAGGCAGGAACTGGTCACAGTAAAGCTGTATATATGAAGGATCCTTTAGTGAATAATGAAAGACAAGTTTTCTATACTAAACAAAGACAAGAATGACCCGATGACTTTTTTGAAAATGTGTTTGAAAACTATGTATTACCCAATGATATACTGGAAACAAATAGTGGTAGTATCAGGAGACTATTTTTAATATAGACTGTGTAAACAGTGGCACAGTATTACTGGTTATGTTTAAGGTGACACTTGATTAATCTTGCAATAGGAATATAAACTATCCTTGCTTAAAAAATGCTAATAATGTTGGAGTTGTAAGAAATTATAGTATCGGAATTCACATGAAAATCTAATAAAGCTCTGTAACCCCTCCTAAGGAAAAGATTCTGCAATAAAAATCTCAAAGGACCACAACATCCTAGGTTGCTATAATGGAATAAATGAGCTCAAATGGGCTATAACAGTGCTCCTATAATTTAGTATTAATATCATTTCTTGTGTTAGGATTTTTGCACTCTACTACTAGTAGGCAATTAGGCCAGTATAAAAGTGACAGTATTTAAAACAACCAGAGATGTTGAGATGGTTCATTGGAACATAATGTGACTAGCGAAGTGTCTTGGTATTTTTATCCTTAAAACTTGACTCCGAAGTCTGAAGTTCAATCCTGAGTTCTGGTTTGTATATGCATGGTTTAAATTCCATCTCAGCAACTATCTGGCTTTTTTTAGGTGTTCTAGTTGCTTCCTGTCACCCAAAAGCATGCTAATTGACTGGCTGCTTAACATTTTCCATATATATCCTGTATATACCTAGAATCTTCAAGCAGCAGCATTGTTAAATTGCACATATTTTTTTAACAATAATCTTTAGTTTCATTTTAACCTGAAATATATTTATACAAATGTGAAGTTATATTTTCTTTCACATTACATTTACTGAAAAGGCAAACAAAAACTTTTTCTTTCAAACAGTTATTTATACATATATTTAAAAATGATTTAGCTGTAATACAGTTAGTGCACTATTCATGGATTTTTATTTTGAAAATAAAAGACATTTTACAGTGTATTACAATTCTCATCAGAGTTACTAACAAGTACAAAAAAACAGTATAAGATATGGGCGAGCAACTCAGAATGTCTCACAGAGAAATCACTTTAACCTCAAGTTTAAACAGCAAATTTGCTTTAGGATTTTAAACCATCAGCCTTGGGATATGGGACATGTCTCCACAGCAGGGCTTGCCACCTGGTAGTGTGAGCCTTGGCTCTGGAGGATTGTCACTCTCAAAGTGACACCGTGACCCCATGTTAAAAAATGGGAAAGGGGGCTGTGGCAAGATGGATGGAACCTTGGGAAATGTCTCTTTGACCATCATATGTTTTTAACCCTTTACAATGTTATTTTAGTCTGGGAAATGTAACAGTCTACAACATATTTTTTCAGTTTTGACTTTCTGATCATTTCCAACTTTCCTCTACTCACCTTCTACACAGTTTCTGTAGCAGGGCAACTTGTGCTACTAATACAATAACACTATGTTATAAATTAAAAACACCCTGACATTAAGATGGTTTCAAATGTTATTATGCTGATGTTTATTTGTACAGTAAGTTTGAACTGTAAACCTTGAGAAAAGCACTGGACAAACAGTTCATGAACAATTATAAAGTCACACACATACACCCCCCCCACACACACACAAGCAGAAATAGACGTGCTTTGCACATACAGATTCAGGTATACACACACACACACACACACACACACACACACACACACACACACACACACACACACACACACACACACACACACACACACACACACACACACACACACACACACACACACACACACACACACACACACACACACACACACACACACTCATACAAGCAAAAACTTGTAAATGGGCCCATATTCATTCAAAAACGCACATGTATATGTGTGCAAACTCACAAATACACACATATTTGATCAGACACTTATATAAACATACATGCACATGCACAAAAACAAACACAGGCACACGCATACTCTCATATATATGTGTGTCCCTCCTCACATATATGTCTATACGCTCAAACACACAAAACAACACATGCAGACATCAGTCATTGTTTCCCTTTGAATATTTAAAATAAACAGAAAGATTATCGCCAGGATTCACGAATGCAAAAATTCCATGCAGGAGCAGTGTAGCCTTTCCTGCACGGAATATGGCCACTAAGCAATCCATGAACATGCCGTTTTGATGTGCACGAGTGCCCCTACACTGTTCCTGCACGGAAAGACGAGCAGTATGCTAATCAGCTCATTTGCTGGTGAAAACTAGACAAATGACCTGATATAGCGATCCAGGAAGTAGGTAGGTCTCCATGCAGGAATAGTATTATTTGCAGAAATTTATTTGGTTACTAACCGAATACATTTCTGCAAATTACAAAATGGAGGCATGACAGCCCTCAAAAAGCATGTATTAGAGTGGTTAGATATTCCAATGACCAAATGTATGGCCAGTGGCATGGAAAACCATGTGATTAGTATGAAAATAAAACTTTTTTTTGGCCGATCTCGGCCGTTTAAGCTTTGAGAAGTGGTATGCAAACGGGATGGGGTGGAAAACAATGTAAAAAGGTGAAAACAGAATTATAAGGGAAATCTGCATTTTGCCATTATACTCTATTGCATGCAGAATGTCAACAATGGCAGGGAGCAACGGTTGCTAAGGGGGAAGGCTCTTGTGTAGTGCAGTAACTATGGAGTAAGGCAGTGGGTATGTTAATGAGGGGACTTATACTCAATCACAAAATTCTTCTAAGTGTCACACTGCACCTAACCGTGTAAGTGCTCTAACACCAGCATGTAGACAGGAGAAGCAACTAACATGAAAAGTGGGCGTGTCATGCTTGCAGTAAGCACATTGGAGCTCCGTCAGCTGGGTGCGTGCTTAGCTAAGCGAGGGTGTGTTTCTGAGGCTGTATAGTCTTATTCCATGAATGGAAGAGCGTGTCTGCGGCCAGGGGAGGGCCATTTCTTGCTGTTTACACTAGCTAAACAGGTCTGGGTGGTACGTCAGGGCTTAAACAGGAAGGATATAGGAAAAGAAAAAGGAAATAGCAGAACAAGGGAAATGCAGTACAAGCAGCAATATGGGATACAACAACACACAATGTACCACTGAAAGCACTCAATAATACAGCTGGAAGGTGGCTGCATAGCTGAAAATGGGAGGAGTTGTAAAAAATAAATAAATAAAGGGCAACGGCACAATAAAGGAGAAATGAAGTAGAAATCACTAATATGGGACTCATGCAACTCACAATGGGCCAGTGAAAGCACACAATAATACAGCTAGCAGATGGTTGCACAGCTAAAAATGGGAGCAGATGTAAATAAAAAATAATTAAAAAAGGCAACAGCAGAATAAAGGCAATCATGCACAAATTACCAGTAATGACTCTAACACTCACAGTGGCCAAATCAAAGCCATGAGTAATATAGGCGGCAAGAGGAATGTATCATAGTCAGCCAATCATACAGGCAGCATCTACAGCACAAAAGTATAAAGTATGGAAACACCTTACAGTCTGTTTTTTTCCCACAAACTCTACACCAGTGATGTACACATTCAGGAGAATTTTAAACTGACAAAACCAATGGAAAATGTTAGTGGCTGCTGTCACTTTGATCCATCAGTATGTGCTAGAGGTTGAAGGTAGAGAGGAGGATAATACTGACAACTGCCACAGACCAAGGAGGAGGAGAAGAGTGTTCAGACCCAGGGTAACCTACCAGGGGCTACATGATCTGGAGATAGTAGAGCACTACAGTGTGGACAGAGACATACTTCAGCAAATCACCGAGCTGTGCTGGCCTCAACTCTGAGCTAGAAATAACAGAGGGGGAACATATCCCAGTGGATACCAAGGTATGTGTAGCCTTAAGAATTCTAGCTACAGGTACTTTCCAAATGCCTACTGGGGACATGATGGGGGTCTCACAGGCATCTGCATCCAGGGTATTCCACCAGTTCCTGGATGCCATGCTACCAGATGCTGTTGAACACATTTACTTCCCCAACACCCATGAGGAGAAGACCAGCAATATGCATCTCTTCCACCATGTAGCAAAATACCCAGAGGTACTGGGTGCCATAGCCTGCATGCACATCCATATCAAAGCACCACCTGGTGAACAGGATAGGGTCTACATAAACCACAGGGGATTCCCCTCCATCAACTGCCAGGTCATGTGTAATGCCCAGGGCATTATCATGAATGTGTGTGCTGGCAGCCCTGGAAGTTATCATGACTACCACATCTGGCATTTGTCTCAGCTGTACTAGGCATTTGCCAGTGGGGGCATCCCATATGGCCATCTGGTGGGGGATGCTGGCTATGCACTTGAGCCATGGATGATGACACCCATCAGAAATGCACACACACCTACACAAGAATGCCATAATGAGGCACACACACAAACCAGGATCATTATAGAGCATGTGTTTGGGATGCTCAAGTCATGGTTCTCCTGCCTTGACATATCTAGTGGAGCCTTGCAGTACTCTCCAGATACATGTGCATGCATGTTCATAGTATGTGACATGCTACATAGTATGATCCTGCAGAAACAGCTGCAGCAAGAACAGCACGGTGAAGGGCCACACAGCCCACCACCATTGCCATGGACCCCACAGGCACAGAGGGAGTCACAGGAGGAGGCCCCTGAGCCTATTCCCATAGGTAGATGGAGGTGTGCCAGTATGCTCATGCCTTGGAAAAGAGGCAATGCATATCACACACACTGACACTATAGGGACCCCAGTGACTGACACCTCTCTCTGACTCGCACACATAGTAAAATGGATGACATGCACATCTCATTATCTGTAACTTACCATGTATAGGCAGTGTGCTGTGTGCATCCAACATAGGCGGCCCTCAAGCACTGTCCTCATAACTGCTGTAAGCACAAGGAAAGTCAGTCTTCTTAACAATAAATGAATGGAATAGTATGTTCTGCTAGCATATCTATGGTAGTGCTGTATGCATGCAAGGGAATGTTGTGGCCTACTGGGGTAGTAGCACAGAACTGACAGCTATGTGGGACACCAGGAAATGTCCGGCAAAAACTGGCCTCCACACACTATGCAGTAGTACCCAAGGTGGCAAATCCCACTGGAGTATAGGTGTGGGGACAACTAAGTGGAGGGTCATAGGTCACAGGCATGAATGTCAGGGTGGGGGTCCCATAACCACCCCTCACACCTACATAGCAAGTCAGCTATAGAAAACCACAGAGAAATGTCTGGTAAAGGCACATAAATGGCAGCAATGTTGAATTAATCCCCTACAGACTCACAAAGTGATAGCACAGCAGGACCCATAGTTGCAGTAGGGCTATGAAGGGTAAGAAGTCTGAAATTCAACTGTATGCCAGTACAATCTGACCTGTGCTCTTTGCAGATATGCCTCTAGTCCCCAAGACAGGGCACAATAGTATAGTAAATGGAAGCAAAATGTAAAGCAAATATCAGCACAGTCTGTGCAAATGTGTACAGCGGAGAGGTGTGCCCCCCCATATACCCACACAGATGTAGTAACATATATGTTTGCATGGAAATAGCAGCAAAGCACACATTGGCAGGGCTGTACCAATACATATGAAAACATGTTGCCTCTCCACAATATGCAGGGGTCAATGAGCTATGTGTATGAGTGGTTAATACCTTCTGGATCTGGCCAGCATGTTCTCCTGGCAGTCGTCTTGTACTCCCCTAGGTACAGTGCTGCCTTTGGCAGGGCCATGTGCAAATAACTGCAGTGCCAACTGTTATGCATGTCAGTGACACCCACTGCTCTGCCACCGACATAATTGGAAGTCATGGTGCTATGTGGAATATGCTACACATACTAGTGACATCTTGAAGACTTTTGTGAATATAAGTGCTGTATGGTACTGTTGCCAGTGGTCATTCTCAATAATCCTTTTTCTTATGTTTGCTTTTATATATAATGGACATACCTGCACAGTTGAATGCACTCTGTACCCACACCCATAACTCCCAACCTCTGACAGCAAGATGTCTGGACAAGGGCAGAAATAAAAGTGAAACAAAGGCACAATGATATGCATGTGTTGTAAATATCACCCTTACATACTGAGAAAGTTGGTGGGGTGAGGGGTTTGCAGTAGCAGGAATTGTCTGAAGGTTATGTAACTGGAAACAGTAATGTTTGTATTATTTTGTAACATCACACTTCAATTATATGTAACTAACTTGCCATAAAATCACAAGTTTATGAAGAAAGGATGAAACTTCTAGCCAAAAACCTGGACAACCTGCCAAAATATCTACAGGTCAGAGGTATGCACACACAAGGATATGACATCTCAGGTTAGAAAGATACCACACAAGCAGGAGATCCCCAACCAGTATATCACCAGGTCGCTGGCCACAGCTGTGTGTCATTACTACACTTGCCATAGCCACACCTCACAAATGGCCTTGTTGGGCAAGAATTTACATAGCTGCCCTCATAATACTGGTCTATGCATCATACAGCTATTATTCCTGTGGTAAACCACTGTGATGATCTGAGGATGTCTGGCACAAGGTAATGACACAATACATTGCAGTTGCAGACCATAGATATGTCAGAAAATGTCTGCTAAAGAAAACAAGTACCCTGAGGAAAGTCCTGTGTACACCTGAGAGGTATGGCTGTAGCACACAAAACCCTGGACTGGAGTACACCTATCTCTGTAATGGAATCCCACCCTAACTATAGAAAGTCACACTGGGCATGCTCCTACACTTAGATCACAGGACACGTTGGGACCCACATTGGAATATATGACTGCACCGTGTATATATGTCCATGAATACAGACAACTATGTATACCTCAACTGTCCCCACACAGACACATCAGACAGGATTACCCTCGGCTAGCTGTAGGTGGCCCATATGTGATATATCTGCATCTGTTGTGTGAGATACACACACACACATATATATGGGCAACAGATAATATATGTCAAGGATACACACACATGGATGTGGGGAACTGAGAGACAGACAGTGATACAGTGAGAGAGACTCAGGGGGACACAGACAGAGTGAGTCACAAACATGGATACCCTGAATGGCATACAGTGATGTCCTGCTGTGGACAGTGGCATACCAGTTGTAAACTGTCACATGTGCCAGTATAAAAGGTGAGCCCCATTCTGTAAAAGTACTGAGGTATCACATCACCTGCCTGTGTGTGTGTGTGTGTGTGTGTGTGTGTGTGTGTGTGTGTGTGTGTGTGTGTGTGTGTGTGTGTCCATAGGTGCAAGTATCAGGAGACTTTTCCCACTTAGTGCACTTCACATTGCCCTAGTTCACAAGATCTGCTGCTTTCATTCACCTTATAAGTACCATTGGACATCAATTACCCCCCATAAGCTCTGTAGTGCATGTAATAACTGCATAACACTGTAGTAAAAATAACTAAATAAATAGGGGTTCTAATCTCAATACTGGTAACAGTGTGTGTGTGACAGTTGTGTATGTGAGAGTGAGGAGGTGTATGTTTGTTTGCAGGTGAAACAGTTTTAGACCATTCCCACCCACAACACTTCCCAGTGCTACACTTTAGCAGTCCTGCTAATGTCATTCCCCTTATTGGCACCTTT
Source organism: Protopterus annectens (assembly GCF_019279795.1). Lineage (NCBI taxonomy): Eukaryota > Metazoa > Chordata > Ceratodontiformes > Protopteridae > Protopterus > Protopterus annectens. Next base: position 154,895,103 of record NC_056750.1, on the reverse strand, counting down.
GGCCATTTGGCAGTCCAGTAAGCTCTGTAGAATGTGTATTAACTACGTAACACAATAATACAAATCACTAGCTTGACAGGGGGTTTTATCTGGCAAATGAGTGTGTCTGTATGTTCATAAGAAGTATTTTGATGAGTCTCCCACTCACTGCCCTATTTTATCAGTCCTGCTGATGTCATTCCCCTTATCAGCACCTTTGGCCAATTGTCAGCCCAGTAAGCTCTGTGGTGTGTGTGATAACTGTGTAACATAATAATACAAATCACTAGTTAGACAGGGGTTCTAATCTCAGATCTAGCAAATGACTGTGTGTGTATGTTGGTAAGCAGATGTATTTTGATAAGTCTCCCACCCACTGCCCTACTTTATCAGTCCTGCCAATGTAATTCCACTTATCAGCACCTTTGGACAGTTGTAATCTCAGTAAGCTATGTAGCATTTGTGATATTTCTGTAACACTATAGTACAAATAACTAGATAGGCATGGGTTCTACTTTCAGATCTGAGAAATGTGTGTGTGAGTGTCTGTGTGTGAAAGTGTGTATGTTTGTAGGAAGAAGTATTTTGATAAGTTCCCCACCCACTGGAATACTTACTCAATCTTGCTGATGTCATTCCCCTTATCAGCACCCGTGGGTAGTTGTCAGTCCAGTAAGTTCTGTAACCCATGTGATAACTGCGTAACACTACTGTACAAATAACTAGATAGGCAGGGGTTCTACACTCATCTGGCAAATGTGTGTGTGGGTATGTAAGTGTGTGTGTGTAACAAATGCTTGCAGGAAAAAGTATTTTGCTAAGTTACCCACCCACTGGCCTACTGTACCAGTCATGCTGATGTCACTCCCCTTATAGGTTCATAGGTGTGTACCAGGCTAATGGCCCTGGAGTTGTTACAAGCCTAGCCCACAGAAGTGCCCTGCCATTGTGCCACCTGACATTATTTCCCAGTGACCCCATCAAGAAGAACCACTGGAGTGATCCCTAGGGTGAACATTCTATTTCCCATCCACTCATCAAGATCTCTTTGGAACAGGGTCATCTATGTGCTTTGCTTGACATATTCCAGGGCATGAGCAGTTTCTGGGTGAGGAACCTGTCCCTGCAGCATGTTGTGTTATTGTGGCAATGAGGTCAAGGTCCCTGCAGTGTGTGGTGCAGAGAGATTGGGATGACTTTAGATGTAGCATTTGTAAAACAGCTGGGTCAGACATGGCTTTGCAAGTCAAGCATAGATTGGCGCTATGTAGGTGATATGAGAGTGAGAGTAGCTGGAGTCTCCTGAGTTTCTCTGTGTAGAATATGTGTTTAATGCCTAGGATCCTCATTGTGAAGTACTTCTGTGGCCTCTTCAGCTGTTGTAGGTGTCAAGTGAGGTACATGCCAAATGGACCATTAGACTTGATGATTGGTGTAATGAGGGAAGAGTCCACAGAGACAATGACCGCCTTCTTCCTGGATGCAAAACCCTTGGTAAAGAGATGTGCCACATAGAAAGATTTCCTGACCACAGTGGCAATGTGGTGGTTAAAGGAGAGGTTGCTGTCAACCTGTGTACCCAGATATCTTATAATGCCTACAGTGTTCAGTGGGCTCCCATCAATGTGCTACTTAGTAGGAACTGAGATTTTACCAGTGGGGCTGATGATGCATTTTGTGGTGTTAAGCTTCAGGCCATTGTTTCCACACCAGTCAGTGGTCCCAGTGATGACTTTCTGTAGGATGTCTGCATCACTTGTGGAGTTAATGATGGCTCCCAGCTTGCAGTTGTCTGTGAACTTGGTCAGCCAGAGTTCCTTTGTGTTGGCCTGAACTCCTGAGAAGTACACGCTGAACAGGAGAGTACCCAGAACTGATTCCTGTAGGACTCCACCCATGACTGGTTGGCAGTCTGACTTGGAGCTCGCTACTTTCATGCTGTCCCCTAGTGATATAGGGGTTGATGCCTTGTTTGGTGGGTTCATCCATAATTTCTGACTGTGGAATGGTATCAAGAGCCTTGGCCAGATTGATGTAGGCTGCGTGCAATGCCTTACTGGCATACACAACCAGGTTGAGCAGGAATGATCTCCCTTTCACAAAGTCAAACTGTGTGGGGGCCAGAGTTAGGAAATTACCTATATGTTTGTCGATCAGGTCCCTGATGATGTGCTCCATAGCTGTACATATCAGACTTGTCAGGCTAAAGGACTAATTTCCCAGTATCTGTAGTTGACACACCTTTATGTAGAGGGATGACTATAGCAGTGCTCCATTTGGGAGGGACAAAGCCTGAGGTAAGGCTGTGACTGAACAGGGCACACAGATGTGGGGTCAGGTATCTTTGTAGAACACAATTAGGGATAATGTGGGGTCCCATGGACGCTGTATTCTTGCCCATGGGCAATGTTGGTGTAACCTGGACAGCAGTAATCCTGGGTGGCTGGCATTCTTCTGGCATTCTAATTGTTCCCCTGGGGGGAGGGAGGGGTGAAGCTGGCACTGAATGTGTTGGCAAGAATGTTGGAAATATCTATTGGATCAGTATAGGAGATATCATTGTGCAGTAACTCAGAGCACTTCTGGGTATTGGCATGGAGGTTCATGATATCACTAACAAAGGATTTGTGATTGCTGTCAGTGTCTGTTACAATTCTGCCATCATAAGTTGTTTTAAATGATTTCATGAGGGATCCCAAGTTGTTGTTGAGGTTAATAAGGGAGTTTCACCACTCTTGGGACTCTACCTTTTTCTGAAACAGTTTCTTCCTTCTGTTGTACTAGTTATTAATGGCAGGGAATCACCGGATTGACCTCCAGTGTTTTGTGGGAGAGTCATGGTTCTGTTGGGTATGGCTAGTTCCATACATTGATGTACATGTTTGTACAGTGCATTACTGTATGATTCGGCAGTCATGCAGGTATTTTCCATTGGCATGGGTGCTGTGAAGTTAGCCACCTCTATTCTTATAATTCCAAGGTCAACTTTGGAGAGGTTTTTCAAGGTGGTCACCTTTGCGGGGGGCGTGGGAGAGATGTGGATTTCCATGGTGATTATACTATGTTGGCTCTGACCAGGTAGTGATTGACTACTGTTGTCAAGCAACAGTCCAATATGTTAGCAATCAACACAGGTCAAGGATCTTTCTTCCTCTACTGGGTGTCAGAATAAGCTGGTCCAGAGCATTGAAACTGATGAATTCCAGGAAGCATTGGGCCAGTGTATTGGTGCTTGAGTATCTCACCCAGTTGATGGAGGGGTAGTTGAACTCTCCTAGTATGAAAGTTCTGGGTTGGACCATGATAACTCCAGGGTGTTGAGGAATGTGGATTGAGAGTCTAGGGACATGAATGTGGACCTATAGTAGGCTATGACCTGGATTGCACTATTACCCAATGTCAGTTGTACCTGAAGTATCTCAGATGCAATATGCTGTGATACTACCCTGGATGTGTGTATATCCATTATTAATATGGAGATACCACTGCCTTTGTAGCTGTGGTCCATGTTTTGGGGCTGACAGGTGTGGAATGAGTCATAGGCTGGTAGTGCAGGGGTGATGTCTGCTGCTGTAAACCAGGTCTCCGTTACAGCACAAATGTCAATGTTCTCCTTTTTGAGGAGTGCTTTGAGTGGCTGCATCTCGAGATGTACATGTCTAGTGTTTAGCAAAATGACCCTCAGATTGCGTATATGTATAGCTGCTACAATGGTAATTTGATTTGCAACACTGCCGAAAAAGGTAATATAGGGGTGGCAAGACACTTAGCCAGTACCTGGAATGCCAGGGGTGACAGATGCAGGCCATCTCTGGCAAGCCTTCACAGTCTGTCAATCCTGTCATCCCAAGCAGACAAATACTGAATCCCATGAGAGTGACAGCAGAAACTTAAGGCAATTGTTGAAGTCAATAATTTGTTGTTTGCACTACGGTATCATTTTGGGTGACAGTAGTATACTGCTCAGGGCTACTGTCATACCTGCCTGGCCCACGTCTCTTTTCATATAGTCCGTGGAGGTGCATCTCAGGTCATTCAGACACACATGGACAATAACAGAGTGATACTTGTAGTTGTGGAGTGATCTGACTGGGTGTATTATGTGTTAGATTCTGGCACCTGATAGACAGCTGACTGTTACCTACTCCTCCATGTTCCACCTAGTGAGTGGGAAATCTGTGTGCCTCACTATTGATTCAGCTATGATTACTGTATCAGGCAAAGTGGTTGGTCTTTGTGCCTTAGGTTGAGGGGCACATTGTGTAGGTGAGATATGTGCCCAGTGGTTTGTGGTGTGTTGTGGTGGTTGTGTGGGTGTCTGTCTTGGTGGTCTCTGCTGTTTGGGTAAATGTCTACTGAGTGCCTCTGTGAAGGTGGGTGTGTGGTTATTGTTTGTATGTCAGAGCTGTGATAGTGGGTGTTCTTGAGGGTATGTCTTCTATGTGATGTGTTGCAGTTGTTGACCCTTCTTCTCTTGAAAAGCTAGTCCATTCTTCACTGGAGAGTGCATATCATACAGTTTGGTGATATAGGGGTATCTTTCACAAAAGTCTGAGTGTTGGGAGTTTAGAGGAGATGTTTGTCTGTGTACATGAGGCAGTTGCAACAGTGCCTCAAAATGCCCAAGTGCACCAGGTAAATTGACAAAAGCACAGAGAACTGCACTTTAATCATGCCAGGAGGGTGGCCATAACTGCTAAGTACCAGAGCTAATTCCATGAGGAATAACTACTGCTGATGGCTCTCAGGTGTGCTAGAATAATTGATAAAACAACCTGTTGAAGTGCAAAGATATTAGGCTATTTGAAGTGCAGGAGAGAAAGAACTAGCAAGATCTAAGGGGAAAACTGAAGGCAGACTTTCTGGCACCTGTAACAGTCCCTCAAATGTGCAGTTATCAGCACATTTGGTCGGTTGTCAGCCCAGGAAGCTCTGTAGCACATGCAATAACTGCATAACACTATAGTACAAATAACTAGTGTCAAGTGTGTGTGTGTGTGTGTGTGTGTGTGTGTGTGTGTGTGTGTGTGTGTGTGTGTGTGTGTGTGTGTGTGTGTGTGTGTGTGAGTCGTGTGTGCGTATGTGCGTGTGTGTGTTTATGTGGAAATCATATCCTGTGTGTGTTATACCATTTTGAGTTGTGTACCACCCTATACACTTCCCATCACCCTGCTTATAGTAGGCCTGCTGATGTCATTCACCTTAGAAGTACCTTGGGACTAGGTAAAACTATGTAAGCTCTGTGGTATATCTGATAACTGCATAACACTATAGTAAAAATAACTAGATAGGTAGAGGTTCTAATCTCACTACTGCCAAGTGTGTGTGTGTGTGTGTGTGTGTGTGTGTGTGTGTGTGTGTGTGTGTGTGTGTGTGTGTGTGTGTGTGTGAAGATTGTGTCCTGTTTGGCTGATACCATTTGATTTGTGTACCATCCACACCTGTTTATCACCTCCCAATAGCATTACTTTATACAACGGGGTAACGGCATCTCTCTCACATGCAACATGTTAAACCATTGTGCATGCCATACCAGTCCTCTGTGCAGATGTCTATGGAATATCCAGATGTTTGCAACCTATATGTGGTCTGTGTTCTTTAACAATGCCCATGTATGTGATATTGTTGCCAAATCAGCCACAGTGAGTGTAGTGACACACATGCCAGCATCAGGCATCATACCTGACTGAAACATCATACTGATACAACATCTGCTACACTATCACTTGTTCAGGCTTGTAGGAGCAATACATGACTCCACATCCTATTTCTGGTGGGTTATCCCACCATCCATGAAGGCATTCAGAACATTACATATTGTAAGAGGTAGTGTGTGATGTCCTATGCATATAATCTATGTGGGGCATGTCATGTGTATGTAGTAGTACAGTACATCAAGGTGAAAATGTAGGTTTACTAATCTGTCTTTTGCCAACTGTGTTCATGTTACTGTGTGCACATCCCCTGTGTCAGTCCTTACTGTGTGTATGCAAAAGGTACACAATTTTGTCTCCTTGCTCCACTAAGTGAACTCAGGGATACATACCACAAACCTGTCATGCACGGTATCATGCATGCCCTCATCAATTGCATCAGGGTTGAGCATATGGGAAAGAAATGACAGGGCCAACAGGTGTTGACAGGTGAATCTCTTGCAGTTAATGTAATGGCTTCACGTGTGAGGGACTTACTCACAGTACTGCAGTAACCTGTTCCGTATGAACCTGTGGTACTACACAACACTGAGCTCACATGTCTGAAGGCTACCTGTCTGTGAAAAAGGGTATGTATGCAAGGTCACACTGTCTGACAACAGTGTCCCTCAAGCACTGTTGCATGCATACACACCTGGTATATGTACATATAAAGCTGTACCTTGCCTATGCCACAGTCAGTGTATTCCCAGTCTGCCATACTCCCTTTTGGGAATGTCTGCAGGGCCACAGCCTACAGACACCTGGAATACAAATAGAATACAGCACGTTAGACTACATTCAGTCAGTGGTACTAACAGCAAGAATGCACCCTGGCTAATAAGGTACATACACCTGTATGTGTACCCATAAATGCAAGCAGACAGCACCTTACATAGTATTGCATAGCTGCACTGTACTATATTCACCCTGTGCATCAGAACCCTATTAGCATGTCCCTGCATAGAAGGTATGGACAACAGGGATGTGGCATAGGTATCATCATATGCACAGGGTGTGGTCTGGGTTTAACAGAGGCCTAGGCTATACATATAATGACACCATGCCCCAGGATTCCCATTCCTCTTTTCTTGATGTACTGGAAAATATTAGGGTTCAACCAAACACCCTAATAATGGGCGACTTCAACTACCCCACCATTAACTGGGAAAACTACTCGTGTACCAACTCCTTAGCTCAACGCTTTCTGGAATTCATAAACTCCAATGCCCTGGATCAACTTATCCACACACCCCCAGGGGCAACAATATCCTAGACCTAGTCATTACCAACATGAGTGACCAGTGTTCCACACCTGAAGTCAACTCCTCATTTGTCCGATCTGACCATAAGCTAATCACCCTTGATATCCACATCCCCCCCCCATTAAGGAAACCACAGTAAAAAAATTCTCCAAAGCCAACATCATGCTTCTTAAGACAGAAGTGGTGATCTTCATGATACCCATGCAGATGGACAATACAGTTACAACTGCTGAATCCTACACAAATGCACTCTATAAGAACTTACACTAGTGCATGGATCGTGCTATCCCAAACAGAACCAAGATGCTATCCTCCAAAAAAAGGAAGCCAATCTGGTGGTCCCCTGCCATAAACAAACTGTACAACAGAAGGAAGAAACTGTTGCAAAAGAGAGTAAAATCCCATGAGTGGAGGAGCTCCCTGGTCAGCCTCAGTAAGAAGCTGAGATCCCTTATAAGATCCTCCAAAGCTAGCTAAAAAAACAAAATTGCCACTAATTCCAAGGACAACCACAAAACATTCTATGACTATGTCAAGAATCTCAATGGCAACACCCAGATCTGTTGTGAGTTACAGCACAAAGGCACAAAAATTACAGAACCAACTGATATTGCCAACATCCTGGCAGCAAGGTTCAGTGCTAACTTTACCCCCTCTCACCCCCTAAAGTGCCCATATCTATACAGGAAGAATGCAGAGTCCCTGTAATCACAATTACGCAGGTAAAAGCTGCACTCTTTAAAGCCAAAAACACAGCATCCCAGGCTGCATTTTACTTGAACTTCAGAATAAACGGGCTCCCCACTTAAGCACCATGTTCAATAATAGCCTCGCATCAGGCTTTGTGCCCACTGAATGGTGCACAGCAACTGTTATCCCCCTCCACAAAGGTGGAGCCACCACTGATCCCGGGAACTATCAACCTATTAGCCTGATGAGCCTGGTCTGTAAGGCCATGGAACGTATCATCATGGAACTCATAAACAAAGACATTGGTAACCTCCAAATTCTGGATCCCACTCAGTTCAGGTTTGTGAAAGGCAGATCATGCCTCCTGAACCTGATCGACTTCTTTGAGGCAGTCACTAAAGTCATAGATGAGGGTAAGGTGGTTCACACAGCCTATCTTGACCTCACCAAGGCTTTCGTCACCATCCGCCATTCTGGAATTATAGCTAAACTCATTAAACTAGGTATAAATCCCAATGTCACAAGATGGGTTGCCAACTGGCTCACTGACAGAACCCACACTGTAAAAGTTGCAGACTCCAAATCTGACTTCAAAGCAGTGACAAGTGGAGTACCACAGGGTTCCGTCCTGGGACCTCTCCTGTTTGGTATCTACTTCTCTGAAGTACAGGCTAACACAAAAGGCCTCTGGCTAACAAAGTTCACAGATGACTGCAAACTAGGAGCCATAGTCAAGTCCCCAAATGATGTGGACATCCTACAGAAGGGCCTCGCTGAGACAGTTGCCTGGTGTCAGAGCCATGGCCTCAAGCTCAATGCCAAAAGGTGCAGTGTCATCCCCTTTGGTAAAAACTCTGTACCCATGAACTACCACATAGGCAACAATCTACTTAACACCGAATGCATGATAAGAGACCTTGGGACCCAGGTGGACAGTAGTAAGGAAGTCCTTCTACATGGCAAACCTCATCATAAAAGGGTTCTCATCCAGGAAAAAAGAGGTCATTGTTCCCCTCTACTCGAATTTCATTAGACCCATTATAGAGTACAATGCCCCTTTTGGAATGTACCTCACAAGACATCTGCAGCAGCTAGAAAGGCCACAGAAGTACCTCACAAAGAAGATTATGGTCTCAAACAAATGCCCCACACTGACCGCCTCAAAAAACTCCAGCTTTACTCTGTAGCATATCGCCTACTCCGTGGTGATCTCTGCCTAACATATAAAGCTATGTCAAACCCAGAGCTGTTGGACATGCTACACCTAAAGAAATCCCAATCCCTCCAAGCTACACGCTCTAGGGACATAAACCTTGTCACCACAATAAACAGGACATGCTGGAGGGATAGATTCCTGTCCCAGAGACTTCCCATACTCTGGAACAGGCTACTCATCTATGTCAAGCAAAATTCTTCATTAGCACTCTTCAAGAAAAATTTTGATGAATGGATGGGAAATAGGAAATACATCCCGGGGATCACATCTGTGTCTCTGCTTGACCATGGCACAGGAAAATAACTTTCTTGGGTGGCATAAGCCAGGGACCCTTGTTGGCTAGGCTTACATAGACCCTTGGGCCAATAGCCTAGTACCTACCTATGAACCTATGAACCTATGCCACATCCCTGCACAGATGGTATGGATGACAGGGATGTGGCGTAGGTATCATCATATGCATAGGGTGTAGTGTGGATTTACCAGAAACCTAGGCTGTGCCATATGGTTGACATCATGTGTGTGTGTTTGGATGGGTATTCAATAGATGGACTGTGCAGAGGTGCTGTGTGTGTCTGGAGGTGACCTCTCCGTGATACAGATGTGTGTTTGTATATGCGCACATTCACCCATGTGGCTGCCCTACACAGGGATACATTGGACAGCTGTGGACCATATATGGCAGGGTGTCCAGTTCACTGTCTCCAGCCACAGACATGGGAACTGGTCCTGCCAGGGGTATCAATGGCACCACCAGGGCCAAGGCCAGATGCAGTACTGCTTCCTGATGGTGACTGCTGTCTGTTGGATCTGTGTCCCTGACATGGCCTGCTCCTATGTGATGTGGACAGCAATTCCCCTTCAGTAGTGCTGGTATCACTGCCTCAATGGGAGTGTGAAGGTGCATGGCCCCGTACACTCTCACTACATCCATGTGGCCGATGCCCATCTCCCACCACATGCTGTAGCGCAGACATGCCACAGTTGAGGATAGCCAGGGTTTCACCCCACCATCTATTCATGACCTCAGTATTTTGATGTGTGGCTTCAACAAGGTCATGTATGTTGTCATGTAAATCAGGAAGAGTTGCATCCACCACCCTGAGTATTTGGCTGGTATGGCATTCACTACATGCATGTGCATCCATGACAGCCCAAAACATGCATCTGGTGACTACTGCCCTGGCACTTGAAACAGCAGATTGATGGGCAGCAGTCCTCCCATGGGTATGCCTGTCCATCCGCCTGTGTGAGACATCATCTGCACTCTGGCTATGGCCAGTGTCTACACTTGCACCTGCCATAGTCATCACACTAGCCTGTTCAATGCTACCACCTGCTAACTGTTCATCATGTGGCCACTGGTGATGGGGTATGTGTGGGCATTGTCACTGTGTGTAGGTACGGTGTGGAAAAGAGTGAGATGCCAACCAATGGCACAGACTCAGCCCCTGACAACCCCTGCTTTACCTCACTATTCCTATCATCATTCTCAGAGTCTGCAGAGATAATGACATCAGTTTCCAAGTAGGAGAGAACCCAAACCCCATCACCACCTGTGAGGGAAAGACAACATATGTACATTAATACCTGCACTCTGAGGTTGGCTGGTATATATGCACACACACACACACACACACACACACACACACACACACACACACACACACACACACTTACAGGTGAGGTGGCTCAAATCTGTTACACAGACCACACAGTACCCAAATGATGACATGCATGACACATGGCCCTCAACATCATGCATTGCAGCCAGTTTTACTACATGTAACTAACAATATAGAGCTCTGGGATACATGATTAGTGTTAGTAGGTGATGACACTTCCTCAGCAAAGACTGCACCAATGTACACATCATTGCTGTTCACCTGTATAGCACAGTGGCAAATACTACAGAACATACCTCACAACTGTACAGATCCTCACAGGATGTATAGATATTTGGCTCCTAAGTTTGCTCTATTTCTCACAACCCCTGTGTTTCAATGATACATAACTGGGATGATCTGAGGAGTGACATCACTGACTAATGACATACATTTGAGTGTCAGACCTCTGAACAAGCAGGAAATGTATGGTCACACAATTCCTGTTACACCACCAACCGTCTAAGCTTACAGTGGATATGATAAGTGTTCACAACCCTGTTAACATGGTATGTTCTTGTAATATATGAGATGACATCACAATGATGCATTTAAATGTATTACATGTAAAATATAGTAACCGCAATATGTACAATATGGTGTTTGCATATGTGTGCACACCCTTAAAATGATATTTTGTTGAAGCACCTTGTAAGTGACTTACAGCATTCACTCTTCTTGTGAAGCTGTCTATCATCATGGCACATCTTGACTTGGCATTATTTGGCCACTTTTCCATGCAAAGGTCACCCAATTCTGTCAGATTGCATGGGTGGCTCATGTGCACAGCCCTCATCAAGTTACACTGGGGTATGTCTATTGGGTGTAGGTCTATGCTCTGGCTGGTTCAATCCATAACCATTAGTGTGTTCAGGTGGATCCTTTCTTAGGTAGCTTTGGGTGTATGCTTCGGGTCTTTGTCATGTTGAATGCTGACACCCCTCCCCATCCTCAGCATTCTTGCAGATGCCCAATGGACGTTGTCCACATGTGGGTATTATTTGGAACTGTTCCGAGTTAACACCACCATGACTACAGGTCTAGTTCTGGCTTTGGAACAGCATCCCCACAGTAGGCCACTGCCACCAGCGTGATTCACCATGGTGATGTTGGTGTTCAGGTTAAGAGGGGTATTGCTTGTGCACCACATATACCTGTTGGTATTATGTTTGTGAGATCAATCCATAGTCTCATTACACCATAACACATTATCACAAATGCCTTTGGGAGACTTGATGTGCTGTATTGCAAATTGTATCCTCCCCTTGATATTTTTTGGTGTGGGGAAATGCTTCCATCTTCTGACCATACCCCATAGGCCAGACATATGCAAAATATGGGAGAATGTCCTCACATGTAGTACACAACAACAGTACTTGCAATAGATTTCTGCAACTCCCTCAGTGTTTCTGTATGTCTCCTGGCAGCCTCCCTGACCAGGATTTAACATGTCCTGTCATCATTTTTTGAGGAATGTCGGGTTCTTTTCAACAACACTGTTGTCCCATATTCATTCCACCTTTTGACAACTTTCCCCACTGTGCTCCATGGTGTATGCAATGCTGTGGTAATGTTGCTATACCCTACTCTTGATGGATACCTTTCAAATATGATATCACTTTGCTGCTTTGTAAACTGTCTGCAAGTCATGGCTGTTGCAGACAACTGAGCAAATGTCATGGATATCCTACTTGAACAGCAGACTGTTATTTGGTGTTACTCAGAGTGCCTTTACTTGATGGCAGGTGTGTACCCAAGCAGCCTGAATGCTGTCAGTAAATCACAAGCTGCTGCAATATAATATCATTTGAAGGGTATGCACACATATGCATCCAGTGTATTGTAAGGTTTGTATACTCCATATTTGGTGTCCAATAGATTGATTGGTTTTACAATTGAACTGTAAATGTCATACCTCACATTACAGGTTGGAAAAGGTGTGGATATATCTATCTATCTATCTATATATATATATATATATATATATATATATATATATATATATATATATATATATATATATATGGGTCTACTTCATTTGCCCTAACTTCCGTTTGACCGACACCCATTTGCCTGAGACCATTTGACCAAAATTTCATTTGACCGGCACTTCATTTGACCAAGTATTATTGGCAAGAAAATGGGATTTGCCCCCTTCCCCACTATAGTGCTACCCTGGAGTTAGAATATATAGTTGAGGGGTGTGGAGGCGAAGCCCCCCCACTTACTTTTGTTTTACTAAGCAATATTAAAGCAAAACTAAACAATATAATATGAAATTAAGTGGGGGGCTTCACCCCCACACCCCCCCATCCCCTAACTATATATTCTAACTCCAAGATCGCACTACAGTGGGGAAGGGAGCAGATCCCATTTTCTTGCCAATAATACTTGTCAGTCAAATGAAGTGTCGGTCAAATGAAATTTTGGTCAAATGGTCTCGGGCAAATGGGTGTCGGTCAATCGGAAGTTAGGGCAAATGAAGTAGATCCATATATATATATATATATATATATATATATATATATATATATATATATATATATATATATATATCACAAACACCTGGCATCTTAACAGGGGTGTGTACACTGTTTATATCCACTGTATGAATGCAATGTTTCACACAAATCCCTACCTTAGGCCGTTTGTCCCCCATTTTGTTGGTCTCTGTCCAGAAGTCTTGCACTGACAAGTTGTGAGGTATGCTATAGGGGTGTTACATTCTCTTCAGATAGGCCCATGTGGTGACCACTGTGATGCAATGCAGTTAACCCCATCACAAGTGAACATGCACATAAAGCAATATGACTATGAGTGACAGTTTTGGGCATGGTACATTGCACGGCTTTCACATGCCTGGGGTATTGGCAAACCAGAACAGAACAATTCCATACTCACCAGCTTCAGGTTGCCATGCCACATGCAGACTGGATGGACCTAGGTAGTTGTGGGAGAGAAGTATTGTCAGCAGACTTGCATGTGGCATTGGTGCAGGATGGATGCAGCATGTCTGCACATTTACAGTACAACCCCCATTACTACACAATTATTTGTCCTTCACCATGACATGCACTTCCGTGTATTAGAAAATCCCATACCCAGCTGCAATCTGACCTGACACATGCACATAGATACTCTACAAATAAAAGTATGTCTGCTACACTAGTCTAGTAATCTCCACTGGGACCTTACCTGCACACTCCTCGTCCATTGACTGGATGCCACCCGCCTCCAGCATGTGGGGGGCCTGTACCCTGATGTTGTACTGGGATGGGTGCCCTAAGGTTGCTGAGGAGCTCCTCAGTGGGAGTAAGTGGGGGCTGCATGGCTGGGCACCCACCTGTGGCTGTGTGGTCCCTGGCCACTGCAGCAGGCCTTTGCCGGCCATGGCATAGGAGGTCATTTGCAGGATGCTGGACCTGCTCATATTTACGTGAGTGCAGGCTGACATAATTTACACTTTGGACTACGTCGTCCATAGGCCAATCGTCTCCCACAGATATTTCTGTCTCCGGCCAAACATTATGGCATGGTTCTGTAGTATGACTTCTATGATTATATTTGTCTCAGCCACTGAGAACGTAGACCTTTGCTGATGCAACATTGCACCTGGAAGACAGAACAATGGAAACACATCACAGGACATCATACATTTGGCAACAGTATGTACAGATCCTGCACAGCTACAATTAATATCAGTAGCTACCACTCACAACCACAACATACCCCTGTAATCTGTCAGCAATGTATCTGGTTGCATTACACTGCTGGTCCTGATGTGCCATATTCCCCCCAATGAGGCCTAGTTAATTTCATAATTCTCTACTCCTCATTCATGTCTGTGTAGTGGGATGACATTGGCCATCTTCAATGTGGATGGGATGTGGATGGTGCCAAGGCTTGATGTGACTACAGTGTGTAATGGAGCCTGGAACACATGCCTGAGTTCATGTAAGATGTGAAAAGGGATGTTATCAGGTCCCATGGATACTTACTTTTATTGTCTTTCAGTAGGCAATATGTAGCTGCTCACTGGTGATCAGGGGAGGGCTGTGGGTGCTGTGCATATCCACCTATAGTGCTGCTGAGCCAGGGGGTGATGTTTGCCCTAAACCTATCTGCAGCAGGTTGGCTGTAGCTATGTTGTGTGTGTATGCGGTCTGACTGACCACCTTTACAGGGTGGATTATTTTGTTGCCTCTGAGATTGCAGACTTATGTGAAGATGGCCTTGTTATTGGCCTTGGTGGATGTGTCCAATTTGTACTCATAGTTAGCTTTACAGTTCTCAACCTGTGACCTTATATGCTTGATCAGACAAAGGCTGACTTTATGCCAAGTTGGTGCCAGCTCTTAATTTGCCCTATGCAGCGAATATAGGGACCAAGTCTGTGGTTTGTGTATTGCTGATGTCCAGCAAAGGGGATTACTCTACTTTGGTGGAGGCAGGTTTTACGAGTATGGTATTGCTGAGTCCATACAGCTATGTTGGTGTGTGTATAGCTGTTTGTAGTAGGCATGGACACACAGTCATAACACAGCTGGACACCTCTCCAGTTTCAAACAGATAGTCATGTTTATTGTAGTAACCATGGCTGTGTCAGGGCAATGCAACAACCAGTAGCTGTGGAAATGTCACTCTGTTGGATGCACAGTAACTAAAATTAGACACATGTACAACATGTACAGTTTATTTAACTAACAATTTGTTTTCCATGTCTGTTGTTATGAGGCAGCCAGATATACTTACTCATACTGACATGTGCACAGGTAATACCTGATATACATGTCTGCTCTATGTCAGTATGGCACACTGTATTCACACTCTTGCTGCCCTGTCATCCCTCTCCATCCGTTAGAACAGGACATCTGTAGGATGAAACACATATATCGGGGCAATGGGACATAATTAGTGACACAGTCTTAATATCGCTGTAACACACTTGAGTCATTCAATAGCACCATAGCCTTTGCATTGACAGACATACCCTGGAGGATGTCCAGCACTCATATGGCAGGAAGAGAGGAGAAAGGCTAGGAGTGTGGTAATGAGGGCAAGAACTTTTAATGTTGGCAGCATTACTGGTATAGGGCCAGAGCTAGTTGATATGATGGCCAGAGGAAGGTGAATATATTGTGCGTGCAAGAGACCAGATGGAAGGGGAGTATGGCTAGGTGTATCAGAGCCAGGTCACAATTGTGCTATCAGGGTGTGGATGGGAGGGGAAAGAGGGTAGGGGTTATCCTGAAGGAACAGTATGCCAAGGGTGTTTTTAGAAGATGACATGAGTGTCTGATAGAGTGATGTTTATGAATCTGGAAATGGATGGTGTAAGGATGAATGTTGTTAGTGCATATGCTACTCAAGTTGCTTGTGCAGTGAATGTGAAAGAGAACTGTAAAGTAAGTTGGATGACGTGGTGGTGACAGTATCCAAGGGTGAGAGAGTGATGATTGCAGCAGATTTCAATGGCCATGTTGGTGAAGGGAACAGAGGGGATGAGGAAGGAATGGGTATGTATGGTGTCAAGCAAAGGAATGCAGACAGTGAGATGGTAGTGGATTTTGCAAAAAGGATCGACAAGGCTGTGGTGAATACATACTATAACAAGAGGGAGGAGCATAGGGTGATATACAAGAGTGAAGGGAGATGCACAAAGGGGGAATGTATCCAATTTAGGAGGGCCAGTTTGAAGGAGATTAGAGATTGTAAAGTGGTGACAGGGGAAAGTGTAGTTAGGCAGCAGAGACTGTTGGTCTGTAAGATGACATTGATGATCAAGAAGAGGAGGAGTGTGAGGACAGCACCAAGGTTCAGATGGTGGGAACTAGAAAAGGGTGATTGTGAAGTGGAGTTCAGCGACGAGTTAAGACAGGCACTGTGTACCAAATATCTGGGGTAAGTAAAACAGAGCTTGTAAGGGAGACACCTAGAAAGGTGCTTGGTGTGACATGTGGATGGAGGAAGGAGTACAAGGACACCTGCTGTTGGACTGAGGAAGTACAGGACAGTCTACAGAGAAAGAGGAAGGGGTGGGATTGTCAGAGAGATGTGGAAAGTAGACAGGAGTATGAGGAGATGAGGCACATGGCAAAGAGAGAGGTGGCAAAGGCTAAGGATGAGGCATATAGCAACTTGTATGACAGGTTGGACATTAAAGAGGGATGACAGGACCTGTACCAGTTGGCTAGACAGAGGGACTGAGCTAGGAAAGATGTCCATCAGATAAGGGTGATAAAGGATAATGAGGGAAACATGTTCACAAGCGAGGAGAGTGTGTTGAGCAGATGGACAGAGTACTTTGAGAGGCTGATGAATGAAGAGAATGAGAGAGAGGGGGGTTGGATTATGTAGGTATGGTGAATTAGGAAGTGCAACAGCTTACCAAGTAGGATGTAAGGGTAGCTATGAAGAGGATGAATACTAGAAAGCCTTTTCATCCACATAACATACCTGTGGTAGCATGGAGGTGTTTAGGGGAAATGGCAGTGGTGTTTTTTTTTTTTTTTTTTTCAAAACAAGTTTATTGTTTTAACATATAAGAGAAATATCATAACAATTTTATACAAATAATTAAAAATAGGTATTATTATAATATACAACAAAACAACTAAAAGTATTTACAAAGACATCCACTACAATCAGATCAATTAATTAAACTAAAATACTGTGCTATTGAAATTAGAATTTTTTTAACAAATTTTGTAAATTATCCCATACAATAAAATGTGATGTTTTTCTAGTTGTTCTCATTCTAATTGTGCTTATTTCCATATGACACATTATATTCATAACATTTTTAAATTCATTGAATGAAGGAGGTGTATCTGAAATCCAATTTCTAGTTATTATTTTCCTAGCCACTGCTAGGATAGACCATAACAAGGGAAGCTTAATCTTTTTAACACATTGAGGTACAGGTGTGTTGAATAATATAAGAGACTTAGAAATAATGAAATTATCTGTAAAAGAGCCTGCAAAATTCATTAATTGACTTCCAGTATTCTTTCAACTTCATACAGTCATAAAACATATGAGCCCAGTCAGCATTAATTTACATTACATCTCTTACATAGATTATCTTTATTATTAATTTTATTCATCATCAAAGGTGTATAAAAAGATCTATGTAAAAATTTCCATGTATAAAGTCTCCAGACAATGGAAGATGTAGTTCTATAAGCAGATTCCAATATATATTGTTTATCTTGTTGAGTTGGTGGGTCCCCATTAACAGAGGTGAAATAATTCCAGTATGAATCTACATTGTAAAAAGTTTCTTGTCTGATAATTTTATGTATATATGAAAGTTTACCTTTATCAGAAACTTTATGCTGTAAATTTATTATCAAGTAATCAATCAGTTTTGGAATAGATTCTTTAACTGTTATAGACATTAGATCTAGCAGTGGTGTTTTAATAATATCTTGGAAAGAGAGAGGTTGCATGTGGAGTGGAGAGAAAGTGTTTGCATACCATTTTAAGAATAAGGTTGATGTGCAAGCTGTAGCAACTACAGAGGGATAACATTAATTAGTCACAGCATGAAGTCATGGGAAAGAGTAGTGTAAGCTAGGTTAAGCAGGCCAGTGATGAGTAGAAGTCAGCAGTATGTTGTCATGCCAGGTAAGAGCACTACATATGTAATATTTGCTCTGAGATTGTTGATGTAGTAGTACAGAGAAGGTCAGGAGTTGCTTTGTTTCTTTCTGGATGTAGAGGAAAGCATATGACAGGGTGCCTAGAGGCGAGTTGTGGTATAGTATGTGGAAGACATGAGTGGCAGAGATATATGTAAGACTGGTACAGGATATGTGCAAGGGTGGTGTGACAGTGGTGAGGTCTGCAGTGGGAGTGACAGATTAATTTAAGGTGGAGGTGGGATGACATCAGGGATCAGCTGTGAGCCCTTTCTTATTTGCAATGGTGATGGACAAGTTGGCAGATCAGATCATACAGGAGACCCTGTTGACTATGATGTTTGCAGATGACATTGTGATCTGTACTGAGAGCAGGGTACAGATTTAGGAGACCCTGTAGTTGTGGAGATATGCTCTAGAGAGGAGAGGAATGAAGGTCAGCAGGACTAAGGCAGAATATCTGTGTGTGAATGAGAGGGAGCATAGTGGGATGTTGAGGATGCAGGGATTACAGTTGGCAATGGGAGTTGAGTATAAATGTTTGGGATCAACATTTCAGAGTAATGACGACTGTGGAGGACAGGTGAAGAAGAGAGTACAGGCAAGATGGAGAGGGTGAAAAAGAGTGCCAGTACTGATTTATGACAGATGAGTACCATTAACAGTGAAAGGGAAGGTCTACAACAGGGTAGTGAGACCAGCTATGTTATATAGGTTGGGGACAAAATCACTGACAAAAAGGCAGGAGTCACAGTTGGATGTGGCAGAGATACAGATGTTATGATTTGCACTGGTTGTGATGAGGGTGAACAGGATCAGCAATGTTTATATGACAGGGTCAGCCCATATTGGACAGTTTTGAGACATGGCAGAGAGGCAAGATTACATCAGTTTGGACATGTGCTGCAGAGGGATGCTGAGTATATTGGGAACAGAATGGTAAGGATGAAGCTGCCAGGTAAGAGGAAAAGAGGAATGCCTCTAATAAGGTTCCTGGATGTAGTGAGAGAGGACGTGCAGGTGGTTGGTGTGACAGAGCAGGATGCAGAGAAAGGCAGACATGGCAAAAGATGAACCACTGTAGCAACCTCTAATGAGAACAGCCAGAAGAAAAGAAGGAGATGTTGTAATGTCAGTCTTAGCAATAGGTCAATAGCAGCGAATCATGGTACATTTGCTTGTTACAACTGTAGTTGTTGCAATGATTTGCTTAAAAATAGTGATACTCACAAAGTTGATACATTTAAACATCCTACGACAGGAAAAGAATACAAATTCTTTGGGTATGCCACTTGCACAACTAGCAGTGTTGTTTATATAGCTACATGCCAAGTTTGTCCTTGTTTTTATGTGGGTAAAACCACCAGAAAACTTAAAGAGCGAATAACGGAGCATAAGTCTAATATCAGGCTTTCTAATGAGAATAATGCGTTGTATAAGCATATTTTTGATAAGGGTAGTTCACATTATTTTAAGTTTCAAGTTATAGACGGTGTTAATGCATCACCCAGGGGAGGGGATTTGTCCAACACCCTGAATTTGAGGGAATATGAATGGATAATTAGACTATCAGCTGATGTATACCCTGGCTTAAATGCATCCGTATCATTGAAACCTATATTGCAAAGAATACAGCAGACAAGATTAAAGTAGTTTTTATTAAATAAAGGGTATGTTCATATTACATACCTTTGCTTATACATTATGTAAGTTATTTAATATTAAGTATATATTTTTTATGCAATTTTTGCATCAGGACAGAAGCGTCTTATGTATATGTTTTTCATATTTTATGTTTAAGTCTGTGTTGTTAAATATTTATAGTTGATGCTATTCTATTTTTATAGCATATAGTATTTTATATTTTTATATATCTTCAGGTTTTTAATTCTTATGGTCATGTGATGATGGCTGCAGGTCATATGACCTACTTAGTGTGTATAAAAGTGGGTGTTTCTTTATACCTATTGTAAACATTGAGAAAGGGTTTTTGAACCTGAAAGCTTTGTCGTTTTGTTATAAAGGTATTTCAACTCAACTACTCTTGTTTTTGGACATAATGTCAGTCTTCACAGATTTGCAAATGATTTTCCAGACATATCACAACTGTATGAGTAAATGACTATAGATATGAGGCACACATATGGTCAGTGTGCATAACACTGGACAGTTTAATGGTATGAGATCACCATATCACATGCAGTTCAACACACACATCTGCAACCGTACTTTACTATGCAAATACCATGTATAGGTCACTCACATTTCTGAGACAACCAAGTATATCATAGTTGTATCACAAGTAAAATGTGGATATGTAGAACATCCCAGTAGCTGGCCTAGCATTGTCACAGTCAGTATTGTTCAACACACACTGCAGTAGTAGTCATATGTGAGCCATCCTTTCCTAGGGTGACTCAGGGGGCCCGACCTATGATCTATGTCACTGCAGACAGACCCAGATACTTTGGCCATAGGTTCTTATCAGTAAATATATCAGTACCGCAGGTCTTGTTGAGACATAAATGTTACAGTTCATATTTCCCATTCTTACATACCCCCTACTGCAGTCCATGACATGCTTACTTGTTTGATATACCTGTTTGTTTTATTCAAGTATAGGTGGTTATGTCCTGCTTGGTTTTTATGTTTCTTTTCACTGTCTCTCTCTCTCTCTCTCAAAGATGTATGGTGTATATCTGTTTTGCATAGGCAGCAGCTTGCCTTTTATAGGTAATGCTCTTGAGCAGCTGATGGCCTGTGGACCAACTGGTGTCCCCCACTTGCTAATTGCATGCAGGATAGCTGTGTTGTTATTCATATAGCCAATGGCATGGAAAAACACTCCTATCATTGAGTATGTCATGTGAGCATTGGCCCTTTTCCTTGCCAGTGAGGAGAACTTCATGGAGGTGTGTGAACAACAGCATCACAGGGGGTATTTGGAAATTCCTCTTACAATCAAAACTTTGGAGACAGGCAAACAGAATGGGAAGAATGTTCCAGACATAGGGGCAGAATGTAAGTATTGGTGTTATACATTTGTTGGATTAATGCTAGTCTAACAGAGTTTGTGTGGATATGGAGTTCCTTGGTGATTTTCACTCTTGAAGTGTTATGTAGGGCTTTCCGCAGAATGGCCAGAATTTGTCCTATCTTTGGTGTGCTTCTCAGACATTTTTGTCTTTGTAAAATCAGTAGCATACTCTGGTGATTGCATTCAGTAACTGCTAATATCCATTAGTGTTTCTGACCTCATATCCCTCAGAAAAGATATGTTACAACTAACCATGTTACAACAGCAACATTCGCAGTTTTATAACAGCAATATTTCAAATATGCCCCTGTTTATGGGCCTCTGTTCCACAATTATGTCAGGCCTTGTCCAGATGTCATGCAGTAAGAGGCTGATAGGTATGGTATATGATTATTTAGTGCCTACATTCCTGACATTATCCCAATGATGTATCAGACTGCCAGACATGTTATGTGGAAGAGGACTTATATATGAGGGGAAAGCCTGGATATTCTGTGGGCCTCTGTACAGTTGAGAGGTCTGTGTATTTCTGGAAATTGTTGACAGACTTATAGCAGACTGTGTAGCAGTGTATTGTGTCAATGTTATTTGGTCTGTGCAGGGAGGGGCTTGAATGTATGTGCTATGGCTCCTTTTCTAATTGCCTGTGCATGCTGCTCCTGTTTCTGGTGGTCTATCAGCTGTATATGTTTGTAGGGGCAGACTGAGACATGTCCCATAACACAATCAGGCATCATAGTACACTGTGAATTGGGCCAGTATATGTGGGGCTAGTGTGTGAGTGGCAAACATGTTGAGATGTTTTTATTCACACAGTCCTTATGCTGTACTGTTCCTTTGGCTTACTGGTATGTCACTGTGACTGTGGTTGAACTGGTTGTGGGTATGCACTTTCACACTGGTGTCTGTTTTTCAGTGTTGTGACTTCCCTGTAGTGCCTGATATATTTGCCAATACATGTGTAGTTCCCCCTAGCAGATTAGGGTTAGTGTTGTTTCAGTCTGACTGTGGTTTGGACAGTGCATGGTGGCATGTTTAGCAGCTGAGTATAGTTTCCCTAATGTGATGTTATGTCCAGATATTTGTAGGATGTAGTGTTGCCTGGCCCCTATATATGTTGTGTATTTCTGACACATCAATGGGCTGATGTGAAGATTTCAGTCACTAACTAGTGGGACGTAATTTAGTGTTGGACTTATGCTATTTCAGTCAATTTATGTTAGGACAGACATGAGGGTGTTCCTGTAGCAACTGTGTCAGCTTATCTACTCCAGTATATCAGATATGTCCTTATTTCCATGGCTTTCTCCCCCCACTTTGTCATTCCAGGCCAAGGTTCATTGCACTATGGGGTTCTGAACCTACCTTGGGTCTGTCTGGATTGTTGCATTATGTCCAGGTTTATTGCTCATATTTCTGATCTGTTCCACAAATTCATTATTTTTTATTTCCCTGGTAAATCACTGTGAGGATATGAGCATTTCTGACAGTAAATGATGACATACATTTCAGTTTCAGAAGTCACATCCTTCAGAACATGTATGCTAAAACAAACCCTGTCACTCTGGAAAAATTCACATTTATAGGAGTGATATTTGGAATATGTCCTTAGTTTTGTCCCATTGTCCCCCTCATTTGGACAGCCTTGGGCCAGATTTCTTGCAGTAAGGCATTGGTAGATATGATTCTGAGGTATGACTCCACTACTAGTTATGACCATATATATATATATATATATATATATATATATATATATATATATATATATATATATATATATATGGGTCTATGTTGCTTGCTCGAAATCCCAAAATCTTGAACAAGCAACAGTGACACCCATAAGAGCGATACTGCACTACCACGAAAGTGCATTATCGCGAAAGCCAGTTTTTTGAACCGGCAAAAAACAAAATAAATACTAATAAAATCATTATTTTGCAGGGGGACAAGCCCCCCTGCACCCCCCATATATGGGGCTATGCTCCCCACACCCCCTCTACTTAAATATACCAACTCTGAGATCGCACTACAGTGCAGCAATAGGAAATATTCCCATTACGTGCTGTATGCAGATCTCCATGCAGTCCTGTCGACCTTTCACAAACTCGATTATATGGGGTCGACCATATGAAGTTCAAGATTGTGGGAATTCAACCATTTGCACTAGACCCATGTGTGTCTGTGTATGCATATATATATATATAAATATATATATATATAAATATAAAGAAAGATATATATAAATGTATATATTTGTTTCTATATATGTATAGTTTATATATATATATATATATATATATATATATATATATATATATATATACATATTTTATAAGTATATCACTATTTATATTATGTATATATTTGTCCATATATATGTATCTCCATACATAAATACATGTGTATAAGTATAAATACGAGGCCTGGCTAATCTGATTATACAGAATATTTTCCCCACAGTTGAATGAGCATATGTTGGAAAAAGCATCAGCAATTCATGCAGCTCAAATGGTGTAGTCGTACAGGTGCTCGCACTATGGTGTACAGGGCCCTGGGTTCATGGCCTGGCAGGGCTGGTAATTTTGTTGCTCTTACTCCTGCTTACAACTGCTTATTCACACTTATACCCACACTAATACTTTAAAGGAAAAGAGAAAGGGGTGATAGGAAAGTGGTGGAAAGGGGCAGGCAGAGGGAAGAACAATAGGGAAGATAGCTACGGATGTGCAGGATGTGTGTACAGAAGGTCCATAGCTTTCCATTTCTTATACAGCAACAGATGTGCATTTGTACAGACTTTGGAGGTGAATTTGGATGCTCAAATCCCAGAGAGAGGATGAGGGCAACAGAAATGTGTTGTTAAACCTGCTAACCATAGCTGAGCATTGCTAACCATTGCCCACAGTTCATTCTCATAATATACCCCACTAATGACTTCATTTAGTAAGTGTATATGATTTCCCTTACATGACGTGACTGTATGTGCTTTCATTACAGTAGCAAGAGGTGTTAACTATACTGTATGGGACACATGCAAACATGGGTGTTTTCACATGTTATGTGCACTCACACATCCATTTTTCACCAGCTACACTACCCTGGGTGACAAATATAACTTACCACATATTTTAATGTTAACATAGCACTTTTAACACTGCTTTCTCACCTAAATTTGGATTGCCTGTTGTATTACTCGAACCGTGTACAAGATGGGACACTGACCACTACACTATCTTGCTTTGGGGATTTGAACTGTATATTTTTATTTATTGCCTATTGGATATTAATGTTATATTACTATATTAAATGAAGAGTATTGTGGTTTTCGGCCATGTCATTGAGGACTGCTTTCATGACATTGTGGCATACATTTCAGTTTTAGACTCGTATCCTTCTAAACATTAATGCTAATGCATAACCTGTTTTCCATCAACTGTCTGTCTGCCCTCTGTGCAGATGGGATGACACCGGTGCTCAGGCTGTGGTTGACTACACTGGAGAATGGGTCTAAGAGCCCATGTCTGTGTTCATGTTGGATGCAGCCAGGAATGGTATCAGGCTTATGGAGACCTCTGTGTATTGCCTTTGAGAGGGCATTACAGACCTGTTTCCTGATCATGAGGGGAGGGGGGGGTCTGGTGCTGTACATGCACAAGTGTACCTATGGGGGAGAGGGGGGTGATGTTTACACTTCACCTGTCTGCAGCCGTTTGCCTATATCCATAGCATATGTGTATGTGGTATTATTGACCACCACTACAGAGCAGTTATGTGTGTTGCTTCTGGAATTGCCGACTCACGTCTGGAAGGCCTAGTGTTTGGCCTTGGTGGATGTCTCCAGTTTGCACTCAAAGACTGCCTTAGGGTACATCACCTGTGACCTTATTTACTTGTGCAGGACAAGGTGACATGGCTTCCAATGAGGCACCTGTTCCTTCTTGGCCTGTCCTGTGATTATTTCCACCTGTTCCTTCTTGGCCCATCCTGTGATTATTTCCACCTAAGATGGTATTTGTGTATTGCGGCTGTCCACCACAGGTGTTCAGCCTACCTTGAGGGGGTTGATGTTGTACTGTCGGGTATTGCTGAACCCATAAAGCTATGTAAGTGCCCACATAGTATTGTGGTTTGGGCCTGGACACTGCTGCTAGTTCCAACATATGGGACAACCTTCATGTGGGCCTTGCCCATTTTCCTTGCCTGTGTGGGGGACATTATAAAGGTGTAGGGGCTACAGCTTCACAGACAGTAGGTGGAAATAAAAAAAATAAATAAACAGGCCAATAAAATGGGGACAAAGCTCCAGACTGCTGTATAAGGAGACTGTTTTTATATTAAAGTATGATACATTGGAGCCAAGAGGCATGAATTTAGAATGTAATTGGAGAATTTTTAATAATTAATTGTTTAATTGTTTAATTGATCTGGAAGGCTAAGGGCCGAGGCGCTAGGGACTTAATAAAAATTTTTTTTTTTACTGGATCTATGGTCGTTTTTTTTCATACAGTAGGTGACAGGACATGTGGAGACAGGCCAACAACATGGGGGACAAAGCTCCAGACTTGGGAACAGATTGTATGCCATTAGTGCTGTTATAACTCAAACCACAAAGTAGATACAGACCGTAAAGTACCAATAACTAAAACCAAAAGAAATGGTCCGGGCACACTGAAATCAGCTAAAATAAAAGATTTAATTTTAAAAATTCATAAACAAGTTTAAACACAAGTGCTTTCACCCTGACTCAATGCAGGGCTTTTTCACTTGAAAAAGCCCTGCATTGGAAAAGCATTGTGTTGTTTAATTTTAAAATTAAATATTTTATTTTAGCTGATTTCAGTGTGCCCAGACCGTTTCTTTTGGTATTAGTGCTGTGATACACATGGAGGGTTGTTAGACTGACAGGGTAGTCTGGACATGCATTTACTGGGTGACTTGACATCAGACAGTGATATGCCTCTGACATACCTCTCAACTGGCATGTTCTCCACACACTGGCCAGTTGTTTGCCTGTTATGATTAATCTGTTCCTCGAACGTCTGTTTTTGTGGGGTTGGTAGGATAATGTGAGGATTGTAGTCAGTAACTGTTGACATCCATTGGTGTTCCAGACATCATATCCTTTGGGGATGTTATGTTACAACAACATGTGTAACACCAGCTACTGTTTCAATTTGTAATATCATTATGTGTGATATGTCCCTCTTTCCAGCCCCTTGTCCCACAAGTACGTCATGCATTGTCCAAAAGTCCTGCACTACAAGGTGCAGAGGTATGGCATGTCATTAATTAACAACTGCACTCCAGTTATCATGCCAATGACCTGGCAGACTCCTTGCCATGGTATGCAGTGCTGGGCAGGATTATGGTTCCACACCCTGGTAAATCTGTGGACATCTGTACATATGACAGTTATGTCTGTCTGGCCATTGTGAACAGACTGCCCAGACTGTGTAGCAGTGTTGTGTTTAGATGTTTGTTGGGCTAGGTAGGGAGAGTAGATGATGTGAGTGCCATACATCCTTTACCTATCTGACTGCATGCTGCTACAGCTGCTGGTGGCCTATCATGTCTGTATGCTTGTAGGGGCTGACTTTGATAATGTCCTGTAACACCTCAGAATTCCCAGTGCACTGTGGGTCAGGCCAGTATATGTTGGTGTAGTGTGTGACTGATAATCAGGATATGTTTATTCAGACAGTCATAGTATTCTAGGGTTCATTTTGGGTACTGGTATTTTGCTGAAACTGTGTTGCAAATGTTTCTGGGTGGACATTTTTGCACCACTCTCTGCTTTTCATTACAGTTCCATCCCTGTAGTGCATGTTATATTTGAATATACATGTGTAATTTCCCAGAGGTGATGTGGGGGAGTGTCATGTTGGTCTTACTGTGCTTCATGAGGTGCTGGGTGACATGTTTGGCAGCTGTCAGGGGATTTCCATTCTGTTACATCACTGCTGTCATACCTCTACACTGTCCAGAGGCCTAGACCCTGTCCTGATGCGTGGCTCATATGTTTGATCTGTTCCCCAGACAGTTGTTGTCTTTGGCTAATCGGTAAATACTCTGGGGAATGCAGTCAGTAAATGCTAGCATCCATTGGTGTTACTGACTTTATATCCCTCAAAAAAGATTTGTTACAACAAAGCCGGTAACACCAGCAACTGTCTACATTTATCACAGCAATATGTCCAATATACTCCTGTGTTTGAGCCTCTGCCCCCAGTTATGTCAGGCTTTGTCCAGATGTCATGTACTAAGAGGATCAGAGGTATGTAGTATCATTATTTATTGCATTCATTCCTGCTACCATCCCAGTGATGTCATAGACCCCCCAGACATGTAACAAGGAAGTGGCCATAGATATGAGTCCTGTGCCTATACATTCTGTGGGAAACTGCATTTGAGAGGTCTGTGTATGCCTGCCCATTGTTGAAAGACTGTCAGGATTGTGTAGCAGTGTAGTGTGCACTATTATTTGGTCTGTGTAAGGAGGGGGCACATGTGAGTGTCATGGGTCTTTTCTATCTGTCTGTGCATGCTGCTTCAGTTTCTGGTTCCCTATCGCCTGTATATGTATGTACGTGCAGACCGTGACATGTCCCGTAATACCTCACAATTCCCACTACACTGTGACTTGGGGCAGTATATGTAGGGGTAATGTGTGAGAGTGGCAGACGAGATTTTTTTGCTCATACAGTCATTATACCATAGTGTTCAGTTTGCTTAGTGGTATGTCACTGGAACTGTGGTGCAATTTTTGGGGGTATACACTTTCACACCAGTGTCTGCTTTCCAGGAGTGTTACATCCCTGTAGTGCCTGCTATATTTGCTAATGCATGTGTATAGCCCCAGAGCTGGACTTGGGTAGTGTTATATAAGTCTGATTGTAGTTTGGACATTGCTCGGTAGTTCAGTGTAGTTTCCCTACTGTTGTGTTATGTCCACATATTTGTAAGATGTCCAGGAGTCTGGCCAATATCTTTGTTCTGGTCCCCATAACTGTTGTGTATTCCTGACACATCAGTGGGATGATGTAGGGATTGAGATCACTAACTAATGGGAAGCAATTGAGTCCTGGAATTGTGATATTTCAGTCGATATATGTTAGGACATACAGTATTACTACATCAGCTTTCACTTATCTATTGACGTATTTTGGATATGTCCCTATTTTCATGCCTTTGTCCCCCCACTTTGTCAGGCTTGGTCCAGATTCACTGCACTAAGGGGTTCTGAGCATACCTCTCCACTACCAGTATTTTCACAGAATGTCAAGGTGTTTAGCCCATACTTCTGTTCAGTTCCACAATTTATTTGTATTTGCCTGGTAAATAACAGTGATGATCCAAGGATTTATGTCAGTAAATAATGACATGACATTTCAGTTTCCATCCTCATATCAGTAATTGTCTGCTGAAACGCACCCTGTTGTTGTAGAAAATGTCTTCATTTGTAACAGCACTATTTGAAATATGTCCCTATATGGGGCCCATTCTCCATTCTCCCCCCACCTTTTACAGCCTTTGTACACATTTCTTGAACTAACAGGTTAAGAGGGATTGTTCTGAGGTATAATTGCACTGCATGTTATATACATTCCAGTTTGATGACCGGGGATGTCCACTGGGCTCAGGGAGCCCATTTTCAGTGGAGGCCCGGGGAGAAAAACTCCATGTTACAAAGTTTAGATACAGATACAATATAGAAAAGAAAAACAATTTACAATTATGTTTCATGCTAGACAGCAGGTGTAATGTCTTAGGTACCTGTTACCTTTAGATACAAACACAATATTATTAATGAACAATTTACAGTTACATTTCATGTTAGAGAACAGGTGTAAATTCTTAGGTACATGGTTCAAATTTGATATTTACAATATGTACATGTGTGTGGTAGTCTATAGATCATAGCTAGAGAGGCTAGTAATCATAGTTGGAGAGGGGTTTAGAGGTGGAGAGAGAATTATAGGACTACGTGGGGAGAATGCAGTTGCAACTAGAACAGTGTAGCATATATATATATATATATATATATATATATATATATATATATATATATATATGTATATACATATTTTTCCTTCCTTCCTTTATATTTTTATATATGTATATATTATGACTCTACTTTTTCATATATATGTTTCATCAGACATATATCTATATATATATATATATATATATATATATATATATATATATATATATATATATATATATATATATATATATATAGATATATAGATGTGTGTGTGTGTGTGTGTGTGTGTGTATTTATATACAACACATGACTGGTTCTACAAAGCTTTCTCCCTAATGTTGTATGCCTCTGTTGCATGATATATTTGAGAAAACAACATGATTGACTGCAGCTCAGATGGTGTAGTGGTGCATTCTTTTGACTATAGTGTTCGGGGTCATGGGTTTGACACTTGCGATAATGTTAAATAGCCCGAATGCATGATATGGTTGTTAAAACAGTACACTTTTTCACAGCTCAGATGGTGTAGTGGTGCTTTGTTGTTATTGTAGAGGACAGCATCCCCGGTCTGAGACATAGCAAGGCTGACTATTTTCATTGCTGGGCAGAGCAAGGTCTGATGGAGTGATGAAAGCACATTTTAGCATATTATACTTATAGATGTTTATTACAAAATAATATTTACATACACATTATAATTTTACATTTACCTTCCATGAATCAGCCTATGTGCTTTCATTAAATTATATTCTTGTGTGAGTACACTGTATGGGGTACTTGTGTTTATATAGGGGTTTCACATCTTTTCTACACTGACATTTCACTTTTGGTACTGCTACACTATTCTGTTTGACAAAAAAGGTTGCTACATAATTTAAGTTTACTAAAATAATTTTAACTCTACTTTCACAGAGGGAAAAAATTGCCTGTTGTGGGACTTGAAAAATGAATACCCACATACAAAGCCACAGCTCTGACCACTACACTACCTTGACTTGGAAATTTTAACTATTTGCATTTAGCTCCTATGGAATGTTTAAGCTATGATAAGCACTATGCCATAATATGCACACCCACTTAGCTAGACTTAAACATTCCTTAGGCTACTGGACACAAAGTTTATTTATTATTATGATATTATTAGGTTATATGGGTGTGTATTGTGATGTTCTGACAACTACTTTGGACTGCAATTGTGAAATACTAGCACTGATTTTCCTTTTAGGCTGCCAGCCTTCAGGGACTCCTGCTAATACATGTTCTGTTATCAACTTTCTAAGTGTGTGAGGGCAATAATTAACATCTGACCCTGTTTCTCCCCCCATCATTATAGGCTTTATCCAGATTTTTTGCTCTAAGAGGTTGAGAGGTATGATGACCAATATTTGAGTTTTTCCTTCGGAAAATGTATGTTAACACAACTCTTTTTATTCTAGCCACTTTCGTGTGGTTTATCAGAGCAATATTTAAAATGTGTCCCTATTTGGGGGCCTTTGTCTCCCCATTATTTTTGCCTTTGTCCAGTTCCTTGTGCTGACAGATTGTGAGGTATGAGTGTCATGTGGCACTTTAGCAATGCAGGGGGTGTGTCACAGAACCTGTAACACACTCCCTGCATTGCTTTCCTATTGCATTTTTATTTCAGTGCCCGCAGATACTGAAATGATAATATTATCATTTTACTGTCTGTGGGCACTGAAATACTGGCATAATATTAGAGCAAAGCTCTAATATTATGCCAGTTCAGCTTAAAAAGTGCCGTACGGCACTTTCTGAGTGCAGGGGGTGTGTTTAGTGTCTGTGCACTACTCAGACACGCCCCCTGCACTTGTACATAGTTCGTGCCCATGTCGATTGAATGGCAGCTCGCCTTCATAGATATGTAAAGTGTGCTGCTGTTCTAAACAGACACGAACCTCTCAGTGCAAGAATAGGCTTATTCTTGCATGGAGATTCCTGAATCCGGGGGTATGTCTATGGGGATGAGCTATATGTCTTACCGGATACAATCCTGCATAAATGGTCATACATTATCTCCAAGAAATACAAATATCCTAAGATAGAACTTTGGAGATAGTTTTCATAAAACTACTATCTGCATTATTTTACTGAAGTTTCTAACAGTGTATATTTAACAGAAAATTTCATTTTGAATGATGAAAGGCTCCACACTAAATAAATAAATAATATGTAAAATTACACATAGTTCATTTTTAAAATATATTTTGCAGAAGTATAACTCAGATAATTTTGCTCAGTACTCACAAAATTTTATAAAGTATATATATATATGTAGTACATTTAAGAGGTAGGCAATGTTACATAAGTATGCATAATAGATACATTTACCTGTTCCATTTGAAACTTCTCCTTCTGAACATGGTATACAATCAAAACAGCAAGCTGGCTGGCCCTGCCTTGTGGCTTTTCGATAACCCACAGTACAGCTTTTACTGCAAACTGAAACTGGAATCTAAGAACAGTAGAAGTACATCAGGGCTTTAATCAATTTATACTAGTGTGTAAAGTAATTTTTAACAGTCTTTGGACAGTAGACAGCAAGCATACATACAAATGTAATATATATTAAAATAAAAATATTAACGGGGCTATCCCCAATGCTGCCACAATACATCTTTCCACAAAAAGAAATAAATAGCAACAGACACCATTGGCAGTACATAACATTAGTTGATCAGCAACATATGGCACAGCAATCCAATACACTTTAAAAACTAAAATAGGGATATATTGAAGCACAAAATGCTCAGGAATGCAGAAGTCAACAGAATCAGTCCTGCCACTGGGAATGCTATAAGCCATGATACAGGATGATTTGCAAATGCGACCAGTAGCTGGAAGAACAGCACAGCTGTGGTTTAGACTGCAGTTAAACTAGCTGTCATATCAGGGCATCACAGACAAATACAGGCTAGACAAAGAGTGCAGACTGTTTGTAAGATGGGTGCACCCCGAATGCCACCATGGAATCTGTATTCTTATCTATTCCCACTAAAAACACAGGGATGCCTCTGCTGTGGTATATTGGCAACTGAGATATTCCAACAGCATGTGAGAGTTATTGTAGGGATGTGCCAGACAACTGCATGATGCATTTTGCATTGGTTTCTGGCAGTTATGTGCCACAAGGCACAGGATTCCATCAGGTTCCTAAACAGGTAACAGGAATGACAGCCATCTGACAGGTTTATGCAGTAGCTAAGTTCCCCCAGATCATTGGTGGCATCGGTTATACCTATATACAAATACCCCCCCCCCACCAATCTGGAGAAACTGTAGAATGACCTTCTAACCAGAAGACATTGCCCTTTGTTAACCTGGGGCAGCTCATGGTACTTGCTGCTGGGCAGCATCTGCCCAGTGGGAAAAGAAAAAAATGAATGACTGATTTATTTATTCAGTTATTTATTTATTTACTTATTTACTTTATTTTTTTATTTTATCATGACACACTGATGCTATCCTAATTCATTTTCTTTACTCACTTACATGAAAATGGTACCCCTGACATGCTTCTGCCCATAGACAGAGTCCTGAGTTCCTAACTGCAGGAAAAAAGTCATCTTACTCTGGTTACTGTGCTGTTTTGCAAACAGCCCAGCATAATGTTTGTTTTTAATAAGGCTAAGGCAACTATGTGGAAGCCAGAAAAGTCACATGAAATGGGGCCTCAGAGGCTACTGCATGAAGCAGTCAGCAGCCATTTTTATTGGCTCAAACCTGACGGAAATAGAAAGGCAATTTGATTTATTTAGTTGATTATAAATACCGTATATATATATATATATATATATATATATATATATATATATATATATATATATATATATATATATATATACATATATATATATATATACATATATATATATATATATATGTACACACACACACACACACACACACACACACACACACACACACACACACACACACACACACACACACACACACACACACACACACACACACACATACATATACAAAATATGTGTATGTGGTACTGAATATGCTCTTAGTTGTATCTGATTTTGCCTCATATTTTTGGTATATTAGTAAATTAGTAAAACAAAGGCACACATTTGAGTTTTAGACTTAGTAACATTATGAAAACAGTTGTCAAAGTGAATCCTGTTGTTCCAGCAATTTTTGAAATATATCAGGGCAGTATTTTCCCTGATTTTGGTCCTGTCCCCCCATTATTTTTTCCTCTTGATTATTAAGATGTGAAGTGTGAGAGAGGAAGTTGAAGTGAGTTGGATAATGTATTTTGACAGCAGTGAGATAAGAAAATACATTCCTGTATAGCAGTTTTGGATTCATTTGATCCTAATCATAGTTATCAGGTATAAAGTCACAGTTATACCAGTTGTTGTAAATGCTGGTTACGTGTGTGTGTGTGTGTGTGTGTGTGTGTGTGTGTGTGTGTGTGTGTGTGTGTGTGTGTATACATATATATCTTCTTCTTCTTCTTTTGGCTTTTTCCCGGTTAGGGGTCGCCACAGCGGATCACCTGTCCACTCTTGATTGGCAGTGCAGTTTTACAGTGTCGAGTTGCAAGCCCGGCGCCCAACCTTCCACAGAAGGCACGTGTGTACACATATATATATATATATATATATATATATATATTCACACACACACACACACACACACACACACACACACACACACACACACACACACACACACACACACAATTTGTGTATGTGGTACTGAATATGCTCTTAGATGTATCTGATTTTGCCTCATATTTTTGGTATATTAGTGAATTAGTAAAACAAAGGCACACATTTGAGTTTTAGACTTAGTAAGATTCTAAAAACAATTGTCAATGTGAATCCTGTTGTTCCAGAAATTTTTGAAATATATCATGGCAGTATTTTCCCTGATTTTGGTCCTGTCCCCCCATTATTTTTTCCTCTTGATTATTAAGATGTGAAGTGGGGGAGAGGAAGTTGAAGTGAGTTGGATAATGTTAAAAACAACAAACTGGAAACACCGGCTCCAATGTAAAAACAATCCTGCACATGTAAAAGTTCGTTTGAACTGAAACGGCACTCCAAATATAATGCTGTCCAAAAATAT
The DNA here is from genome assembly GCF_019279795.1 of Protopterus annectens. Classification (NCBI taxonomy): domain Eukaryota; kingdom Metazoa; phylum Chordata; order Ceratodontiformes; family Protopteridae; genus Protopterus; species Protopterus annectens. The sequence goes on along the minus strand of NC_056750.1, from coordinate 154,860,820 downwards.
AAGTTTGATAAAAAGCAACAGTTGCTTGTAAAAAAGAAGAACACTTTATTTACCAACCATGAAGTTAAGCATTTCGTCCCACAGGTTGTGGGACTTCTTCAGACAAACATGACTGAAACAACTGTAAGATTTAAATGCAGTCATTGGTGCCAAATTACAAGCGCCGTTCCTAAGTAACTAACAACATATAACACACTCCAACCCAATGGCACAATCAGTGTTTCTTTTTAAAACTGTATAGCGTATATGCATTCATAGACGATTCATTGGTAATTATACACAGTTAAAGTCCTAATTATTTGCAAATAAATAAAAAAATAATAATAACATAAAATCTCCATTGTTGCAATTAAAATATGCATCTTAGAATCAGATAGATTCATGTCAGACCGTATATCATAATGGGTGTTAACCACCTAATCATTTACTAATAAACAATAAATATATCCAAAATATACATATGACAGTCTACCCGGTTCTATTGTATCCGCTATAAAAGAACATCGCAAGTATTACAGATGATCACGTAACCTTCATCGCTGTTGCAAAGTCCGCACACGTCAAAAGTCATGTGTACTGTATGTTTGCAGATACTATGTTATATATAGTATTAATATTAATTAGCTAACGTACAGGTTTTATTACTGTACACATACATTAAAATGTTTTATTCATTTAATTTTAAAAAGTCCTTAAGTGTGTTTTATACATTTAAACATAATAAATTGGGACGTTAGATAGTACTCATAAGTGTAACTGGCTTATTCTTTGATATAACTGAGCAAGTTACACTTATTGAATATATGTGTAACAATCATCGCAAGTATTAATACTATATATAACATAGTATCTGCAAACATACAGTATACATGACTTTTGACGTGTGCGGACTTTGCAACAGCGATGAAGGTTATGTGATCATCTGTAATACTTGCGATGTTCTTTTATACCGGATACAACAGAACTGGGTAGACTTTCATGTGTATATTTTGGATATATTTATTGTTTATTAGTAAATGATTAGGTGGTTAACACCCATTACGATATACGGTCTGACATGAATCTATCTGGTTCTAAGATGTATATTTTAATTGCAACAACAGAGACTTTATGTTATTATTATTGTTTTATTTATTTGCAAATAATTAGGACTTTAACTGTGTATAATTACCAATGAATTGTCTATGAATGCGTATACGCTATACAGTTTTAAAAAGAAACACTGATTGTGCCATTGGGTTGGAGTGCATTACATGTTGTTAGTTACTTAGTAACGGTGCTTGTCATTTGGCGCCAATGACTGCATTTAAATCTTACAGTTGTTTCAGTTCTGTTTGTCTGAAGAAGTCCCACAACCTGTGGGATGAAAAGCGCTTAACTTCATGGTTAGTTAATAAAGTGTTCTTCTTTGTTACAAGCAAGTGTTGCTTTTTATTGAACTTATATTTTTGGACAGCATTATACTTGGAGTGCTGTTTCAGTTCAAACAAACTTTTACTTGTGCAGGGTTGTTTTTACATTGGAGCCGGTGTTTCCAGTTTGTTGTTTTTAACAGTTTCGCAGTTTTCATTGTTTGGTGAGTTGGATAATGTATTTTGACAGCAATGAGATAAGAAAATACATTCCTGTATAGCAGTTTTGGATTCAATTGATCCTAATCATAGTTATCAGGTATAAAGTCACAGTTATACCAGTTGTTGTAAATGCTGGTTACGTGTGTGTGTGTGTGTGTGTGTGTGTGTGTGTGTGTGTGTGTGTGTGTGTGTGTGTGTGTGTGTGTGTGTGTGTGTGTGTGTGTGTGTGTGCAGAATATATGTGTAGGAGGCAAGATTATCTCAACTGTACTTGCATTTTGCAGAATATCTCTGGTTTTCATCATATTTTGGTTTGTTCCTCATAATGTTTTTTTTCTGCCATGTCAGTTTGAATACTGGTTACTAAATACTGACAGACATTGAGTTAATAGCAGTAGGAAAAAGCATGATACTGTAAAGCCTGTTCTGGCAACATTTGAATTACATAAGTGCAATATTTCTAAGTTTGTAAGGGCACAGACAGGACTGTATCTTCTGAGAAAACAACTGTCCTTGATTTTGGTCCTTTGTCATCTGATTTTTTTAGCTTTTTACTTTATTCTTGAACTAAGATGTTGAGCAGAATGGTGGAGTGCAATGTAGTGCAAACTGTTTTCTGAAGGTGAGCTAAGATACATTCGTGTGTGGCAGTTATTTATGTTTGTATTTATTCATTTCATCTCAATCATAGTCCTGCTGTACATAGTCAAATGTCATACTGTAATTGATGGACATGGGTGTTGACTGTGATAAAACATTTCTTGTGGAGGAGAGATTGCAGTGCATATAAAGTCAGCAAGTTAGCGATATTTCTTTCTTTTTTTTTCTTTTCATCACAAACATCATCAGGTTTGTGACAATCTGGGCAGGTTGTGTATGATGGCTGCTATCACTGGTACAGTGGAGCAGTGAGTAGAATTGTTGTCTCACTTTGCTTGATTCTGTAGTTGGGTTTTTGACTATGATTCCTTCTGTGTGTAGTCTGTCTTTATGAAGATTTTATCCTGAAGTTCTGGGTTCCTCTCCCAAACCCTTAGCTATATAATATATATCTCTAGCCATTAATCCTTTTACTTTCATAACAATCTTAACACCAGAAGGATATACAGAGATACCTGTTTTTTTGGAGGGTTAAGGAGATAGGCACTATTCTCAGATAGGATTTATACATCCTTGTAAGTGTTTGACCTCTCAGTTTATTGGGCACTATTGCTTTGTTAGCTTCAAACACTTAACTTTATGCACAACTTAGATTTCCTTGAAAGAAAAACTAAGACTAAATTTCTTTCCTTGTTCATGATTTTTTCCCAGCAATCACTGGATCAAAAGGTTGTAAACAAAGCTCTGTGAATCACCTCACAACATCTGGGACTTTATGACTTCTGGGGCTTCTTGGTTCCCCAGATCCCCAGCTTTGTTCATTTTCTTTGTCTACACTTATTCAGTGGTGATTTGGCCAGATAAGATGTGTTAAAAGAACAGAGATCTTGGCAAAAAAAAATAAGACTAAGTGCAAAAAATCAAGAAGAAAGTAATCTATCCGGCTGGTGTAGGGACAGGCTGTGGAGAAGTTAGGTGAAAGGCACTGAGGAGGTGTAGGTAGGACTGTTGTGCAACATGCGGTAATCATAGAGTCCTTTGGCTAGAGCTCCATTTCACCAAAAGCTGTCCTTATAGATTGTAGTCACACATCTGAGGTGAATATAGTCAACAAAGTGGCCATAAACAGTGGGTACTGAGACAGTCTGTGGATGAAAAAGAATAACCCTATGTGCTGCTTGATCACAGGTAATGGTCACTGAGCTGCTGTAGAGACCCCTCTAATTCCAATTAGCCCTACCCTTTTAGTTGCTTCCTACATACCCCTTCACTTTGAGGTCATTAGCCACCACTGATGTTAACTGAAAGGTAATGTGCTCAGCAGACAACCTTATTATAACCTGTCAATATACAAACTACCTCCGTGTTGATAGATAGTGGAATAAGAGAAAATTTCATCTATATGGTTGTACCAGAAGACCACTTATTAAGTAGGATGACAGAGATGAGAGTGCATGTAATAAGCTGGCAGTATAGTAACTATCAGAACTAATATAACATCTCACTAGCAGGTTACAGTGATTGTCCACAGGAACCATGACACATATATGATCACCATCCATGCCTGCAGAGCATACATCATACCACATAACATCACTATGAGTGTATTTGGTGTGCTGAAGGCCTGATTCATTTGTCTGGTTGCCTCCATAAATACAGTGCAGTATTCACCAGAGAAGGCAGTGCTGATGGTCATCATGTGTACCAAGTTGCACAATATCATATGCAAAGCATGGTGGCCTAACATTCTAAGGTATCACTGAACTACTCCAAAACTCAAAGCAACTAGATAAAAATGACTACTGTTTCCAGCAGCCAAAACGGAGGACATAGGTCAGCAAGCAACAAGTTACAGTCAGTAGCATTTTGCCACATTATCAAGTGCAGACCACAAAGTTTGCTTCACAACATTGACTCATGACATATGACAGATACAGTAGTACACAGAAAATCATATGCTGCAAGTATGAGAGGTTATTGGATATAGCAACATATGTCAGGCACTTATAACTCTGTGACCAAGACATGCTACCATCATGTATATATTCATATTGTGTGCTTACTTACATGCACATGTGTCTAACTAAGCAGTGTCAGCTGAAATGATATACACCGTCATGTAGGCAGGAGGAAATGTAGGTAGGATCTCACAAGGTACATCAGTAGTTAGCCATGCAAGAGTATCAAGGTAGGTATACTGAATATGACAGGAGCAATCTGTAAGTACATGCCCCTGTGGTACTGCTGGTCACTTCTCAGGCAGAAGTCGATTCCCAAATATGCAGGATAATATATAGGAATGCATCAGCACTACCATGATAGGCTACAATAGATCAACATATAACATAGTGCAGGAGAGTATATAAGGCAACTGGGTGGAAGAAATACCATGGCAGTATTCCAAAGACATCTGTTTCACATGAAAGTTAGTCTTTCCAGGGTTGACATTCATATAAAACATCATATGGGGTGACAAAGATGACAGAACAGATATTGACACAAGCCAAGTCATAGTGTAGGGAAACACATGAGCAGGAATTACTCAGGACAATCATGTGGACATCTGGTACAAGAAAGCACACCAATGAGGCATGTGTATCTATGCATACTGCTATAGTCATCAGTCAGTTAATGGGCAATAGTAGTGTACACAGATGGAGATAAAGCCATGTAGCTGTAATGCTCAAGGGATACAGAGCATGAAAGAAATTCAGAGAAGTAAATGTAGGAGTTGCAACAGTGTGAGTGTGTCTGTGTGTGGCTAGATTGCCACCATCTTATGAGAGAATGGGGTAGGCAATGCAGAGGTCTGCATGTATGTAGTACAGGGGTACAGGAAACATGAATCAGGACTGCATATATGCAGATAAATATGCTACACACAGCATGATAGGGGTGCACCATACCATACATGTTCATATATGTTGTAATAGCAGACATCACCATATTAGACATGACAATGTGTGCCAAACATGTACAGGGGTTTCCCAATGTTCATTTTATAGGTCAGCAGGCATACATAGACATAGCACATTGGTAAAGTATGTGGTAATTACCGGCTAGATGTGTCCAACGATGGCATGGAAGATATAAAAAAGAAAATCTTGATGGCATGCAATTACTAATGTGCAGTAGAAATACAGACCAGTGAGTCCTCCACTGCCATGTAACAGTAACACATGTGAATTTTGCAATGTAGGTGTTTAATAGCCCATGACATGAGATGATGGTAATGCCATGAACATCACCAAGGGGTGGATCCACTGGAGTCATCATTACCACAAGTAAGGGTGGAATCAGTGGCACCATGGAAGGAAGCAGTATGTAGGGTACACTAATAAAGCTGAGGACATCCACATTGCTGGCCTCAAAGTTATATGTGGACACCTCTAGCACAGTGACGGCATAGTGATATGCAGGCTACGCACATCTCATAAGCTATTTTCACTAGTGCTTTCTCTAGCTTGTTTTTGTTTATGATGTTCTGATGTGAGAACTGGTTTATCTGCAGTTTGAACCACAGCTGTGCCATTTTACTTGGGCTATCTTCCTCAGATGGTACATTCTGTGAATGAATAGCTTTTTCACCTGTGACATAAGCACAATATGCACATCAGACCTACACAATGAGTGAGACTATTATCCTGTGTCATGTACACAGCAACTGCATTACCATAACTGGATGCAGTTCTACTCCTACTTCAGTGTCCCATCCAGCAATGACATGATCACCACCTTAGTTTCAGATGAACACCCAAAATTGCTCTGTATCACTCAGAGGTGGTGGCTCCACCACCTGCGACATTACACTGTTAATCCAGACATGTAGTATTGACTATCATATCGGCTGTCTGACAATATCAAACCCACATACTTCTCTAATGACCACTAATGGCAATATCACTATAGACAGTGTCCTCCTACAGATGAATGCACTGGAGTGTGTCACCACTACAGTCCTTCAATTTTCTTCCATGCATCCACAGTGACACTGTCTCTCTTGCCATGAGGTCATCCTGTCTATTTTTCAGGTTAGGCATCTAAAATAGTCAACAAAAATATGCTAATAGTGACAGCAATGAGCATCTACTGTAATAGAATACACCAAGTAGTAATCAGTAGTCCATATGCAAAAGTAATGCACACCAGTTCATGAAAAAGTCAACTGTGCACATGACAAAAGCATATCACTGTGCAAACATACATTCACCTCAAAGTGCCCCATATCTTGTAGAGGCAACCTGAACATCAAGTATACCTACATATGTCTTATGCTGGATATGACACAACCAAGTATTAGATAGGTACATGTGTACTTACTGGGAAAGTCATAACCTGTGCTGTAACATAGAAGTAGGGTACCAGTGCCTGGGAACATGACAGTGCTGGCATACATAGCCATGGTATATTGGTACACAATACCAAGACATAATATAAAGAATGCAAGCACCAACTGTGTGCTGTTCAGCACAGTATGGAGTATGGTGCATACCTATACATCAGTCAGGAATAGTGAGTGCCACAGCCCAGTGTGAAGGTAAGTGAACTGTGAACTGCACTAGAGGCAGGATGAAAACTAAGCAGCATATACCAAAATCAAAAGCCAGGAGAACAGACTATCAGATTCTATCATAAAACACTGCATGGGTTAGACTGTGCATGAGTTATGCTAGTAGACAGCATCTTATACAGACACACACACACACACACACACACACACACACACACACACACACACACACACACACACACACACACACACACACACACACAAACACAAACTTGGGAATACTGCATTTATAGTTGTAGATGACAGAACAGTGCAGATGACATGTGATTGCAGATGTCAAATAAAACATGAGAATGAATGTGGACAACTGTAAGTACTTTACACAGTTATAAACCCATGAAAGCAACCATTCATTCAGCAGTGAGATTTTTCCATTGTGAATAGCATGCAGGTGTCCAAACTGCTAGCAACGAATAGCTGACAATCTTTAGGAGGAGGGTCTATATTAGATCCACAAACGCTTAAATGTTCGAATCTCTAAAGGTCGACCTCTAGAGATCAAACAGTTAAGCGTTCAAATTTCTTTAAAAATTAAAAAAAATCACAAGTGAAAAAAAAAAACTAAAGGGTTTAAGCAGGGGGGCAAGTCTCCCTGCACCTCCACACCGCTACTTAAATATATCAACTCCAAGATCACGCTACAGTGTAGGGAATGGGACATTTCCTATTTCTGCACTGTAGTTCACTGAAGTGCGATCTTGGAATTGGTATATTTACGTAGCGAGAGGTGTGACTTGCCCCCCTGCTATAACCCTTTCCTTGTACTTTATTTATTTATTTATTTTTTTACAACTTTGAACGTTTAACTGTTCGATCTCTAAAGGTCGACCTTTAGAGACTCGAACATTTAAGCATTCGTTGTTGTAATGTATACCCTTAGGAGGATGAGATGACTTTGTTAGCTGAACTGAACCCACAAGGTGACTAGGATTATGTTCCCCATCAGTGATGGAAATGAAGTATAATTGTTAGATCCCTAATGATCTCTCAGTATTTTTGACTTAATTTGGGAGAGGATTGCCCAAGTTCTGCAAAGGAGGGTCAGAATCTTCTGAACTGCCATTTAGATGAGGCATTAGTACAATGCCCTGCACCACCGACTGTGTCCAGAACTAGATGAGTGGTTAGAGGATGCATGATGGAATCTGCTGGAGGGTTACAGCAGCAAATAACAAATTGTATACCTTAGTAATTATAATTGCAAATAGCAAGTTGCTGTTCTGTTTGTTTATGGTAGACATTTTTTTTTTGCTTATGTCTCAAGTAATTTGTGTTTAGCTAGATGCTGGCTGTTGCGCTTCAAAGTTCACAGGTGGAATGCAGTGATGCATTGTTGTAGTAATAGCCAAGTATATTATATTAAACCCAATTTTGCAGTGCTTTTTACTATTTGTACCCTATTTGTGGTTTGGAAAAACCACAGTGGATGCAATACCTTTAAATTCTAGATATCGAGGACTGCATTACAATAATTACAATTGTTAATTAATATATAATTATCATACTGGCTTTGAGTATGTGATACTTGACCACATTTTTTGCATCGTAGTAGAGAAAGCATTTAGCCATAGGTCTATAAACTGCTGAATGATATCATTCTCAGCATTCACATAATCCATTCTTAAATACTGCCATAGTTAAACATATCATTTGGTAGGCACTAAGGAGGCCAATGCCTAGGAAAGATGCATGCTGCAGTATTGGAACAATAACATGGCCTGGACATAGTCCAGCTGTGAAGTCAGCATTATTGGCATTGGCAGTGATAAGGAACAAGACAGATGGAGCTCTTTGGTCATCATTGCTCTACTATGTGCTTCAACATTCTGGGATGTAAAGCACCTGAAGCAATTGCTCTCTTACTATGCATTTATGTTTGCTCAGGTATGGTGACACACACTGGGAACCATAAGAGAATGTTTTGTGGATGTGTTTCCATACTCACACATTTGTGACCTAGCTACAAGTTTAATCACCTGTCTAATGCATATATTCTGATCTGTGTGCATGACAATGCAGTAAATATCATGATGCAGTTGTGATATATAATTGCACTAATTGCACTACATATCTGTCAAGTTAAGAACTAGTGCGCAACAATGTTCAGTATTAGTCCCCAATAATACTGCACTCTGTTGATTGATTCTGGAACACTTACTTGGCATGGCCTTCTCAGAGGAAAGAGTTGTAGTGTGATGCCTGGTGGCACTATGTAATAACACATAACACATGTAAGTGTTTAGCATTCGAAGAGAGGGAACACAGCCCTATGTAAAACAGGGAAATCATCTATTGCAAGGTAGGGCAACATATACCTGGCAGTCTTGCTGTTCTAGCTGCTCTGTCTGATGATTCTGTAACAAATAAGCCATCAGTATGTAATGTCAAAAAGATTCCTAACAGCAGACTGCTTTGACTGATACTTGAACACTTACCAGGCATGTCCTCCTTAGAGGACACAACTGCAGTGTCACACATGGGTGGCACTGTGGAATACATAGGAACGTACAATAGTTGAAGTTGCAGAACACAAATAATATTCAACATATGCAATATTTTGTATGTTAAAAAAAAAAAAACGTGCCACAGGGTCTTGGAAGATGAACTTGAATGCCATCCCCTGGAATATGCCCATCATGACACAGGTGGTGGTATCTTGCCAGGATAAGTATGGTGTCTTCAGGGGAGGTATAGCAGGCCTCCATCAGTGGCATCACATTGTTACTGGAATTAGCTCACTGTCTTTACTGCTTGCAGAGTCATGTCTGAGCATTATCTGTGTCATTCCCATGGTGTCCTGTTTCCATTTCCCAAAGATATTACCATAATGAAGATGTTATACCACACCTGATCTCTTCACAATGTATCACCCATCCATCCCCAAGAAGGCATTTTCCATGCTGACGTAAGGCATCAACAATAATTTAATTTTCTCTAGTTGAGAAATTCTGTTCACTTGCTCAGTGACTCATTTAGAATACACAAGTGTGTGACTATTAGGGTATAAATGTGTGTTACAGCTATCTAGAACTTATTCATAACAGTTAGTCAACTAAGCATGCACGATGTCCGCATTACTATGTCATGCCATGGCAGCATAGCCTTTTCTGAGTTTTGATGTGTCACTCTATGTATCGCACTGGGTAGTATTTCTGACCATTGTGGTCATACATAATGATGTCCAAACAGAAAACACTCACACAAGCACACATGTACAGTGACACCAGTTCATGTGCAATACACCTACGTAGAAGCAGAAGATGTGAGTGTCAAACCCATGTCCATGACATGGTGCACACTACACATGCTTAAATCTAATCACTACACCATTGTCAAAGTAGCAGTGTACTTATTTTTACCTTAGTCATTTAGGTATTTACCTGTAAACCTTAATAGTCGAGATGATGTTTTCCAAAAAACATCATGTACCATAAAATCTATGTAACAGTTAACTGTGCAACTGCAGGTCAGATTTATGTCAGCTTTATTGAATACAGTACTGTGCACATGTACTACATGAACTACAATATGAACTGGCACCTCACCTCAGTGTCATGTTTAATCATAGCCTCACCTCAGGTTTCGTGCCCACTGAGTGGCGCACAGCTACAGTTATCCCACTCCACAAGGGGGGATCCACCTTGGATCCTGGAAACTACCATCCCATCAGTCTGACTAGCCTTATCTGCAAGGCCATGGAGTGTATTATCATGGAACTTATAAACAAAGACATAGGCAACCTTCAAACACTGGACCCCACCTAGTTTGGGTTTGTGAAGGGCCGGTCTTGTCTCCTGAACTTGATTGATTTCTTCGAATCAGTCTCCAGAGCCATGGACAAGGGTAAGGTGGTCCACACAGCCTATCTAGACCTTGCCAAGGCCTTTGACACCACTCCCCACTCTGGAATCATAGATAAACTTACTAAGCTGGGCATTAATCCCTACGTCACCTGATGGGTTGCTAAGTGGCTTACTGATAGAACCGACACTGTAAAAGTAGCCGACTCCAAATCCAGCTCCAGAAAAGTGACAAGTGGAGTACCTCAGGGTTCAGTCCTGGGACCGCTCTTGTTTGGCATCTACTCCTCTGAAGTACAGGCCAACACTAAGGGACTCTGGATAACAAAGTTTGCAGATGACTGCAAACTGGGAGCCATTATTGAATCCCCAAATGATATGGATATTCTACAAAAGGGCTTTACAGAAACAGATGCTTGGTGCCAGAGCCATGGGCTCAAGCTCAATGCCAAGAAATGTATAGTTATCCCCTTTGGGAAAAAACATGTATCCATGAATTACCATATAGGTGGCAGTACACTAAACACCGAAAGTTTGATAAGAGACTTAGGGACACAGGTGGACAGTGGTCTCACCTTCGATAACCACATCACCACAACAGTCAGGAAATCCTTCTATGTGGCACACCTCATCACTAAGGGCTTTTCATCCAGGAAAAAGCAGGTCATTGTCCCACTGTACTCATCCCTTATTAGACCCATTATAGAATACAATGCCCCGTTTGGTATGTACCTCTCAAGACATCTGCAACAACTGGAAAGGCCACAGAAATACCTCACTAAAAGAATCACAGTCCTAAAGCAGATGCCCTATGCTGACCAGCTTAAAAAACTCCAGCTATACTCTGTCGCATATCGTCTACTCAGAGGCAATCTTTGCTTAACATACAAGGCCAAGTCAAACACAGAGCTGTTGGACATGCTACACTTAAAGAAATCCCAATCCCTCAGAGCCGCACGCTCCAGGGATCTAAACCTTGTCATCACAATAAACAAAACATGCTGGAGGGATAGGTTCCTGACCCAGAGACTCCCCAGACTCTGGAATAGATTGCCCATACATGTCAAGCAGAGTGCCTCTTTGGTCCTCTTCAAAAGGAACTTTGACAATTGGATGGGAGAAAGGAAATTCACCCCGGGGATCACGTCAGTCGCCCTGCTAGACAGGGGTCCAGGGAAGTAAATAGTGTGGGAAGAAATAGCCAGGGAATTGTTATGGCTAGGCTTGTATAGGCCCTAGGGCTGATAGCCTAGTACCAACCTATGAACCTATGAACCTATGAACATTGGCATTACTGCATCACTCAATGCCTTTTTGTGTAATATAAAGGAAAGCCACAAATGACTCAAGTTTCTGCAGATATTCATTGTGATTCTTGTATAGTCAGATTCAGCAAAAACAACATACATACACACATACCCACATACACACACACACACACACACACACACACACACACACACACACACACACACACACACACACACACACACACACACACACACACACACACACACACACACACACACACACACACACACACACACACACACACACACACACACACACACACACACACACACACACACACACACAAGTATGCAATGTACAAATACACATTTTTACTGAGATATGTATGAACTTAGACGTGTATTGAAATAGTGAGATGCTGATGGGGGTTAGAAACCTTCAGCATGCACATTTGTAATTTTTTTTAAAATAATGTATCTCCGACTATTTGTAAGGCTGTTAACAGATATCAGGCAGTACCCAATAAGCTTACATGATACATATCTGTGAGAAGCAAAAGTTTGCTACACTGCAAAGATAGGGTAATAAGTACAACATCTCACCTTGAAGCCTATGAACAGTACTGCTGTGCACTCAGTACTGTGTTAGGATGTTGTTTTACATCCATATTACAGTCAGTATTACTCTATCATTTGTTCTATACTTCTGTAATACACACATAGCCCATGAATGATTCAGCATCCTGCAGGCATCCGTAATATCTTAAGGTAGTATCCACCTCTTACCCTTTAAGTGCAACATGCACACACAATACCTCTCAACTGTCCAGACTTTCGCAGAATGTCAAGATTTTTGCCACATAGTTTTGGTATATTTCTCGAAAAAATTGTGGATTTCTGGCAAAACACTGGCAACTCATGAAGACGTAAATCAGAAAATGATGGTAAACAAGTGAGTTTCAGACTTCATGTTCTTCATAAAATTAATGCTAATGTAAAACCAGTTATTCTATCAACTTTCTAAGTTTATATCCCTGTGTTTGTGCCTTTGTGCCCCTCATTATATGTGGCTTTGTGTAGATTCTTGCTCTAAGAGATTGAGAGGTATTACACACATATAACATTTTTACCAACTTAGCTCTGTGACTGGAAGAATCATGGGGATGTACATTTGTTGATTTAAGTATAGAGATATGAATAGAAAATATAGATGCATGTTATCTGAAACTGCAGTTCGTATATATTTGTGAATTTATGTATATGTATACAAATACATGATGGTTACCTGAAAATCAAAGAAGAGACACATAGCTGTACATATGCAAACGCACACACACACACATACACACACAAACACACGCACACACACACACACACACACACACACACACACGTATATGTGTACATACATATAGTTATATTTTTTCTGAGAGAGAGACAGATTAAATACTTATGTTTATATATATATATATATATATATATATATATATATATATATATATATAAAATGCGTACACATATCTCTCTCTCTCTACATATATATATATCTTTATATTATCTGTAAATAGATATCTATATCTATCTACATAGATATAGATATCTATTTATAGATAATATAGATATAGACATACATACATACATATGTTTTTTAGCATAAAATACATGTAAATGACTGAGCACTCATGTATTTCATTTATTGTATGTATGAGATTATACATAAACATATATGTAGCAGTATGTAGATAGATGCATGTAGTCGCACATGACAAATGTTCATATGCAACTCACATGTACTGAAAGAACACATGTATTTCTTGATAGTTATATTTAAAATGTTTACTATATATAGATATAGATATGCACTTACTTCCGAAACAGTATGTAGACTATATTGATATATATATTGCCATTGTGGCATATATTTGTATGGTTATTGCTCGTATGTTTCCCATATATGTATATTTTATATTTGTATTAAACATGACGCTGAACCCTTAATGCGTATATGCATGGCTTGTGATCAACCTAAGGTGTTTGAATAAATTCCAGTAGTATATATTCTACTCCAATAGCTGTAGTTCAATAGGTAGCATCCTTAATGTTAGAGTAGGATTGTGATGGATGTATAGGTTCAAATCTGGCTGAGTATATTTGCTGCTTTTTAGGCAGGTACCATATGTGCTTGTGTGCTACTGCTTCAACACACCACACAGCATTCCACTGTTCTGGAACAAATGGGTATTGATGCCATGGCAAACAACAAATTTAAGTCACAGTATTTAATGGTCTATGATTAAAACACACAAACTAAGTTTAAACTTCAGCCAGTACAAAACACTCATTTCAAGCATGCATTCTGGTGTCATGAATACATTTGTCAGTGTGAGGTGTATCATCAAGAAGTAATCATCTGCATAATTGTATTGTAGCAAAGACATTTCAGTATATGTGTTCTGCATTGTAAAATGCCAGTTTATATGCAGATGTACATAGTGATACATTGTGAGTACATTATTTCATGCTGGGACATTTGGTATTGCCACTTGTGCAAAATTCATTTGCTTGACATCATTAGGAAGAACTGGTAAGCTAACAAGTCACTCAATAACCCGTTAGAAAACTAGTTTGTTGGTTCCACTTTTTAATGAAATAAAAATAAAAAAATACAATAATGCAACAACAAATTTCCGTACTAAGCGCTTTCACCCACAATCGTATAGGGCATCTTCAGAGTACAAGTTCTTTACAACAGAGCCATACTTAATATAGTTGGAATTAAATGAATAAATTAATTAATTGGTTAATGATGTAATTATTTAAATTGCGTAATAACATAATTGCTACTAAAGAAACACCGGAGAAACAGTGTAAAAGAAACATCTATAGAAACAGTATAAAAACACTAAAATATTTCTGAGTCCCAAAAAACGTATGTATGTCCAATACTGTAAACCTTAAATAAAACAAAACTTTAGTTTTCTATCAAAGTTAACAGTGTTTAACAATGTTTGACAAATAATAATTGTTTAACAGATGAAAAAGTTTAACAGATAAAAGCGTAAAACAGCAGACACAAAAGGCGAAATTATAACATACTGTTGATCTCACAAAGTATAGATCTCACAGATTCTACATATATTATACACCTTACTTAAAGTATAAAATTCATATACATATACTAAAAATATAAATTATAAATTCTAAATTATAAATTATAAATTATAAATTATGAATTATGAATTGTGAAATAAGGAAGAAGTTGAAATGCATTGAAAATACAATAATGACAGCACTATATTGGCATAACATGATAATATATATGTTAGCAATCACAGAAATGGATGCAAGTACTTGTCATATAGTTTGATAACATGATGTATTTAATTTGCAAATAAAAGAAAAAAAAGAATACTTATACAGTAATGGAAATAGTGCAACTACAAACAAAGCCAATCACTGAATAAGATTCTTTAGTGGAATTGCCCAAAATCAAAAACAATTGAACCCCATGCCATATACAAACATAAGCCACATCTGTAGGACTCCTGGACCATCATGCAAAAAAAGTAGTCAGTAATACCTTGTCCATCACCAGAACATGTAGGAGTAAACCATTATGGAGACCATTACAAGAGTATCTTTGTCCTACATTATGTGCTAGCCAGTTAATGATGAGAGTGCTTATGAAACAATAATAACATTGTAATGCTTTGAAACATCATATAATGGCAAGCACCAGGCAGGGCAATACAACATGCAGCATATAACAGCAATTATGTACCACACATAGCACTAGAATGTTCTATGTACCAGTACATAACTAGTGACCATCATTTATACTGTTACCAAAATGGAATTGTACATGGTCAGCACTACAAACATATTTAGCATGTGCTCTCTTGCAATAAACAAAATGGTGGGAGAAAATACATAAATACATCTTCATTTGTATAGGGGTGCAATGCCATCATACTGTGAATGCTTTGAGAAATGTAAAATCCCAACTTAATGTATGCACTGCTGACTTCATCAAGTAAGTGATACAATTACACAATGTTTAACTTCAATAGATGTTCTTGTCATCAGTATGTAATATCAATTTAAAAAGGCCTACCAGGCACATGAATCCTGTTATAATGTTATATGCAGACAACCACAAATACGTTTATTGCTTTCAGATTTCTGTGCTGTGTAACCAACGGTGATACTTCACTGTGAATTTATACAGACATTTTGTATGTGTCATGTGACTGTTGTGAATCAGGTTAATGCTCTAGCACCTTGCTCATGCCAGCAGATGATGTATGTATATAATGAGATGTATCATTAGCACAAACCATGTCAAGACATGCATATTTGTGAACACTCTCATCTGATCATAGCACTGCCCATGCACTTTGTCACAGGCCAGCTGAGGTTGGCAGTCCACTATGGTATGTGGCAACACTCTGCTTAGTTGTGATTGTGATTCATACCATCTAGTTTATTACTGGCAGTTACACGTGTCAATGGTTTGATAGACCTCACAGTATTGTGATGCCAATGTCATAATTATAAGGCGTATTGATCTACATCTGTGCAGAACATGCTGATTGCTATTCAGTATGGCTCTACCATGAATATGCTTGTTCTCTGATTGTACTTTTATTGTCTGTAGCGACATCTTTGTTATTACTTATTAATGTATGTAGTATTACCAGACCTCCATACCTCACTTGCTTATGGAATGCAGACTGACTACATCTCTGATAGCCTCACTGATTGTATTTTGATCACTCCACTTGACTATATGATGTCCTCATTGACTCGTTATGCACTACAGATCCAGTTTTGGTGTCCTGCAGAGTACAAGAGGCACAGAAATGAGAAAGAGAGACTTTAAGTGCCTCCATTTTGTTTTTTTTCTGATTATACTGCTTCCTGTACTTGATTTAAATCATTTTTTTATTTAACTGCATTTATTTTAACTGTATTTGCTTTAATATTGCTACACACTCAAGTGTGTTAGCTTGCATTGCATTTAAAGTGACATTATTACTGTTTTAACATTTTTTTTCTGAAAAAAAACAAAGAAAAAAAATTCTAGGCTTATTTCCTGTCTTTCCTGTTACTAGCATAGTCCAGATACAGAATTGCTGTATCCAGGACTGTAAGTTTCTGAGCTCCCCAAACCTTTCTGTATTAAAGAGAAGCCTTCCAGCTTATCAGTGGGAGTGGTAAGCACTAGGTAGCCTATTTACCACAAGAGGAGTAGTTTCTGACTCTGAAATTGTAGCTTATTGGCCGTTTGGGCAGGTTTTCTATTCCTTTCAACTTTCTGTTTTAAAACCCATGCATGCGCGTGTTTCCACTTGTTTAAGCATTTTGGATCCAGTTTTGGCATCTTGCAGACTACAAGAGCAACAGAAAGGAGAAAGAGAGACTTAAAGTGCCTCCATTTTGATTTTTTCTGATTATACTGCTTCCTGCACTTGATTTAAGTAATTTTTTCATTTAACTGCATTTATTTTAACTGTATTTGCTTTAATATTTCTACACACTCAAGTGTGCTAGCTTGCACTGCATTTAAAGTGATTTTATTACTGTTGTAACTGTTTTTTATGAAAAAAAAAAAAAGTACTAAGCTCATTTCCCACCTTTCTGTTACTAGAGTAGTCCAGATACAGATTTGCTGTATCCAGGACTGTTTTGTAAGTTTCTGAGTTCCCCAGACATTTCTGTGTTAGAGGGAAGCCTTCCAGCTTATCAGTGGGAGTGGTAAGTACTAGGTAGCCTATCTACCACAAGAGGAGTGGTTTCTGACTCTGAAATTGTAGTTTATTGGCTGTTTGGATGGTTTTTCTATCCCTGTCAACTTTCCAGTTTAAAAGCCTATGTTTGCTAGGGTTTCTATTACCGGTGCCAGAAAGTCTGCTCTTCAATTTTTCCCTTAGATTTTGATAGTTCTCTTCTCTCTTGTACTTTAATTAGCTTATTCACCTAGCACTTCATCAGGCTTTTTGTAGCAATTATTGTAGCACACATAATTGCTATCAGCACTAGATGTCCTATAAGGAAACAACTCCAGTACTTAGCAATGATGATCATCCCTCCTGGCATGTCTAAAGGTCAGTTCCCTGTGCTTACTCCTATTAACCTGGTGAACCTGGGCATTCTGAGGCAGTGTAGCAACTGACTCATGTACACAGACAACCCTCTCCTCTTACCTCCAAACACTCAGACTTGTGAGAGATGCACTTACATCTCCAAATTGGAATCCATGCACTCTTCAGCAAAGACCGGAATAGCTGGTCAAGAGGAGAAGGTCAACACTTGCACCACACCACATGGAACACAGAGCCCTCCACCATCACAGCTCTCACATAAAAACACAAACCACACACCCACCTTCATGGAGGCTCTCAATAGAAATCTATCCAAACAGCAGAGACCTCCAAGGCAGAAATGCACTCTATCGCCACAACACAGTACAAACCACAAGACACATAGCTCACTTACACAGTGTGCCCCTCAACCTAAGCCCCTAAGACAAAACAGCCCAATACACTAATCATAGATGACTCAATAGTGAGGCACACTGATGTCCCAGTCACTAGGTTGAACAAGGAGAAGGTAACAGTCAGCTGTCTATCAGGTGCCAGAATCCACCACATATCACACACACTCAGGTCACTCCACAACAAGTACAAGTATGACTCTGTCATTGTCCATGTGGGTGTGAATGACGTGAGATGCACCTCTCTAGACTACATGAAAAGAGACATGGTGGAGCTCTTGGATTATGTGGCCCAGAAAGGTATGACCCTAGCCCTGAGAAGCATCCTACTGTCACCCAGAATGATACCCAGTAGAAGCAGAAAATGATTGACTTCAACAATCAGCTAAGTTTCTGCTGTCATTCTAAGGGGATCCAGTATCTGTCTGCTTGGGATGACATGATTGACAGACCTCGATGTTTTGACATAGATGGCCTGCATCTGTCACCCTTGGGTTTCCAGGATACTGGCTAAGGTTCTTTCCACCACTATAGTGGCTTTTTAGGTGGTGCTCCAAAGACAAAATTACCACTGTAGCAGCTATAAATAAAAGCAATCTGAGGGTCATGCTGCTCAGTGCTAGAAGTCCTAATCTCAAGATGCACTCACTCAAACGCTCCTCAAATTGGAGAACATCAACATTTGTGCTGTAACAGAGACCTGATTTAAAACAGCAGAAAGCACCCCTGTGCTACCAGGCTATAACTCATTCCACACCTTTCAGTCCCAGAACATGGACTGAAGCTCAAAAGGTGGTGGTGTCTCCATATTCATAAAGGATATACACACCTCCAGACTAGTAGCCCAGCATAACGCATCTGAGATACTTCAGGTGCAACTAACATTGGGTAAGACAGTGATTCAGGTTGTAGCCTGCTATAGGTCCCCAACCAGGTCCCAAGACTCCCACTCAACATTCCTAAGCACCCTGGAAACCATTAGGGACCAACCCAACACTTTCATACTAGGTGACGTCAACTACCCCTACATCAACTGGGAAAACTACTCATTCACCAATACACTGGCCCAGTGCTTCCTGGAATTCAACATTTCTAATGCTCTGGAGCAGCTCATTCTTACCCCCACTAGAGGAAGCAACATTCTTGTCCTGGTTATTACTAACATGGGCAACCGTTATTCTACACCAGTAGTCAACTCCTCCCTGGTTAGATCCAACCACAAACTAATCACCATGGAAATCTACATCTCACCCCCCCCCCCACGCAAAGGTTACCACCATGAAAAACTTCTCCAGAGCTGACTTTGGGCTCTTAAAACAGAGGTGGCTAACTTCTCGGCACCAATGCCAATAGAAAATAGATGCATGACTGCCAAATTATACACCAATGAACTGTACAAACACATACATGAATGCATGGAACTAGCCATACCCAACAGAACCAAGATGCTCTCCTCCAAAAAAGGAAGCAAATCTGGTGGTCCCCTGCCATTAATAAACTCTACAACAGAAGAAAGAAACTGTTGCAGAAAAAGGTGAATCCCAAGATTGGAAAAACTCCCTTATAAGCCTCAACAAAAAGTTGAGATCCCTCATCAAAACCCCTAAAGCCAGCTATGAAGGCAGAATTGTGGCAGACACTAAAAACAATCACAAAGCCTTCTATAGGGGTCTATATTAGATGATTGAACTTTCAAAAGTTTGACTTTCATATGGTCGACACCATATGATCAAATTTTTGAAAGTTTGAATGTTTAAATGGAGATCTCCGTAGAGCGCAGAATGGAAAGATTTCCCTTTTCTGCACTGTAGTGTGATCTCAGAGTTGGTATAGTTAAAGACCGAGGGTGTGGAGGGTGCAGGGTGGCTTGCCCCTCTGCTTAAAATGTTCAGATAGGTTATTTGTGTAGTTTTTTTTTTTTTATTAGATTTTCGAACTTTTAAAGTTCTATCATATGGTGTCAACCATATGACAGTCAAACGTTTGAAAGTTTGATTATCCAATATAGACCCTTATATAGTTATATCAAGAATCTCCATGGCAATACCCAGATTTTCTCAAAGTTACTGCAAAGTGGTACCTCCCATACTGAGTCAACAGATGCTTAGAACAATGCATACTGGCTGACAGATTCAGTGCCAACTTTACTCCTCTCTCTCCCCCTAAAGGACCAGCCACAATACCGGAAGAATGCCATGCACCCAGCATCACTGCAGCACAGGTTAAAGCTGCATTGTCCAAGGCCAAGAACACAGCTTCCATGGGACCTGACAATATCCCTGGCTGTGTTCTACATGAACTAAAAAGTGAACTGGCACCACATCTGTGTGCCCTGTTCACTCACAGCCTCACCTCAGTCTTTGTCCCTACCTAATGGCACACTGCTACAGTCATTCCTCTCCATAAGGGGGAGTGACTACAGACCCAGGGAATTATAGCCCCATTAGCCTGATGAGTCTGATATGTAAGGCTATGGAGTGCTCATCATGGACCTAATTAACAAGGATATAGGGAATCTTCAAACTCTAGATCCCATGCAATTTAGTTTTGTGAAAGGTAGATCATGCCTGCTCAACCTGGTTGACTTCTTTGAGACAGTCACCAGAGCTGTGGATGAGGGTAAGGCAGTTCATACAGCCTACTTCAATCTGACCAAGACCTTTGATAGCATTCCTCACTCAGGAAACATGGATAAACTCACCAAACTAGGCATCAACCCCTATATCAGTAGGTGGGTTGCAAATTGGCTCACAGATAGAACCCACAGTGTGAAATCAGCAAACTCCAAGTTAGACTTCTGACCAGTCCAGAGTGGAGTCCCACAGGGTTCGGTCCTGGGTCCTCTCCTGTTTGGCATCTACTTCTCAGAAGTCCAGGACAACATGGAGGGACTCTTGCTGACCAAGCTCATGGACTGGGAGCTATTATTAACTCCCCAAGTGATGCAGATATCCTACAGAAAGTCCTCATTGACACCAATGACTGGTGTCAAAACCATTAAGATTAATCCCAAAAAATGGATCATCATCCCCTTTGGGAAAAACTCAGTTCCTGCTAATTACCACATCGATGGGAGCCCACTGAACACTGAAGGTGGTACTAGGCTAATGGCCCTAGAGCCTTTACAAGCCTAACCCATAGGATTACCCTGCCATTGTGCCACCCAACCTTAGTTCCCAGAGCCTCTGTCAAGTAGAGCCACTGGAGTGATCCCTGGGATGAATTTTCTATTTCCCATCCACTCATCAAGATTTCTCTTGAAGAGGGCCAGTAAGGTGCTCTGCTTGACATGTATGGGAAGTCTATTCCATAGCATGGGCAGTCTCTGGGTTATGAACCTGTCTCTCCAGCATGTTCTGTTGATTGTGGTAATGAGGATGAGATCTCTGGAGTATGTGGTGTGGAGGGATTGGGATTTCTTTAGATGTAGCATTTCTAACAGAGCTGGGTGAGGCATGTCTTTGTAAGTAACCTACTAGGCAATACAATACAGAGAATAGTTGGAGTTTTTTGAGTCTGTCCATATAGGACAAGTGTTTAAGGCCCAGGATCCTCTTTGTGGGGAACTTTTGTGGCCTCTCCAGTTGTTGCAGGTGTCTAGTGAGGTACATGCCAAATGGGGCATTGTACTCGATGACTAGCCTAATGAGAGAGGAGTAGACGGAGACAATGATCTCTTTCTTCCTGGATGCAAAACCCTTAGTAATGAGATGTGTCACATAGAAGCACTTTCTGACTACAGTGGTAATGTGGTGGTCAAAAGAGAGGTTGCTGTTCACCTGTGTTCCCAGAGCTTATATAATGCCTTCTGTGTTCAGTGGACTACCATAAATGTGGCAATTCAAGGGAACCAGGTTTTTCTCAAGGGGGGTGGCGACACATTTTTTGGCATTGAGCTTAAGGCCATGGTTCTGACACCAGTCTGGTCTCAGTGAGGCCTTTCTGTAGGATGTCAACATGACTTGGGGAGTTAATAACAGCTCCCAAGTTGCAATCATCTGTGAACTTTGTCAGCCAGAGTCCCTTCGTGTTGGCCTGGACTTCAGAGAAGTAGATTCCAAACAGGAGAGGACCCAAGATCAAACCCTGTGGTACTCCACTAATGACTGGTCTGGAGTCTGACTTGGAGTCAGCTACTTTCACACTGTGGGTTCTATCTATGAGCCAGTTTGCAACCCACCCAGTGATATAGGGGTTGATGCATAGCTTAGTGAGTTTTTCTTTGATTCCTGAGTGGGGAATGGTATCAAAGGCCTTGGCCAGATCAAAGTAGGCAGTATGATCCACCTTGCTTTCATCCACAGTTCTGGTGACTGACTCAGAAAAGTTGACCAAGTTGAGCAGGCATGATCTACCCTTCACAAAACCAAACTGTGTAGGATCCAGAGTTTGGAGATTGCTTATATTCTTGTTTATAAAGTCGATAATGATGCATTCCATAGCTTTGCATGTCAGACTCATCAGGCTAATGGGGTCATAGTTCCCAGGGTTTGTAGTTGCTCCTCCTTTGTGGAGAGAAATGACTGTATCAGTGCGCCATTTAATAGGGACAAAGCCTGAGGTGAGGCTGTGATTGAACAGGGCACATGGGTGAGGTGACAGTTCACTCTGTAGTTCATGTAGAACACAGCCAGGGATATTGTCAGGTCCCATAGAAGCTGCATTCTTGGCCTTGAACAGTGCTGTTTTAACCTGTGCAGTAGTAATACTGGGTGCTTGGCAATCTACTGGTATTGTGATTGGCCCTTTGGGGGGGTCAAGTTGGCACTGAATCTGTCAGCTCGGTATAAAAGGTATCATTGTGCAGTAGCTCAGAGAAAATCTGGGTATTGTCATGGAGATTCTTTACATAACTATAGAAGGCCTTGTGGTTGTCTTTACTATCTGCTGCAATTCTGTTTTCATAGCTAGCTTTAGAGGATTTGATGAGGGATCTTTGGGACTTTACCTTATTCCACATCAGTTTCCTCCTTCTGTTGTAGAGTTTATTTATGGCAGGGGACCACCAGATTGTCTTCCTTTTTTTAGAGGAGAGTGCTTTGGTTCTATTGGAAATGGCGAGAACCATGCATTTGTGTACATGTTCGTACAGTGCATTGGTGTATGATTCGGTGATCATGCAACTATTCCCCATTTGCATGAGTGCTGTGAAGTTAGCCACCGCTATTTTTAGGAGTCAAAAGTTAGCGTTGGAGAAGTTTTTCATAGTGGTTACCTTTGCGGGGGATGGGGTGGGAAGGATACTGATTTCCAAGGTGATTAGTTTGTGGTGGGATCTAACCAGGGAGGAGTTGACTATTGGTGTAGAACAACTTTCGCCCATGTTAGTAATGTCCAAGTCAAGGATGTTGCTACCTCTAGTGGGGGTAAGAACAAGCTGGTCCAGGGCACTGGAATTAATGAATTCCAGGAAACATTGGGCAAGTATATTGGTACAATGGTAGTTTTCCCAGTTAATGGAGGGGTAGTTGAAGTTGGCCAATATGAGAATGTTAGGTTGAACCCTAATATTCTCCTGGATGCTTAGGAACACAGAGTGTGAGTCTTGGGACATGGTTGTGATCCTATAGCAGGCTATGACCTGCTATAGGTCATAGATGTCACTGCCAATAATTTATAGATTTTGCTCAATATGGAAGGTGCTCTTCCAATTCTGTGTTGATCTAGTCAGACATCTTCATATGACATTTCTTGTAACCATGCTACACAGTTATGACTGGCAGTTTTGCAGACAGAGTAGAATTACTTTGATGTTCTTCACATTGATATGGTGATGTTATGTCACTTAATGCTGATTTCTCCATTATTTATTTTTAATGCATTTTGCAGATGCCACAATGCACAACAATTATGACAACATGCAAGACCACTGCCCGAGGAGTCAAATTTCAAAGAAAGGGACCATCATATGGTATCATGCCAGCAGACCAGTGATGTGGTGCTCCATAACCAAAAGATGATACGAGGGACTATCAATAAAGTTGGTGATGGATTTTTCCATGCCGTGTTAAGGAACTTTATTTTTATTCATTTAACATTTATTTACCAGGAAAGTCAACTTGGAATGAACAAATTTTCAGTGGATACCCAGGAAGAAATGCTCCAGATATATGTCTTTGTAAGGCCACTACCACATGCCTGCTTTCTCAAAATCCAGAGCAGCGTTTGCCTCTACAGTCCTGCAGGAAATTCTCTCCTCTCCTTGATCTCCTTCCAAACTCATATTAGCTTTGGTTATCTTCCCAACTGTTAGGACTGCAACAGTGAAACACTAAGAATATAGTACAGTTGTGTACACTTACCATAAATATAGATGTTCAAGTGACTACACTGTTACAGTCTTTTTTCCCTCCCTCCTATCTCCTTAACCTAGCAGGTAGGATTAGAAATTCCAAATATAACAACTTTGGGCACCTTTCCAGGTTACCTGGGTTAAGTACTCCCTTTCTCTAGTCACCTGTGCTTGACTCCAGGCTCCTCCTACATGGGGCCAAGAAAATACTAAAGTGATGATTCAGGCTGGCTCCCTTTATACCCGAGTGTGCTTATGTCAGTTAAGGTGTCCACCAGCCTGGGAGGTGAAATAAGTTTCTCGGGTAGTCAGACCAGCCAAGAATGGCAGTAGAGGCTTTCATTATCTTCCATAAAGACAGGGTCTCCCTCAGGACTAATCCAGAACAACGGAGAAAGAATTCTGCACTTCCTAGATGTGCACAGAATATTACACTTATACTGTTTCTAAACAGACCATTTCCAAATGGATTTCCCATTGTATTTCTTTCTGCTGTTTCCTGTTGTGAAAGCCCTTCACTGTCCCAGCTACCAGAGAAACTTATTTCACCTCCCAGGCTGGCAGATGCTTTAACCAACGTCAACGCACTCGGGTATAAAGGGAGTTAGCCTGCATCATCACTTCAGTATTTTCTTAGCCACATATAAGAGGAGCCTGGAGTCAAGCACAGGTGACTAGAGAACGGGTGACTTCTTCCAGACTATGCCATGTGCCATATGTGTCTCCTTCAAGAGATCGCCATGTAGCTCACCTTTGAGTGTTGGCCAAATTATGGGGGGAGACATGTTTCTCACCCTTTCATGTTATGTAGTCTGTCATATAATAGCCATGTAGTTTAGGACTGATCTTATCATGGCACATAACTGTACACATTATTGCATATGACTGCTGAGCTTTCCCATTACTTTCCTGATTGTGTGCCACAGGATATTTTCAAATAAAATCCTTTGACATGCTACCATTTGGTAAACATGCCAGATGCTCCTTAATTCCTGCAGCATAGCAGCCCCTTGTTCTGTTCAGCACATTTCAGTATAACTACGACTGTTTGCTCAGCATTATGTTCTCCTTTATCATTAAGTATAAAAGATAAGTACACAATGCTGAGGGGCAGTATGGTCATACTTGACTGAATAATCATGCTGTCTTCATTGCCTCCTGCATGTGTTGTCATTACTGTCATATATATATATATATATATATATATATATATATATATATATATATATATATATATATATATATATATATATATATATATATATATATACACTTGTGGAGTGGTAATGCTGCAGCGTGTGGCATGTGTTTTCATAACTGTCATATATACACTTGTAGAGTGGTAATGCTGTTTGTATGTGGCATGTGCCAACCTATCCACACACTGCATAAGATGTTTTGTGTACACATATTGTTCCCATTCAGGTAGTACTGTCATACAGCCATATGCACTTGCACTGATAACAAAGGTTCACATGAGAATTTTTCTTCCCTTGTTTGTAGTGATCTCCTGCATACCACGGACTAAGTTACTACTGTGGTAGTTATAATAATATGTGTACATGTGACATGTATACTGTATATATGTTCCTATACTGTACCCTTGTGTATGTATGCATGCCGTTAATTTCTGTATGTTTCATCACACCAATATATTATGCTTCCCAGCACACTGTTGCTCACAGTTTACGGCACTGAGTCATGTGGCACTGTACCACATTACAGGTGTGTGTTGTCTTCACATAAGTATCTTTGTGTCCCTATGAACCACTCTTGGTTTGCAGTATTACATTCTTTTCTCAGAGTCAATTACATCATCATGTTTGTGAACTCTTTGAGGCTTACATACATCCTGATACTGTCTACAATATGCATGAGTCACACTGTAAATTATCATTGTGTGCCAATTAATCTGTTGACTCAATATCCTCAGAATATAGCATCAAATTGCTACATGGCAAATTCACATCTCAAATGTTCACAGCAATTTGCCTTACAGGCATGTTCTGTTATGTGTGTTGCAGATGTGTATTTGTCACCATTATGATGTAATATTTTCTTTATGCAAAGATATTTCGACATGTCCCTTCACACACATATGCAGGATTAGTGTGACACATATCTGGAGTCATGAATTTTGTTCCCATGGGTTTGTACGTCTGTGCATATGACTATATAACAACATTGCTTTTAAGATGTGTACATGCAGTGAGGTTTATAGCATATTTGCTACTGTTATAAAGTACTGTGATTTGTGTATCATTTGCACACAAATGTACCTTACGTATAAACATCCATTTCACATACAGTGACCATATACTGCACCATATATCTCATTTATAAACCTAGCCAGAATGTGTTGACTTTCACCACCCCCTTAGATTAGTTTCCTGTACCCCTGTCCATCAGAGCCACTGAAGGGATCCCTGGGGTAAACTTTCTGTTTCCCATCCACTCGTTAAGGATTCTCTTGAAGGGTGCTAGCGAGGAGCTCTGCCTAATGTAGATTGGAATCTTGTTCCAATGCATGGGAAGTCTCTAGGACAGGAATCTTTCCCTCCCGCACATCCCATTTATTGTTGTGGTG
The DNA here is from genome assembly GCF_019279795.1 of Protopterus annectens. Taxonomy (NCBI): domain Eukaryota; kingdom Metazoa; phylum Chordata; order Ceratodontiformes; family Protopteridae; genus Protopterus; species Protopterus annectens. Next base: position 154,833,651 of record NC_056750.1, on the reverse strand, counting down.
AGGTTTAGATCCCTAGAGTGTGTGGCTCAAGGGGGATAAGGTTTTCTTTAGGTGGAGCATGTCCATCAATTCTGGGTTGGACATGGCTTTGTATGTCAGGCAAAGATCACCTCTGAGCAGGCGGTATGCAACCGAGTACAGCTGGAGTTTCTTCAGTCGAGCTGCATAGGGCATATGTTTGAGGCCAGTGATCCTCTTGGTGAGGTACTTCTGTGATCTTTCCAGCTGTTGCAAGTGTTTGATCTGGATGCAAACCATTTTGTGATTAGGTGGACCACATAGAAGGATTTTCTAATCACTTTGGCAATGTGATTATCAAAGGAGAGATTACTATCTACTTGGGTCCCCTGATCCCTTATTACGTTTTCCATATTTAGGGGACTACCACCTATGTGGTAGTTTGTGGGTACTTTGTTATTTCCAAAGGGAATTGCTATGCACTTTTTGGCATTTAGCTTGAAGCCATGATTTTGACACCAGATATCCATCTCAGTGAGACCTTTTTGGGGGATGTCTGTGTCAGCCATTGTCAATTATAGCCCCTAGTTTACAGTTGTCTGTGAACTTGGTCAGCCATAGTCATCCTGTGCTTGTCTATACCTCTGAGAAGTACATGCCGAACAGGAGGGGTCCTAGGACTGAGCCCTGGGGGACGCCACTTGTAACCGGTTTAGAGTCAGACCTAGCTCCTGCAACTCTCACCATGTGGGTTCTGTCCATGAGCCAATTGACAACCCATCTTGTGACATAGAGGTTTATGTTTAGGCTTGTGAGCTTGTCTATAATACCAGAATGGGCAATGGTGTTGAAGGCCTTTGTGAGGTCTAGGTAGGCTGTGTGTACCACCTTTCCCTTGTCTATAGCCTTAGTAACTGTCTCAGAGAAGTCCACTAGGTTTAGGAGATATGATCTGCCCTTAACAAAGCCAAACTGGGTAGGGTCCAGTGTTTGGAGGTTCCCAACATCTCTGTTAATGAGTTCCATGATGATATGCTCCATAGCCTTGCAGACCAAGCTAGTCAGGCTTATAGGGCGATAGTTCCCGGGGTCTGTTGTGGCTCCATCCTTGTGGAGCAGAATAACCATTGCTGTGCACCACTCTATGGGTACGTAGCCTGTGGAGAGGCTGAGTTTGAACAGTGTATTTAGGTGAGGGGTTAGTTCATCTTTGATCTCATATAGGACGCAGCCTGGGACACTGTCCAGTCCCATTGATGCTGTGTTTTTGGCTTTGGAGAGGGATATTTTAAACTGAGTGTCTGTGATTTCAGGGGCTCTATATTCTTCTGGTATGGTTATGGGCCCTTTTGGGGGTGAGAGGGGGGAGAAGTTTGCACTGAACCTGTCTGCCAGTATGTTGGCAATATTGGTTGGTTCAGTGTATTTTGTGCCATTCTGCACTAACTCCGAGCAGATATGAGCATTGCCACTTAGATTCTTGACATAGCTAAATAATGCCTTGTGGTTATCTTTGGAGTCCTTGGCAAGTTTTCTTTCAAAGCTGGCCTTGGATGATTTTATGATATTAGACATATGATCTTAGTTAGGAACCTTCAGGGTGTTTCTAGTTTTTGATATGTCTAGTGAGGTATATCCCCAAGGAAGCATTGCATTCAATAATTGACCTAATCAATGCTGAGTATAAGAGGGCAATGACCTAATAATAATGTTAGAGCAGCACTGGGTGTTATTTGTTAGTTTCCTAATGGAGATAAAAAATAAACTATTATTGCCCTTCACTTCAGATGCTAACCAAAGTTCATGAGCTGCTTCTGTACACCTAAGAGTATTTTTGTCAATTAAGGACAATAAGTAGAAAGGATTTCCTACTACTGTCATTACATGATGATCAATGCAGAGAGAATTATCAACTGACATTTTAGGATTTTAACAACATGCTAATTTTGGAGTTGAGTATTGTCTATGTCATATGCTGGGGGTGTTTATCAAATGAGATAAATTGCACTTTTTAGCATTTAACTTGATCCTATTTTAAATACACCAGGTATCTAAAAGTGTACATTTTTGCTGAAGGGCTGTGGCATCCGATGAAGGCAGGAAAATGACTCCCAGTTTATAGTCATCTGCAAACTTGGCTAGCCAGAGATCTTAGTTCATAGCATGGAGATCAGAAGCATAAATGCTCCCCCAGCAATGATGGCATAATATCAGAACTTTATGCACTTATGTCTAAAGATGCTTTAAATATTTTACTTCATGTTTTTCAATTAGTCAAAGATTTAGCAATGGCTCCCGCAATCATGGAAATATATGCTTATATCTCTGAATTTGAAAATGGATAAGGATCCAACTGAATGTTCTTCTTATATTCCAATTTCATTATTAAATGTTGATTACAAAATATTCATGGATATACTTGCTAGTAGAATTCAACAATTTCTTCCATATTTAATTAACACTGATCAAACTGGATTTATAAAAAAAATAGGAATACTTGTGATAATATTAAAAGAATATTAACTGTAACTGATTATGCAACTAACATAAAACATAATTTAACTTTAATAAGTTTAGACATCAACAGCACTTTTGGCTCAGTCAGTTGGAAATATCTTTTATTGGTTTTGGGGGAATGTAATTACTCAAATGGTTTTCTGCAACTTATAAATCTTCTTTATGATAATTCCTTAGCTAATGTAAAATAGGTTCTTATGCCCCAGAATCGATCCCCATTACTAAAGGAACTAAGCAAAGCTATCTGTTGTCACCTTTGCTTTTTACTTTATTTATGGAACCATTTGCGAATATCATAAGGTCAAAACCAGATATTAAAGAGATACAAATACATTATAATCTAAAATCAAAAATGCTTTTATTTGCTGACAATATGTTTTTGACCTTAAATGATAATAAAAAAATATCTTAGTGTTCTCTTAAAGGTTATTGAAACTTTTCAGTCTAAGTATGGACTTATATTTAATGAGCACAAAACAAAAATTTTATGTATAAATTCCAATATACATGATATGGGGGAAAGATTTTCTAAATATATTGTAAAAGCTAAAAAAATAAATATTTATGAATAGTTTGAACTGAAAGCATTAAATAAATAACAAACATAAATTATAGTAATAGTCTGGATATTATAAAAAGTCTTATTAACAAATGGAACGGTTCATATTCTTGACAGAAGATAGATTTTATTTAATAAAAATTATTGTATTACCAAAAATATTATATATAACACAATCATTATCTCTTCCTCTTCCCAAACAATATTTAAGAGAATTTAATTCCTTAATTCTTAGTTTTCTTTGGTATCCCAACAAACCTAGATTGGCTCTTAATCATCATTCAAGAAAATGGTCCACTGGGAGGATTAGATTTCCTGATTTAGAATTATATTCCTTATCTTCAACTAAAAGAACATTTACTCTTTGGACAAATAATAATTACAATACTAAATGGAAAGAGACACAACAGAGTATTTGTTTAAAATCTAATTATCAAATATATGCACATCACAATAAGTTAAGTAATAATTTTCTTTGGTTATGAAAAGATTATATGTTAGAAAATCAAAACAAACTAACTCATCTTATATCTCCATGATATTGATTAAATTTAGAAATGTTGTTTAGTAGAACCCAGAATATACAACATGGTTATTTTTGACATGCCCTATAGCATATACAGAAAACAATATATGTACATTTAATGTAGCTACAATGTCTACATTTAAAGAGAAAACACATAATTTCAAGAATGAAATTTGGTTGGATGTTCAAAATTGTAGATAATCAAAAGAGAATAAAGTAAATATAATGCAAACATCAATAAAAAATATATTCCAAATGCACTGATCTTCTAATTGTTTTGATGCATCAAAATATTTCAGAAAAAGTGCTTCTGTTTAAAATTTATAAGATGACAAAAAATAATACAGAATATTACAAAGAAATGTATTAGGATTATTTTACATTTATAAATAATACTACTATCATCTTCTAAACAAACAACTTCATCTTTGAAATGGAAATTATTTTCTTGGAAATGGGTCTAGGACTGTTGCATGAATGCACATTTTACTGAATTATGAATGGGCAGGCATATTTACACGAAAATGCTTTTCACCGAAGCAGCATTTTCGCGTAAGTATGCCTGTTGTGCCAGTCGTATTACGGTGCAGATAAGGGACAATTCCCTTTCCCCAATGTAATGTGATCTCAGAGTAAGAATATTAAATTGGGGGGATTGCCCCACATGGGGGGTACAGGGGGCTTGCCCCCCTGTGTAAAAGTAGATTTCATGTTTTTTTTTTAACACACTTTAGTGAAAGCACTTTTTCGGTGAAAGCACTTTCATTAAAGTGTGTTTAGTGATAGTGGATTCAAACTGTTGAACTTTCGTTCAACAGTCCTAGATCCCTTGGAAATTTATGCATAAAGCATTCATCACTCCACATAAAATTGAATTAACGTATAAGAAAAATGTTGGTTGCTGGAGATGTAAGTCAAATATTAAAGCAGATTGGCAACATATAATTTACAAATGTAATGTACTGCAACTATTTTGTAATGATATTATTACAGGCTCTATTTAGTGAAACTTTTTCTCTAAGTATATCATTAGTCTTAATTAATGCAGCAATTCTTTCATGTGTTAAAAAAATCACTCTCTTCTTTGGAGTGTTTTATCAATTGCAAGGAAAATAATCACCAAGAACTGGAAATATGAATTGCCTCCATTGTTGATAGAATTTTTTACTATTGCAATCAAAGTCTGTCATCTAGAATTACTGATGATCAAGGAAAGAATAACTAAAACTACCACTTCCTATAACTCATAGATAAAATTCAAACAACTGTTAAACAGTCATTGATTATTTAGAAGCAAAACATTACTTTATAAACAAATTGAATTTCTTATATTTTCATGTATAGTGGATACCTTTGTAAATAGTTGATTCTGTTATTATTTTTTTGCACTGTTTGTTTTTTCTTATTTAATTGTTTAATTTCTATATATATTGTAATGTTATATTTTTATCTTCTTATAAAATCTTAATAAAAACATTTAGAAAAATAAGAAGTATAAATGACAAACAAAAGAGGCCCTGGCTCTGAGTCCTGTCAAATAGCACTGATCACAGTCATACTCTCTCTAATGTAGCGTGTGCTACCCACCAGGGTTCTGTCTTTAGGACAATTTGCTACCCATCTTACCACATAGGGATCTACTTTTAATGCATTAAACTTACTAACTATGCTAGCATGGGGATACTGTCTAATGCTTTGGCCAGGTCAAGGCTGCTGTTACCCTTTAAAGAAGTTTATTAGATTTATTAGACAGGCTGTACCCTTGACAAAGCCAAACTGCTGTGGGTCTAGCCTGATGAGATTTTTAAATTTGTAGTTTATCAGGTAAATTATAATATGTTCCATGGCTTTTCAATTAAACATTGCCAGGCTAATGGGCCTGTAATTCCAGATATCAGTGGTAGGGCCACCCTTGTGGAGTGGCTTCAGTACTGTTGACTACAGGGACAATCCATTCACTAAATTCAGATTAAAACGTTTAAGGAGCTTATGTAGTACTGTTTATTATAGTTTTCATGAATGTATTTTTAGTCTTGGAGAGCTCTTTCAGTATGTATTCTTTAGTAATGGTGGGAGGGAGTCTGATAGTTTCAGGAAGATGTGTACTTTGGATGATTACCTCTGCAGTAAAACTTAGTATGATTTTGTTTCTACTATGCTGGCAATGCCTACTTGATCAGAGTAGGTTATACCATTATGAATAATGTAAGAGCATTGCTGGGTGTTATTTGTTAGTTTTCTAATGTAAATAAAGAATAATCTGTAATTATCCTTCACTTCAGATGCTAACCAAAGTTTATGGGCTGCTTCTGTACAACTAAATGTATTTTTCAATGTCTTAGTCAGTTCTTTGATGTTGTCACTAATATGAGGGTAATCATGGTAACATCTGGGTTATAGGTGAATTCTAAAACTTAATCATATCTCTCAACCTGTTAATGCAAAAAAAATCTGGACAAAGCTTGACAAAATGAGGGTACAAATAGGGACATATTTTAAATATTGCTCTTATAAACTTAGAAAGTTGCTAGAGTAACAAGATTTGTTTTAATATACATTTTCTGAAGGATTTGAAGTCTGAAACTCAAATGTATGTCATTATAAAAATCTGGACATTCTGCGAAAATCTGTACAGTTGAGAGGTATGAAATTTGATGAAATTAGCACATTGGGAATTCTTGAGTTCTAGGATATTAGTTTCAGTGGATTTAGAAACCTGGAAGGTGAAGATAATTAGTTTATGATCTGCTTAATCAGGGATAGAGATATTAGGTGTATATGAAAAAGTTATATTCCATAAGGATCAGGTTAAGAATATTATGTCCTGTAATTTTTTTTTTTAACAATCTGGCCCAATGTGTTTTTCTTTATTACATATAAGAACGGGTATCATTCAGGAGCTCGAAATACTGAAATCTTGAATTTCAGTATTTCGAGCTCAAGAAGCCGAATCCACATAATAGCAAAGGTTTAGAAGCGCGAAATTCAAAACCTCTAATACCGGAGGTTTTGAATTTTGCGCTTCTAAAGTTCCACTATGGTTATGTATTCAGGTAAATGTGTGTGTGTTAAGGAGTTTGGGTAGGGGCTGTGGTGTGCGTCAGTGTGTTTTGTTTCTGTGATGTGTGTGTGCGAAGAGAAAGTAGCTTGTGTGGTGGTGTTTTGTGTGTGTTTGTATGTAGTGCGACCTCGGAGTGAGAATATTTAAGTAGGAGGGGTGTGGGGAGTGCAGGAGGGCTTGCCTCCCTTCTTTTTTGTAGTAGAGTGATTGTGTGTGTTTGTGTGGTGGATGGTGTGTGTGTGTGTGTGTGTGTGTGTGTGTGTGTGTGTGTGTGTGTGTGTGTGTGTGTGTGTGCGTGCGTGTGTGTGGTAAAACCGCAAAATTCAAAACGTTCGGTATTCAAGGTTTTGAATTTCATGTTTTTTTAGTTTTCGTTCTTTTGTGGATTCCACTTCTTGGGCTCGAGATACTGAAATTCGAGATTTCAGTATTTTGAGCTTCTGAAGTGAATCCATAAGAACACTTGACCATATATCACACTGAATGTATGTTTATTGCAGTTTATTGATGGGGTAATTAAAGTCGTCCAAGATAATGGAGTTCTTGTTTATAGTAAGTTCAAGTACATTTAAGAACCTTATTAGATGCGGTGGTGGTGCTGCGGTAGCGTTGTCGCCTCACAGTAAGATGCTGTCTGGTTCAATTCTCAGCTAGAGCGTCTTCTGCATGGAGACATGCGTGAATGGGCATACCTTCGTTGAAGGTTGTGCTTCAGGCCTGGCAAGCCGGTACGTAAAAATCAACTGCCAATCATTAGCAGACTGGAGTTCCGCTGTGGCGACCCCTAACCAGGAAAAGCCGAAAGACACAAACAAATTAGATTTTAAAAGCCATAGAGGGTATCCTGTAACAGGCTGTGAACTGATAGTTGGTCCTTCTTAGTGGGATTTGGAACTCAAAAAGTCAGTTTGTGTATATCTGGGAATCTGTGTAGAGATATAGTGGTTCCTAAACATATATAGAGGTAACACTACAGTTGCTCTCATGTCTGAAAGTATGGTAGGTGCAAAAGCCAGATATGGAGAGACAGCTTTCTGAACATTTAAAACAAGTTTCAGTAATTACACACATATGGATGTGTCCTAAATGTAGGACAGCCTCAATATCAGGCAGTTTGTTGTTGAAAGTCTAGCACTGAGCAGATCCACCTTAATGTGATCCTGTTTTGGACTTGATATGTTAGATACATTGGGGCATCCATTAGCAGGACTCTGCCTAATAAATGCACTACAGGGGTAGCAATAGCTTTAGCCAGTATGTGCAAGCCTTTGAAAAAGAGCTGTGGGCCATCCTTTGTTAAGGAAGTAGGATTGTTGAGCATCTTATCTGTTGCTAGCACATACTGGATACCTCTGGAATGAGACCAAGTATTTAACCGACAAAGCCAATTATCTTTTCTTTGTACCTAGACATCATTCATGCAGAAAGAAATATTTCACTCAAGACCAGAGTCTTGCCTACATTTGTGGCATGCATGGAGTGTTCTGAGATGTCTGTCTGCATATACCTTAAGTTTTGCATCGCATGTTGTTCAGCCCCACATGGGCACTGCCATATCTTAGCCATATTTGTTAAGTAAAATGGTCTTATGGGCCCTTGAGATATCAGGGGACCTGGTACTTGAAAGACAACTCACTGTTCACCTTTCATTGCCCAACCTAGTGAGAGTAAGTTCAGTGTGCCTTATTACAGAGTCATTAATCACTAAATAATTTCTATTTATGGAGTGGTTTGGTTATTGGATATGAGACAATTTAACTTTTCATGAATCTTTGATGAAAGTGGCTAAAGGTGATGTGGTGCTGGAGTGTTGCCGAAATCTTATCTTCATGGGTCTAGGAGGCTTTTCAATGATTTTTACAAGCCAAGCATAAGACATTTGAGTGAGGGATCATGCAGTTTGCTGGTTGTGTGGGTTGTTGACAGTCTGTGTATTTTTTTTTTTTTTTGACAGTCAGGCTTCCATGTTTGTTAAATATTTATACCTGTCACACGCCAAATGTCTTGTACTAGAAATTCATTACATGTGAGAATAAGACAGTTGCTACATTGCTTAAGAGTATCAAGCACTATGAGTCTGGCAACAGAAGGAAAACAATCAGTAAGTATTAAACTGACTTAGCTATACTTTGTATATACTGGAAGACATCAGAAACAGGAGATAAAATGATGATTGTATTAATGAATGCTATTCATAATAGTCTGCAGTCCTAATGGATTCTGTAACAGTTTCTAGGATAAGATCAAACTGATAGGGTGATAGGGGGCATCGCTGCCTACTACCCATAGTAGTATTTTATAGACGTGGAAGCTCTCCCATTCATTACATAACAAGTGGTGTCTGTATCACACAGAACTTTAATGGATTGAATATAATTGTGAAGTAAGTTCATCTGTATCTATGCAGTTATTTCTTACCTGTAGATGCTTATAAAGAAGGCTTGTGTGTGTCTGTTCAAGTATTTGTTACCTGCATGCATTTGCTTATGAAGAGAGTTCATGTGTGCTTGTGCAGTCATTTCGCACCTGTATGTGCTTACGAAGAGGGTTCATAAGTGCCTATGCAGTCATTTCTTACATGCAGGTACTTGTGAAGAAAGTTCATGTATGCCTGTGCAGTCATTTCTTACCTGCTGGAGCTTATGAAGAAATTCTGGGCTCACATACCAAGAGTAATACACTCTTTTGTCTTAATCACATCTTACTAGTGACTTCAGACCTGTTGACCTGTTACATCACCACATGGGCTTCTTGATTTTTCAAATAACATATCCTTGGATGTACATGTCATTAGGACCAGGAAGTAGGGTGTCAAAGTAAAAAAGAGTGAATATGCCCGATAGCGATAAGAAACCACCACTAAGTGGTTGTCTGTTGTGTACCCTAACATCAGATATTCAAGGATGTGGAACACAATTGATATTTGATTCTGCATTCCATGCACTGAACATATTCCTTGATTTTTATTTTAAACTTTATTTAGTTTTATTTCTGCACCCTGAGAGACTCTGTGAGTCCACCAATGAGTTGCAATGACAATTAGTCATTCTGTTTCTTCTTTCAGGATAGGAAAGCTGGCAAGTAGCCATTTATTCCTATCTCAGTTGGCCAAAGCTCCTAATAACCTTGTTTTATTCCTGAACACAGGTCCCCAATTTTGGAGATGGACATTTTCCCTCTGTGCCACCAAAATTGTTTCCTGCAGAGAAATGTTACTGTTTCTTACTATTTTGTATGTATTCTAGAGATTGCCTCCAAGTCCAGTGGAATGAGGACTTCTCTATTCTGTGTTGAAAATTCAGCTATTAAGCAGACCTGTGTTAGTAGTACAACTGAATATGCCCTAGAGAATATAATCTTCTCCTTGTAACTAATTTATGTGAAGATATTGAAGTCTGTGGAAAATTCTAGATGTCCTTCAAGAATGCAACTGCAGTCATAACATATGGGTTGTCCTGCCTCAGGCAGCCCTCGGTCGGACGAATTCCAAAGTCTGGGTCCGGCGTCAGCTGGTGTCGCCTCCTCTCCGACGTCAGAATGGCTGGAGTATAAAGGCATTGGCCGACGCCATCTTCTTCAGTCTTTCTTGCCGCGGTGCCCGAAGCAGAAGCAGTTCGTAAGTGCCGGTCGGTCAGCTCCTGTGTTTTCAGTACCGAAGTCATCTAAAAGCTAAGTGCCCCGTTGGGGAACATTTTTTCTTGCCTCAGCCGATGTCAGAACAAATTGAGAAAGTTAATAATTGTTTGTCTTGTGGTAAACAAATACCTCATAAGGACTTCCATTCTCTTTGCGTGCCTTGCCTGGGCCCAGACCACGACGTCTCGGCCTGTGCTGCCTGTGCTTGCTTTAATAAGCGCACTCTCAGGCGCCGGGCAGAATTTGCCGAAGACTTTTTTGGTGATTCTTTTGCTTATATCATGCTGTCGGATCAACCGACAACTCAATCTTCCAAAAAACGTAAGGACCGGGACCGACATTCTCGGCCCGCGTCATCCACCGATACTCCTCCTAAACCCTCCGTGAGTGCTTCAGTCCCTTTGGATACGGTAATCCAACCGCTCCAGGCCGACGACACAGTGGTTACTCGTCCTTCGGTCTCGGAGTCCTCTCCGGTGCCGGTTGTTGACTTTCCTCCAGAAACCGAGGTTCTGGATCTACCCGACACCATTCCTGTGGACAAGGTTACACCAGCATGTGGGGCAGCTAGGCCTCCTGTATCCATGTCCATCAAGGCCTTTGCACATGCTAAGGCCACCAGACAGGCCAAGGCCCATTCTAAACCTACTGCTCAGGCCCACTCTTCTGATAAACAGACCATGTCTCTTGCTGCAGATCTAATTTCTCTTATCAGGGGGTCTCAGCCTCATCCAGACAGAGGTTCTCAGCCACCTGCAGAGAAAAGACCCAGAACTGAGCAAGCCGACAACCTCTCTTCAGATGAAGCCTCTGGGGATTCGGAGCATTCTGATACCCAAGAAGAAGCCTTCCAGGCCTATGAGGACTCTGATGCTGAGGAATCAATTCCCTCTGCCTCTCCTCCAGAGGATTTCTCATTCGGTGAAGTCCTACACTCTATGATGAGGGAGCATTTTAAATGGCAGGGTCAGGAATTCTCTGACTCCAGGAAAAGGCTACGTACCTTCCTCAAGCTTCCCCAGCACAGGCCTTTAGCTATCCCTCCAGTTATGGATGTCCTGGATGATGTTTTCTCCGACTCCAGTGCTAACCCTGATTCTCTCCCTCCTGCTCCTGTCAAGCCTGACAGATATTATAGGGTCCCTGACACACACAAGCATCTCTTTAGGGCCCATTCTGTGGATCTAGAAGCAATTTCACAGGGCCCCAAGGGAGTGGCTACTTCCACTGCTAAGAATTCACTGCCAGCGGATAAGGAAGCTAGATCCCTGGAGAGATGGGGTAAAAAAGTTTATACCTCCACCACCCTGGCTATGAGGTCACTTAACTGCCTTTTTCATATGTTTCAGTACCAGGATTTTTTACTGGATGACTTACAGAAAAAGCTAGCCTCCCCTGAGTCTACTGATTTTAAGGTATTGCAGGATCTAGTACATAACACTCAGCAGGTTAACAATCATTTTCTTCAGTGTGGTTATGATGCATTGGAGGCTTCATGTAGGGCAGCTATGACTGGGGCTGTGATACGTAGACATGCTTGGTTAAAAGAACAGCCACTGCCAGACCATGTTAAAGTAAAGTTACTTGATGCACCTTTAGAAAAACAGAAGCGTTTTGGTGCTAATGCACAAGATGTGTTGAAGTCCATTGAGGAAAAAGCCATATCAGTACAGACAGTCAGAGATTTCCTCCAGGTACAGCCTCCCAGATTCAGCAGGAATTGGCCTTCAAAGAATTGGTCCTTTCCAGACACTGACAAGTTTCAAAGGGGAAAAAACAGGCGTGGCCGAGGTAGAGGGCAATACCGAGGCTCCTACAGGGGCCGCCAGTGGCAACCCCCAAATCAAAGAAGTGGCACAGGCAGCCCTGCTGCACCACAAGTACAACCACAATGACTTGACTTTCATACCGCCTACAAAGGCTCAAACAGAAGCACCCTTGGGCGGAAAATTATCCTTATTCTCAAAAAACTGGCATATATTAACCAAGGACAACTGGATTCTGGATTTAATAGACAAAGGTTACAGATTCCACTTCCATACTTTACCAGTAAGACAAGGCATGCCAAACCTGCCACATCATCAAAGGGCAGAGGCACTCATTCAAGTTTCAAAGCTGTTAAACATAAATGCAATAGAAAAGGTTCCTCCACAGGAACAAGGCCAGGGATTTTATTCAAGACTGTTCCTTGTTCCAAGAAACGAAAACAAATGGAGGCCTATACTGGACTTGTCTACTCTAAATACTTATCTCATTGTGCCAAAATTCAAAATGCTGATGTTGCAGCAACTCCTTCCCATGCTGGGCAAGGGGTCTTGGCTGGTCACTCTGGACCTCAAGGAGGCATACCTGCATGTCCCAATCAGACAAAGCTGCAGAAGATACCTCAGTTTTCTTGCAGGGACAGAGCATTATCAATTCTCAGCATTGACGTTTGGCTTATCTACTGCGCCCAGAGTGTTCACAAAATGCCTGGCATCAGTAGTGGCACACTGCAGACTCCAGGGGATTCAAATATACCCCTACCTGGACGACTGCCTCATACAAGCAGACAACAAACAAACCTTGATTGCAAACTTGGACTATGTCATTCAATTACTACAGGCCTTGGGATACACAGTCAACATTCAGAAATCAAGACTCCTGCCATCCCAACCAATTATTTTCCTAGGAGCCAAGCTGGACACAAAAACACAAATGGCTTATCTCACAGAGGAAAAACAACAGCAGTTACCAGAATACTTCAAAGGCCTAGCAAAGTTCTCCCAGCTGACTGCAAGGAAAATCCTGCAGGCCCTGGGGTTCATGGCATCTTGCATTCTTCTGATACCTTTGGCAAGACTTCATATGAGAAAGCTGCAATGGTATTTAAAAAACTTATGGTCCCAACACAGCCAAAGCCTAGAGGACATAATCCCACTCATTCCATGTCTACAAAGAGAATTTTTGTGGTGGGCTCAAGCAAGTCAGTTAAACAAAGGCATGTCTTTCAACAAACCTCAAGCAGGTCAAATGATTACAACAGATGCCTCAGACCATGGATGGGGGGGTGCACATGGAAGGCAGATGCATTCAAGGTCAATGGACACCAAGGGAAAGGCATCTGCACATAAACCAAAAAGAGATGTTGGCAGTGATACATGCAATCGAGAATTTCGAAAAATCACTTCAACAAGGACATTTGTTAATAAGGACAGACAACACCCCTGTGATGTGGTATATAAACAAGCAGGGAGGCACTCATTCTTATCCCCTCTGCAGACTGACAATGATTCTCTGGGAAAAATCCCTAAGTCTGAAGATACATTTGCAATCCCAGTTTGTGCCAGGCAAGGACAATGTTCTGGCAGACAAGCTGAGCAGGGATTTCTTGGATCCACACGAATGGATGCTGCATCCTCACATTTTCTCACAAATAACAAGGACATGGGGAAGACCGGACATAGATCTCTTTGCTTCTCACATGAATCATCACCTGGAAAAGTTCTGTACAAGGACCCACCATCCTCTAGCCTGGAAAACGGATGCTCTTTCCTTCAGCTGGAATTCCCTAACAATTTATGCATTCCCTCCTCTACCACTGCTGACCAAGGTGATACTGAAGATCAAAGCAGAACAACCAACAGGCATTTTGATAGCTCCAGACTGGCCAAGGCAGCAGTGGTACCCATTGCTGTTGAGCATAACTCGGACCAAGCCGTGGCCTCTGCCCCTATGGCCTCTGCTTCTAACACAACACAATTACAGGACTGTTCATCAAAACCTGAAAACATTGCATCTGACAGCCTGGAGGTTACCATAACTCCTTCCAATATCTCTCTTTCCAAACAAGTTCAAGAGATCTTACTGGAAGCACGCAGACCTTCCACCAGAAAAACCTATTCAGCCAAGTGGAAGAGATTCATCATCTGGAATACTAACAGGGGTCAGGATACAACAGTCTTGAGTATACCTCAGATATTGGAATACTTGGCAGAAATGTTTCATACTGGTCTCTCATATTCCTCCATAAAGATTCATGCCTCAGCAATCTCAGCAAAATACAATTGTGATCCACCTGTGTTTTCGCATCCTTTGCTAAGACAGTTCCTAAGAGGGATAAAGAATATCAAACCCCCCAGGAAACCGCCAGTACTTGCATGGGACCTCAATTTCGTCTTGGAAAAATTAACTCTTCCTCCCTTTGAACCAGCAGCAACTTCAGAAATGCAATTCCTCTCATGGAAAACGGTTTTCCTATTGGCTATCACATCAGCAAGAAGAGTCTCGGAGATACAGGCACTCATGGCAGTACCTCCTTTCCTCATTTTTCATCAGGACAGAGTCTCTCTAAGAACCAGTCCTTCATTCATGCCAAAAGTAATTTCCAGGGTGTCTCTAAATCAAGCCATTCACCTGCCTACTTTCTTCCCCAATCCTCAAAACAGGGGGGAAGCACTGCTGCATACTTTGGACATACACAGACAACTACGCTACTACTTGGACAGAACTAAGGCCACCAGAAAGTCTGACCAACTGTTTGTAGCCTATGCTGCTGGAGTACAAGGAAAAGCAATCTCCAAACAAACAATTTCCAAATGGATTGGACACTGCATCAGATTCTGCTATTCTTTTCATGGAAAAGGTGTGCCAGCCAATATTAGGCCACACTCCACCAGAGCTATAGCCACATCCACAGCTTTCCTAAGAGGAGTGGCTACAAAGGACATTCTAGAGGCTGCTACATTGAGCTCCATGCATACATTTACCAAGCACTACAACCTGCCTTTATACTCCAGATCCCGAGCAGGCTTTGCTTTGGCAGTCCTGCAGGGCATTTTAGCTACACCATCACTTTCTTAGTTCCAACCACCCCCAGTTTGGCTATGGTATTCAACCCATATGTTATGACTGCAGTTGCATTCTTGAAGGACATAGTACAGTTTTGTACCTACCATAAATGTAGATGTCCGATAGATATGCAACTGCAGTCAGATTTTCCCACCCTCCTACCCCTCTGCAACCTTCTTTATGGGTCCACTACCCCTATTCCTATTAGCTGGGGGTACCCCCTATGGTGTATCTGTTTATTACTGTTGTGCATGTCTGGAATTGTTTATCCATTCACCAAATTTAGCTTTCCTAGGAGGGCACCTGGCATCTGGGGCAAGAAACACTGAAGAAGATGGCGTCGGCCGATGCCTTTATACTCCAGCCGTTCTGACATCGGAGAGGAGGCAACACCAGCCGACGCCGGACCCAGACTTTGGAATTCGGCCGACCGAGGGCTGCCTGAGGCAGGACAACCCATATGCTATGACTGCAGTTTCATATCTATCGGACATCTACATTTATGGTAGGTACAAAACTGTACTATCTATACAACCCCACTAGCAGTCAACTGTCAGGGATAAATGTCCCAGCTTCAGCAACTGCAGCAGACATTTTCAGACTTTGTTGTATCTTACAAACAAAGTGAAAGTTGTATAATGTTGAATCCTCTGGTGAATATAGCCATGGTATTTATATTCATATGAGATCCAACTTTCTTTGTCCTATGCCTACTTTTGAACAGCCTACTATAACATCTAACAGGATTGTGTATTTAGCTTAGTGGTTAAAACTTCTCAAATTTGCTCTTCTGGAAAAAACTCTCAGGTGAATTTTTTTATAAAAAACATTTCTAACTGTTTTCTTCTTTTGTCTCATGATAGAGTTTCATATGCTAGTTAGAAATAGACCAATACATTTGCCAGCTGTAACACAACAAGATTCGTATTCAGACGGTATGAAGACAGACCTAAGAGGAGCAACCAGAAATGTAGGTAAAAGGAATGCCAGGTAAAAAGTTTGATCTACAAAGAATTAAATGTATGAAATAGGTAATCATAAAAGCTAGTGAGGAAAGGAAAAACAGTAGAATAAGTCCACTAAAAGGCATGGAGTTAGTGTGTTGCATCTTGGTCTGCCAAAACCTTGGTTTACATTAAATCTTGTGCTGAAAAAGAACTTAGCATTTGGATTTCCTTTGACAACTTCTTCAAAAGTAAGTTGAAACAAACACTTTAATTGTTTTATTTAGACCTTAAGGATCGGTACAAATGCAAAATATGTTACTCTTTATCACAAAGTCCGTACAATTGTATTGAATACTACTTTGTATAGACTAACTAGATGATGTGTATTCTGCATCTTACTGTATGTGTACTATTGTACTATCTACTTATTATATATTGCTTGTATTTCTGTGGAGCGTTTCTCCCCAGGCCTCCCCTGAAAATGGGCTTCTGGCCCAGTTGGGCTTTCCTGGTAAACAAATGTAAATAAATAAATAAATAAATAAATATTTATCTGTTTTTTGTTATAAATGGAGTATATGGTTTTAATTCTAACAAGTGTTCCATAGGAAGTTACATACATAATAATACACATAACTTTTTATCTTGAACGTCTTAGAATTTGAGAAGTTTGAATATATACCTTAAGCACATTTCTAAATACATCCTGTGTTTCTATCTTATTTTTACTCACCGAGTCAAACATTACTGTGTTTACATGAAGACAGCCAAAGCAGAAGTAAAAGTAGCAGAGAGTGAGCTTGGCATGGTCAGAACAACCTAAAGCTTAGTAAAGGACAAGAGATGATGGGATACTGTAAACCTAGGTAGTGGGATATTTAGAAATGATGATGTAAGTAAGAATGGCAGGGGCTGCAGTACATGTTAGGGATGCATTAGAGAAGATGTTGTAGAAATGGAAGAAAGAGAACAAGAAGAGGCTTGAGGAATGAAAGCAACATTCCAGAAAATCATAGAGAAGAGAGGAGCGTCACTGTCAGCTTCCTTGCAGTGCAGTTTTACCCTGCCTCACCTATTGACTCCCTCTACAGGTAGCTCACTGCCACTGCCAGGAGGTGATGACTGCATTAAGGACAAGATTAAATGATTACATGGTATTGATGGAAGGCATTCATTTTCCCAAGACAGACCAGACCATTCTACCGTCTGGGATGGGTACACAGCTCGGAACAGAAGGTAATAGAGTGTAGAATAGACAGATTTCTGCTCTAGTTCTCTGCAGAAAAGAGTGAAGTGAATCTTGTACAATTTAGGACTCTGCTGACAGACAGTAACTATTCAATGATGTGGTTCACTCTATCCATAGAAAAAGAAACTGTCCTGGTCACAAAGATTAGAGTCAGGAATAATAGGTAGGTCAGATATAGGAAATTAGGAAGTTAAGAGGCTAGGACCTTGTGATATGGAAGGAAGTGCAGAAGTACAAGAGCCATGATAAATAATAAAGAGATGTAGCAGTGCTCATGGAAATCATATTCAGGAGGGTGCCAAAAGCAAATTTGAGAAGGTATGGTTCACACAGGAGGTAAAAATGGCTGGTTAAAACTATGAGACAAAATAAAATGAGTGGGGAAATGATGTGGAACTCTAGTGAAACAGCTATTCAGATCTCAGAAAGAGGACAACAAAGTTAGTCAGGAGTGGCAGACAAAATGGAAGAAAGAATGATAATCAGCATAAATGTTAGGAATGTGGAAGAAATTAAAAAAGCAACTGTGGGCAGATGAAAAACTAGTGAGAACATTCAATGAATGCTTCATGTTGGCGCTAATCAAAGAAAATGATTAGTTAGCAGTCTATGGGGGGGTAGGATGGAAGGTTGGTGATGTAAGAAGGCCATTGAGAAGATAATGGATGATCAAGTAAGAAAGTAAGAATGGAAATAGGGACGTTAGTAACGTATATGTCATAAATGCCACTGAAATTCCTCCAAAGACATTCACAATGGCTTCATGGCCACTAGATGATTCCCTGACACAGTTCTTCAACAGATGCCTTAGAGATATGGCTTCTGGTTCTAGGGACAGGATGTACAGTGAACTGTCCAAGGAAGGTCAGTGAGCCTAAATTCAGCAGTGATGATGGGGCAATCTGAATTTGAGGCTCATAAGCTTTCTGGATCAGTGTGGACTGTTTAAAAATCTCCACCATAGACTCATAGCAGGTGAGCCATATAAGATCAAGTTATATAAGTGGGCTACTATAGCAGTGGAGAGAGACAAACCTATGAACGTTATGTATCAGAACTTCAGTAAAACCTTTAACTCAATTCCTTTCTCCTGACCACATGCAAATTTAGGAGGCAAGGAAAGAAGCAAGTCAGTCATTGTAGAGATGGGTGGAGAACTAGTTAAAATTAAAAAAGCAAAGAGCATAGTGTGGTTTTCTAAGGAGGAGATAGGAAGCAGCTAGCATTTCAAGAGGGACAGATCCTAGGTGTAGCCTTGTTTAATGTGTTTATCTCTGAATTTATACATGGAATAGGAGATCGGACCTTTTACTTGTATATAACATCAAGGCTGAGAGGTGGGTTAATGACCAAAATTCAGTACATGTGAATGACAGTCAAACATGTGATCACTAAGCACTTAATTTACAGTGAAGCACCAGTGATCAAAACGTGTTCCAGTACCACTGCACCACCCATGTGTAGGGAAAGGGAAGGATCAGCTGTAATTAGCTAGTCAGAACATTCAGGTAGATCACATAGCTTTACACACACACACACACACACACACACACACACACACACACACACACACACACACACACACATGCACGCACACACATTCTGCTGATATGGCATGATATAGTGTGAGTTAATAATTAAATATTTATCCTCATCAGTACCTTATTAATGTAAACTGCAGTGATTTAAATATGAAGCAATGACTTCTACTACATGTTTTGTTGATAAAATATTACATTTTGAAAACAATTCAGTCTTATTCAGTGACTTTTTTTCTAACATTTCTCATACAGCTGACACCAAACTGTGCATAAATCAGCCTATCAGATGAAAGGCTATGCTAATGTAAAGGCCATCTGCAGAAACATATACAACTATATTGATCATAAACACTATATATATATATATATATATATATATATATATATATATATATATATATATATGTATATACAAATATTTCAAGCATAGGCAATAGTGTAATTGTTTTGACCAGTTGCTCTGATCACCATACAAGTCCCTTAATTCATTATTTTTATTATTTTTTAATTCAATTTTTGATGACATGGCACATGGTTTATATGTTTATTATGTTATCAAAATATATTTTTTTGTCACATGTGTGTTGTGGTGTGTAATGTGTCATGTTATGGGGTATATATATATATTTTTTGTAGCCCTTTAAATACTGTATATATATGGTCCACCAGGGGTCGGGTTTTTCCCAATTAACTTTGAAATTCATTGATAAAGGTTGATAAAGGTCAAACCGGTTACCGTATGTTGTTTAGTCTTTTAGTTTTCCTTTATTACAATGGTAAAAAATAGTGCCCTTCTAACCTGCCAATATATCAAAACAGTTGTTCCCATAATAAGTGTCTGAGCTGTTCTTAAAAATATCTAAACTAGTGCTTGCTTTAATGTAGTTTGGTAGTCTGTTCCATGATCAGTTGCTCTCTGAGAACCAAACTGGTACACTTTTCTTTCCTATAGAATCTTCTACATAGGTTGTCTGATGATTCTCTACTACTTTTTAATAACCTCAAACATTCCCAAAGGTAGCTGTCTCTAAATGCCCTATATACCTGAATAAGGTCTCCTCTTAAATACTTATCTGCGACACTGTACAAGTTCAGATATTTTAATCTTTCATAATAACTTAAATTTTCACATCTGTGGATGCCCTTGCTATATTTCAGCTGTACTCTTTCCAGTTTACTCATGATTGTTTTCTTATAAGGTTTCCATATTTTTATTTCATGCTCAAGTTTTGGTTTAATGTAATCAACAAAATAACTTCATCATTTCATATTTCCTACACTTTTGAAATATTTTATACAACCTATAGTTCTATAACTATTCTTAACCATTTAACTGATACGATTAGAAAAACTCAAAGCTGGCTCTACCCATATACTCAGGTCCTTAAATGACTCTATAGTTTCAATCATTGTGTACTGTATTAAGTATTCACCTGTCAGTTTATGTCACCCAAATGTCATGCATACATGTATACGTAATAAATGAGAAGTGTTAACTGTAGTTATTCAACTACAACCGCAAGCAAAGTATATTTAAAGCATTGCATGCATATGTATTTGCTATTGTTTATACCCTTGATATTGTTTTATTGTTCCATTCTTCCTTACAACATGCAATTTTTTGTGTTATTTGCTAAGGCCATTGATTAAGACTGTGGGGGGAATTCATAGGTTCATAGGTAGGTACTAGGTTATTGGCCCAAGGGCCTACGTAAGCCTAGCCAATAAGGTTCCCTGGGTTACGCCACCCAAGAAAGTTATTTTCCTGTGCCACTGTCGAGCAGAGACACAGAAGTGATCCCCGGGGTGTATTTCCTATTTCCCATCCACTCATCAAGATTTTTCTTGAAGAGTACTATGGGTAGCTTGTTCCAGTGTATGGGAAGTCTCTGGGACAGGAATCTATTCCTCCAGCATGTTCTGTTTATTGTGTTGATAAGGTTTAGGTCCCTAGAGTGTGTAGCTCAGAGAGATTGGCATTTCTTTAGGTGTAGCATGTCCAACAGCTCTGGGTTTGATATAGTTTTATATGTTAGGCAGAGATGACCTCGGAGTAGGCGATATGCTATGGAGTAAAGCTGGAGTTTGTTGAGGCGGTCAGTGTAGGGCATTTATTCGAGGCCAATAATCCTCTTTGTGAGATACTTCTGTGGCCTTTCCAGCTGCTGCAGATGTCTTGTGAGGTACATTCCAAAAGCGGCGTTGTACTCTATAATGGGTCTAATGAGTGTCGAGTAGAGGGGAACAATGACCTCTTTTTTCCTGGATGAAAACCCTTTTATGATGAGGTGTGCCATGTAGAAGGACTTCCAACTACTGTGGTGATGTGACTATCAAAGGAGAGACTACTGTCCACCTGGGTCCCAAGGTCTCTTATCATGCATTCGGTGTTAAGTAGATTGCTGCCTTTGTGGTAGTTCATGGGTACAGAGCTTTTACCAAAGGGGATGACACTGCACTTTTTGGCACTGATCTTGAGGCCATGGCTCTGACACCAGGCATCTGTCTCAGCGAGGCCCTTCTGTAGGATGTCCACATCATTTGGGGACTCGACTATGGCTCCTAGTTTGCAGTCATCTATGAACTTCATTACCAAAGGCCTTCTGTGTTAACCTGTACTTCAGAGAAGTAGATACCAAACAGGAGAGGTCCCAGGACGGAACCCTGTGGTACTCCACTTGTCACTACTTTGAGGTCAGATTTGTCTGCAACTTTTACAGTGTGGGTTCTGTCAGTGAGCCAGTTGGCAACCCATCTTGTGATGTAGGGATTTATACCTAGTTTTGTGAGTTTAGCTATAATTCCAGAATGGGGGATGGTGTCGAAAGCCTTGGCAAAGTCAAGATAGGCTGTGTGAACCACCTTACCCTCATCTATGGCTTTGGTGACTGCCTCAAAGAAGTCGATCAGGTTCAGGAGGCATGATCTGCCTTTCACAAACCCGAACTGGGTGGGATCCAGAGTTTGTAGGTTACCAATGTCTTTGTTTATGAGTTCCATGATGAAA
Organism: Protopterus annectens; assembly: GCF_019279795.1. NCBI lineage: Eukaryota > Metazoa > Chordata > Ceratodontiformes > Protopteridae > Protopterus > Protopterus annectens. The sequence continues at coordinate 154,811,820 of NC_056750.1, read as the reverse complement.
CATTCCATGGCCTTGCAGACCAGGCTCGTCAGGCTAATAGATCGATAGTTCCCGGGATCAGTGGTGGCTCCCCCTTTGTGGAGTGGGATAAATGTTGCTGTGCACCATTCAGTGGGCACAAAGCCTGATGCTAGGCTATTATTGAACATGGTGCTTAAGTGGGGAGCCAGTTCGTTCAGAAGTTCATTTAAAATGCAGCCTGGGATGTTGTCTAGTCCCATGAATGCTGTGTTTTTGGCTTTAGAGAGTGCAGCTTTTACCTGCGTAGTTGTGATTACAGGGACTCTGCATTCTTCCTGTATAGATATGGGCCCTTTAGGGGGTGAGAGGGGGTAAAGTTAGCACTGAACCTATCTGCCAGGATGTTGGCAATATCAGTTGGTTCTGTAATTTTCTTGCCTTTGTGCTGTAACTCAGAGCAGATCTGGGTGTTGCCTTTGAGATTTTTCATTGTATAGAATGCTTTGTGGTTGTCCTTGGAATTAGTGGTGATTTCTTTTCATAGGTAGCTTTGGAGGATCTTATAAGGGATCTCAGCTTCTTACTGAGGCTGACCAGGGAGCTCCTCCACTCATGGGATTTTACTCTGTTTTGCAACAGTTTCTTCCTTCTGTTGTACAGTTTGTTTATGGCAGGGGACCACCAGATTCACTTCCTTTTTTTGGAGGATAGCTTCTTGGTTCTGTTTGGGATAGCACGATCCATGCACTCGTGTAAGTGCTTATAGAGTGCATTTGTGTAGGATTCAGCAGTTGTAACTGTATTGTTCATCTGCATAAGTGTCATGAAATTCACCACTTCTGTCTTAAGAAGCATGAAGTTGGCTTTGGAGAAATTTTTTACTGTGATTTCCTTAATGGGGGGGTGGGGGCGGGATGTGGATATCAAGGGTGATTAGCTTATGGTCGGATCGGACCAACGAGGAGTTGACTTCAGGTGTGGAACACTGGTCACTCATGTTGGTAATGACTAGGTCTAGGATATTGTTGCCCCTGGTGGGGGTGTGGATAAGTTGATCGAGGGTATTGGAGTTTATGAATTCCAGAAAGCGTTGAGCTAAGGAGTTGGTACATGAGTAGTTTTCCCAGTTAATGGTGGGGTAGTTGAAGTCGCCCATTATTAGGGTGTTTGGTTGAACCCTAATATTTTCCAGTACATCAAGAAAAGAGGAGTGGGAATCCTGGGGCATAGTGGGAGATCTGTAGCAAGCTACAATTTGGATTGCAGTTTTTCCCAGAGTTAGTTGCACTTGGATAACCTCGGATGCATTATGCTGAGCAACTGGCCTGGAGGTGTGGATATCCTTAATGAATATGGACACACCTCCGTCTTTGGTGTTTCGGTACAGGTTACATGGCGGAAATGTGTGGTATGACTTATAGCCTGGTAGTGCAGGGGTACTCTCTTGAGCCTTGAACCAGGTCTCAGTCATTGCACAGATATCGATGCTCTCCATTTTAAGGAGTGCTTCAAGTGAGTGCATTTTGAGATTTAGACTTCTAGCATTGAGTAGCATTACCCTCAGTTTTTGCTTGCCTGTTCCTGTTATGGTGGTGAATTTGTTATTTGAACCTTGCCTAAAAAAGGCACTATAGTGGCAGCAAGAGCCTTAGCCAGTATTCGGAATCCCAGGGGCGACAGGTGCAGGCCATCTATGGCAAAGCATCGTGGTCTGTCGACCATGACATCCCAAGCAGACAGATACTGGATCCCTTTAGAATGACACCAGAAGCTTAACCAATTGTTGAAGTCAATCATTTTGTCCTTGTACTGCAGTATCATTCTGGGCGATGGCAGAATGCTACTCAGGGCTAGGGTCATACCTGCCTGGGCTACAAGATCGAAGAGCTCTTCCATGTCTCTTTTTATGTAGTCCAGGGAGGTACGTCTCAGGTCATTCACACCAACATGGACAATGACAGAGTCATATTTGTACTTGTTGTGGAGTGATCTGAGTGCGTGGGCTATGTGGCGGATCCTGGTACCTGACAGGCAGCTGACAGTAACCTTCTCCTTGTTTAGTCTGGTGAGTGGGACATCAGTGTGCCTGACTATAGAGTCACCTATGACTAGTGTGTTAGGTACATTGTTTTGCCTTATTGGCTGTGGTTGAGTGGCACACTGAGTCTGTGGGCTATGTGTCATTTGGGTTGCGTTTGGGGATGGAGGTTGCTTGGTTTCTGCTTTGGAGGTCTCTGTTGCTTAGACAGATTATTATTGAGAACCTTCGCGAATGTGTTTGTGTTACTATGTGTGGATTTTGGTTGTGTAGATTTAGTGAGACTATGTGATGAGTGTGGTGTGGTGCAAAGGTTTACCTTCTCTTCATGACTGTCAACTTCAGTCTTGGTTGGTGGGAGCTTTACCTCCAGTTTGGCTAGATAAGTGCATCTCTCACAGGTTGTAGTGTTGGGTGGTAGGAGGAGAGGGTTGTCTGTGTACATGAGGCAATTTCTACATTGCCTCATGATGCTCAGATTCATCAGATAGACAGGAGGGAACACTGGGAGCTGACCCTTGGACATGTCTGAATAAAAACTATTTTCCTTTAGAAAAGTGAGGAAAGTGAGTACAAGAGCTGTTTTTCCTCTAAGCAAGTGAAAAAAGTAAGTACAAAAACTGTTTTCCTCTAGGTATTGAGAAAGGCTGAGTGCTATATATCAGTAAAGCCTACACATTTCTTTTTCATGTAGGCATCACTCCATGATCTGTACATAAGCAAGAACATTTTTAGTTCAGTAAGCGTCTCTTAGCAGCTCACAAGCATGCGGAAGCAGGGAAACTTCCGCGCAATGCAAATTTCTGCTTAAGCAGGTGAATCTTATGCAAATGAGGCAGACAGAGCGATCCAGCAAGGGGAAAGGCATCTGTGCAGACTCCGTGTCTGTGTTCGTAGTGTACACAGAATTTTTCCAAGTACAGGACAGAATATGTAAAAGTCCACAAAAATAGACATAACTCCCCCGTAAATAGTAGCTCACATACATACACACACAAAACATACATTTTGGATGTTTGTAAAAGGAAGGGGATATGTAAATTTAATAATTAATTTTCACGTTTGTGCTATGCTTAATAGAAAAAAAAATAAAATATCATCTATAATGTAGTTTTCACAAATGTACTGTAGGATCTACCACTGGGTCTGCACAACAGTGCATTTGTGCTGTTACCCAGCTTACATGGCTAAGAACCATTTAGTTTCCAGGCTGTCAGCAAGAATATGTATGCAAATGAGGTCCTTGTGTTGAATTGCTAAAAGGAGCATGAAGTTGGGTATACTGATTACATGTGTTGCAGATGGAGCATGTTTGCTAAATAACTTGACTAAACTGACTATTTGGTCACAGGAGTATAATATGCTGATAAATACATCACAAATTAGGCATATGAGATTTGGAAGACATAAGTAGAAAGGTGAATATTACATACAGCACACAGTGATTGAAACTATAGATTTATTTATGGACCTGAGTATAAAGGCAGATCCAGCTTCGAGTTTTTATAATCATATTATAATCCTGGCCTGGAGTACAGCTAGTTGTGGACTGGAGTCAGTTTATGGATCATTAACTGTCTGTTGTAAACAATGCACCGCCCCTTTGCCTGCTGCTTAGCAATGTGCAAACAAGCAAAAATGTGACTGCGTATCCCCATACACTTAGCTAAGCAGAGCACAAATCTGTTGCTCCTCATGCAATTTTGTTTAAAATGTATCTGTCTATTATAATATTTATATACATATGTATGTGTGTGTGTGTGTGTGTGTGTGTGTGTGTGTGTGTGTGTGTGTGTGTGTGTGTGTGTGTGTGTGTGTGTGTGTGTGTGTGTGTGTGTGTGTGTGTGTGTGTGTGTGTGTGTCTGTATTGTCCTCCATACCCAGATCATGGAGAGTAAAGCTGCACTATGACACTTATAATGTTGCACAAAGGAGAAAAAGATAGGGCGCAACATTAGATAATGCACTTACAAATATGTGGAAGTGCGTAGAATAACATGTTACAATTGGAGGACTACTGGGATATCCGAAATTCAGAGTTCTGGCAGTCTTCTCTCATGTCATGTGTAAACATACCACATTTGACAGCAAACCACAATTCATAGGTTCATACTAGGCTATTTGCCCTAGGGCATTTATAAGCCTAGACAGAGTGTGTTTGGCTTTCGCCACCCATTTAAAATTAATTTTGCTATGCCCTTTTTCGTGGTTAGTATACTGTGCCTCTGTCTAACAGTGACACAGAAGTGATACCCGGGGTAAACCTATGATCTCCCATCCACTCATCAAGATTCCTCTTGAAGAGAGTCAATGAGGGACTCTGCCTAACCTGGACTGGGATTTTATTCCAGAGTGAAGGGAGCCTCTGGGTTATGAATCTGTCCCTCCAGCATGTCCTATTTATTTCAGTGCTGAGGTTCAAGTCTCTCGAGCGCGTAGCTCGATGGGATTTGGATTTTCTGAGGTGTAGCATGTCCATTAATTCTGGGTCGGACATGGCTTTATACGTCAGGCACAGATCACCTCTGAGCAGGCAGTATGCCACTAAGTAGAGCTGGAGTTTCTTTAACTGGGCAGCATATGGCATCTGTTTGAACCCTTTGATCCTCTTGGTAAGGTACTTTTGGGGTCTTTCCAGTTGCTGCAGGTGTCTGGTAAGGTACATCCCAAAAGGGGCATTGTACTCAATTATGGGCCTGATGAGGGATGAGTAAAGAGGCACGATGACCTCCCCTGATCTAGATGTGAATCCCTTCATGATTAGGTGGGCTATATAAAATGTTTTTCTAACCACTTTGACCATGTGGTTGTCAAATGAGAGATTGCTATCAACTTGGGTCCCCAGGTCCCTAATTACTTCTTCCCTACTTAATGGATTACCACCTATGTGGTAATTTGTGGGCACTTTGTTTTTGCCAAAGGGGATGACTATACACTTTTTGGTGTTTAGCTTGAGGCCATGGCTCTGGCACCAGTTGTCTGTTTCTATGAGGCCCTTTTGGAGGATGGTTTTGTCGGCTGGGGAGTCGATTATGGCACCCAGTTTGCAGTCATCTGCGAACTTGGTCAGCCACCGTCCTTCCGTGTTGGCCTGTACCTCCGAGAAATATATACCGAACAAGAGAGGTCCCAGGACTGAGCCTTGCGGGACGCCACTTGTAACTGGTTTGGAGTCTGACATGGCTCCAGCAATTCTAACCATGTGGGTTCTGTCCTTGAGCCAGTTTGCAACTCATCTAGTGACATAGGGGTTTATATTTAAGCTGGTGAGCTTATCTGTAATGCCCGAGTGAGGTATTGTATCAAAGGCTTTTGCGAGGTCCAGGTAGGCTGTGTGGACCACCTTCCCCGTCAATGGCCTTGGTGACTGTTTCAAAGAAATCGACCAGGTTTAGGAGGCAGGATCTGCCCTTAACAAAGCCAAACTGGGTAGGATCCAGTGTCTGTAGGTCCCCAATATCTTTATTTATGAGGTCCATGATGATCCTTTCCATAGCTGTGCAGACCAAGCTAGTCAGGCTTATGGGGTGATAGTTTCCAGGATCCGTTGAGGCACCACCTTTGTGGAGAGGGACCACTGTTGCTGTACGCCACTCTTTGGGTACATATCCTGTAGTAAGGCTGAGATTGAACAGTAGTTTTATGTTTGGGTTTAGCTCTTCTTGGAGTTCATGTAGGACACAGCCCGGGACACCGTCTGGTCCCATTGATGCTGTGTTTTTGCTTTGGAGAGGGTGGCTCTTACCTGAGCATCTGAGATGTTAGGGGCAGCACTCTGCTGGGATAGATATTTGCCCTTTTGGTGGGAGGGGAGAAGTTTGCGCTGAACCTGTCAGCTAGGATGTTGGCAATGTCTGTGGGTTCGGTGTATTTTTTGTCATTTGGACTAATTCTGAGCATATCTGGGAATTCCCACCCAGGTTCCTAACATAACTAAAGAAAGCCTTGTGATTATCCTTAGTGTCCTGTGCAATTTTTCTCTCTAAGCTGGCCTTAGACGATTTTATGAGTGCCCGTAGTTTTTTGCTAATACTGATCAGAGCTGCCTTCCCTTTTCGGGATTTTGCTCTATCATGTAGTAGCTTCTTCCTTCTATTGTGTAGTTTGTTTATGGCTGGGGTCCACCAGACAGGACGTTTGCCTTTGGAGGATTGGGTCTTGGTTTTATTTGGGATTGCATGATCCATGCATTCCTGAAGGTGTTCATAGAATGCATTTATAAAGGATTCTGTGGTCTGGGCCACAGGCCCAGGGGCTTTGAAGGATTCCACCTCGGTTTTGAGGAGTGTGAAATTTGCTTTAGAGAAGTTTTTCACTGTGGTTTTCTAGGCAGGGGGTGGGGTCGGGATGTGAATATCCAGTGAGATTAGTTTATGGTCTGATCTTACCAGTGAGGGATACACTTCTGATCTGGAGCATAGAGTCCTCATGTTGGTGATGATCAGGTCCAGTATGTTTTCCCCTCTTGTGGGAGTGGTAGCAAGTTGTTCCATAGCATTTGAGTTTATAAATTCTAGGAACCTTTGGGCTAGGGTGTTGGAGCTAGAGTAATGCTCCCAGTCTATATTTGGGTAGTTGAAGTTGCCCAATATAATGGTGTTTGGAGAGACCTTCATATTTTCCAGTGTTCTCAGGAAGGCCGAGTGGGGTTCCTAGGTTTGGGAGGGTGGTCTGCAGCAGACTATAATCTGGAAGGCAGTTTTACCCACTGTTAGTTGCACATGGATAGTCTCTGATGCTTTGTGCTGTGCCATCAACCTGGAGGTGTGGGTATCCTTGATGAATATTGATATTCCCCCTCCTTTTGTGGTTCGGTCCAAGTTTTGGTGCTGAAAAGCATGGTATGAGGTATAACCTGGTAGTGCTGGGGTGCTCTCGGGAGCCTTGAACCAGGTTTCTGTTACTGCACAGATATCGATGTTCTCCATGCTAAGGATAGTTTTGAGTGCATGCATCTTGAGGTTTAGACTTCTGGCATTGAGTAGCATTACTCTTAGTTTCTTATCCCTTGTGATACCTATGGAGTTGGGTTTGTCTTTTGAGCCTTGCCTAAAAAAGGCACTATGGGGGTAGCAAGAGCCTTTGCCATTATCTGAAAGCCCAGGGGTGACAGGTGCAAGCCATCCCTAGCGAAGCATCGTGGCTTGTCGAGCATGTCATCCCAAGCTGACAGGCATCTGATCCCCTTTGAATGACACCAATACTTAAGCTAATTGTTGAAATTGATCATCTTGTCTTCATATTGTGGCATCATTCTTGGTGAGGGTAAGATGCTATTCAAGGTCAGGGTCATACCGACCTGGGCTACATGCTCAGAGAGCTCCTCTATGTCTCTTTTCCTGTAGTCCAGGGAGGTACGTCTCAGGTCATTCACACCAGCATGGACAATGACTGAGTCATATTTGTACTTGCCTTGGAGTGACCTGAGTGCTTGTGTTATGTGGCGGATCCTAGCGCCCGACAGGCAGCTCACCATGACCTTCTCCTTGTTCAGCCTGGTGAGCGGGACATCAGTGTGCCTGATGATAGAGTCACCTATTACAAGTGTATCAGATGTGTTGTTTAGCCTTAAGGGCTGTGACTGTTCGGCACACTGGCTTTGTGAGCTATGTGTTGCACGTGTTTTGTTTTGGGGTAGCGGTTGCTTGGGTGTCTGCTTTGGAGGTCTCTGCTGCTTAGGCAGATTTTTATTTAAAGCCTCCGAGTATGTTTTTGTGTCTTTATGTGTTTGGTTTGCTGTCATGGTAGGTCTATGTGAGACTGGAATTGTAGTGAGTGTGGTTTCCTTCTCCTCCTGACTGGTTATGCCAGTACTGAGTTGAGAGAGCTTAGCCTCCAGTTTGGCTATATGGTTGCATCTCTCACATGTGTTGGAATTTGTTGGGAGGAGGAGAGGGTTGTCTGTGTACATGAGGCAGTTGTAACATTGTCTCAAGATTCCCAGATTCACCAGCTGGACTGGAGAGGAGATTGACAACTGACCTTTGGACATGCTAGAATAGTATTGGGAATTCCTGTATAATTGAAATTTCATGTGAAACACACATAAGTATGGTCAAACCTGTGTACTTGCTGCAGAAATCTGGACAGTGGTGAGTCATACCATGTCTCCCTATTACAGCATGTGGAAACCTTGAAAATGCATGGCATCATATATGAATACGTACATATATTGTCAAGCCATATGTTTGTATCTTCAGCAGTTGATGCAGGCCTCCAAACTCTCATCTTCCACAAGGCCTGCTGATGTCATCTACCATAAGCCTACCTAAAGCCACATTAATGTCAGACTTAAGCCGTGGCGCATGTGATTACTGTGATCTGTACTGTGTAAGACTAGATAGGTAGGGGGTCTAATCTCACTCCAGCCCACTTGCTGTGTTCAGGTGTATACGTGCAACTTCCTAAAAGCAAATATGAATTCCACACTGACTTACAAACAGACAGGGTTTGGAATTTACTAGGCTAATGGCTTTACTGCCCTTAAAACCCTACAAGTTGCTACACTTATTTACATGATCAGCACCTATTGCCCCAGTCCAAGAGGGACACAGGTGGAACCACCATGGTGAAATTACAGTCACTTATCCAATCATACAGATTGCATCTAAAGAGGGCCAATGATGTGCTCTGTTTAACATAAGGTGGGAGCTTGTTTCAAAGGTTTGTTGAACTATAGCAGACAATTGTCTTTATCTAGCAGGTTGTATTAATGTCACATACCAGGTTAAAGTCTATACAGCAAGTAAACCATGTACCATTTGACTTACATATATGCAGCATTTCCAATAAAGCAGGGTTAGAGATTACATTTTATGCAAGGCAGAGATCACCTCTGAGTAATTTGTATGACACACACAACAACTCTTATTTGCTAGTTTAAGCTGAGGAGGGGGTGTTTCCAGCTTAGAGGGCTCCCTCCTTCCTACCATTAGACAGCAATGTCTTCCTATTATTGTAAGGCCTGTTACTTGCAGTTGTCCACCGGGCAGGTTTGACCTGCTCTAATGAGCTTGTTGTGCTCATGTCAGGTACAGCCGAGTCAATGCAGTCATACAGATGTTTGTATAAAGTATTGGTGTACAGCTCAGCATAGGTGCCAGTTACATCTGAGGGAGGAGGTGCAGTGAAGCTATACTTACCAACCCATAGAGGGTTATAATCTGGATTGGTGAATTTCTTTAGTGTATTTGCAGTAAGGGTGTGAGTGTGTCAGGTGTGTTACCTACTTTGAATGAGACCGATTTGTGGTCAGATCTCACCAGGGAGGACCTCACAACGGGGGTGCTACTGTGGTCACAAATATCGGTAAGCACCTGATCCAGTATGTTAGCTCCTGTTTTAGGAGGGTCAACCAGCTGGTCCAGGACATTTGAGTGAATGAAGACGAGTTACCTTTGGGCAAACAACTTTGAGCACGAGTAATCAACCCAGTCAGTGGATAGTAAAAGCCACCTCAAACCATGCTGTCTGGATGTATCTTGATAGACTCATGTAGATCCAATTAAGCAAAGTCAGTGTCCTGATTCATGGGGGGGGGGGGCTCCTGTAGCTAATAATGACTTGAATAGGCACACCACAAACAGTCAATAGCACCTGAATTGTATCCATGGAATCATACTGTTTAGCCAATGTGGGTGTGTATGTATCCTAAATGAATATTTATACACTGCCACCATTAGCTTGCACGCCTTAAGTTTGAGGTCTGCATGTGTGGAAGGAAGTGTAGCCTGGTAGGGCTGTGGTGCTCCCCACAGCCTTGAACCATGTGTCTGTGACTGCACAAATGTCTGCATGTTTCAAGTTGAGAACAGCTTCTAGTGAGTGCAGTTTCCTCTTGATACTCCTAGCATTTAGTAGCATAACCTTGAGGTTGTTTGTAAATGGGGTTTTTATACTGGAAATTTTGTCCTTGAGACACCATATAAAAAGGGCACTATGTGGATGGCAATAGCCTTAGTCAGTAGCTGAAATCCCAGGGGTGACAGACAAAGACTATCTGTGGAAAAGCATTGAGGTCTGTTGAGCATTTCATCCCAAGCTGACCGATAGTGGATCCCATTAGACTGATACCAGCCGCTAAGCCTATTATTGAAGTCAATCATCTCCTATTTGTATTGAGGCATCATACTAGGTGAAGGTAAAATGCAGCTGATGGCCAAGGGCATACCTGCATGAGACACACAGTGTGAGAGCTCAGTCATGCCTGTCATCACACAATCCAGAGAGGTACGTCTCAAGTCTTACACAACAATAGGAACTATGATGTAGCCACATTGCCCTTACACAACAATCGGAACTATGATGTAGCCATTCTGCCCTCACCCAAAATGATGCCAGCATATGAAAAATGATCAGTTTCAACAATTGGTTAAACTACTGGTGTCATTCAAAGGGGATCCAGTACTTGTCAGCCTGGGATGACATGCTTGACATGCCAAGTTGCTTCGCCAGAGATGGCTTGCACCTGTCACCCCTGGGCTTTTGAATACTGGCCAAGACTCTTGCCGCCCCAATACTGCCTTTTTTAGGCAAGGCTCAAAAGACAAACCTGCCTCCATAAACAACAATAATAAACAAAAACTGAGGGTAATGCTGCTCAACGCCAGAAGTCTAAACCTCAAAATGCACGCACTCAAGGCTCTCCTTAGTATGGAAGAAATCGACGTATGTGCAGTGACAGAAACCTGGTTCAAGGCTCCAGAGAGCATCCCAGTACTACCAGGCTATAACTCCTACCATACCTTTAGGTGCCAAAACCAGGACCAGAACACAAAAGGAGGGGGTGTGTCCATATTGATCAAGAGCACCCACACCTCCAGGTTAGTAGCACAGCACGTGGAATCTGAGACCATCCAAGTGCAATTGATAGCAGGTAAATTGACTGTTCAATTTATAGCTTGCTACAGATCTCCCACCTTGTCTCAGGACCCTCATGCAGCATTCCTGAGAACATTAGAAAGTATGAAGATTCTACCCAACACCATGCTACTGGGTGACTTCAACTATCCAAACATTGACTGGGAAAACTACTCAAGCTCAAACGCCCTAGCCCAATGCTTCCTTGAGTTTATAAACTCAAACACCCTTGAACAGCTGGTCACCACTCCCACAAGAGGTGACAACATACTGGACCTGGTCATCACCAACATGGGGAACCTATGTTCCACACCTGAGGTAAACTCGTCATTGGTAAGATCAGATCACAAACTAATCACACTGGACATCCACATCCCTTCTCCCCCCAGTCAAGGAAATCAAGGTAAAAAACTTCTCTAAAGCCAACTTCACACTCCTCAAGTCCGAGGTGGGAAGTTTCAAAGCTTCCAATCAAATGGAAAATGATGACCCATTGGCAGAATCCTTTACAAGTGCATTCTATGAACACCTTCAAGAATGCATGGACCGAGCCATCCCAAGTAAAACCAAGACCAACTCCTCAAAAAAGAGGAAGCCAGTCTGGTGGACCCTGGCCATAAATAAACTTTACGACAGAAGGAGGAAACTCCTGCAAGATAGAACAAAATCCCAAAATAAGAAGGCATCTCTGATTAACATCAGTAAAAAACTGCGCTCCCTCATTAAATCATCCAAGGCCAACTTCGAAAGAAAAATAGCCAATGACTCTAAGGATAACCACAAGGCCTTCTTTAACTATGTCAAGAGTATAAGGGCAAACTCTCAGATATGCTCCGAGCTAGTGCATAATGGCCATAAATACACTGAACCAACCAACATTGCCAACATCCTGGCTGACAAGTTCAGTGCAAACTTCACCCCCCCCTCCACCAAAGGGGCTAGCACCCATCCCAGAAGAATGTGACGCTCCAGATATCTCAGACACACAAGTAAAGACAGCCCTTTTAAAGGCCAAAAACACAGCATCAATGGGACCAGATGCTATCCCAGGTTGTGTCTTACATGAGCTTCAAAATGAACTAACCCCCCATTTCAAATCACAATTCAAACTCAGCCTCTCTACAGGCTATGTACCCAAAGAATGGTGTACAGCAACAGTCGTAACACTCCACAAAGGTGGTGCCACAACTGACACTGGGAATTATCACCCTATAAGCTTGACTAGCTTGGTCTGCAAAGCCATGGAACGCATTATCATGGAGCTCATTAACAGGGACATTGGGAACCTCCAGACACTGGACTCCACCCAGTTCCGCTTTGTTAAAGGCAGATCTTGCCTCCTGAACTTGGTCAACTTCTTTGAAACAGTCAACAAAGCCATAGATGAAAGGAAGGTGGTCCACACAGCATATCTGGACCTCACTAAGGCATTCAACACCATCTCACACTCAGGAATCATAGACAAACTCACCAGCTTAAATATTAACCCCTATGTCATGAGATGGGTTGTCAATTGGCTCTCAGACAGAACTCACATGGTAAGAGTGGCAGGCACCATGTCTGACTCTAAACCAGTCACAAGTGGAGTCCCACAGGGCTCAGTCCTTGGCCCCCTCCTGTTCAGTATATATTTCTCCGAAGTACAGGCAAAGGCGGAGGGACTGTGGGTAACCAAGTTCGCAGATGACTGTAAATTGGGTGCAATAATTGACTCTCCAGTTGACACAGACATCCTGCAAAAGGGTCTCACAGAAACAAACACCTGGTGTCAAACTCACGGCCTCAAGCTAAATGCCAAAAAATGCATAGTAATCCCATCTGGGAAAAACAAAGTACCTACAAACTACCACATAGATAGGAATCCACTAAGTACAGAAGAAGTAATTAGGGACCTGGGTACCCAAGCAGATAGCATGCTCTCCTTTGATAACCACATAGCCAAAATGGTCAGGAAATCCTTCTATGTGGCACACCTGATCACAAAGGGTTTCTCATCCAGATCCAAGGAGGTGATTGTGCCCCTTTACTCCTCACTCATTAGGCCCATAATAGAGTACAATGCCCCATTTGGGATGTACCTCACTAGACACCTGCAACAACTAGAAAGACCACAGAAGTACCTCACTAAGAGGATTAAGGGCCTTAAACAATTACCCTATGAAGCATGACTAAAAAAGCTCCAGCTCTTCTCAGTCACTTACCGTCTGCTCAGAGGTGACCTATGCCTGACCTATAGGGCCATGTCAAACCTGAACTAATGGACATGTTTCACCTCAAAAAAACAAGATCCCTCAGAATCACTCGTGCTAGCAACTTGAACCTATGTACAACAATAAACCGGACATGCTGGAGGGATAGATTCCTGTCCCAGCGACTCCCCTCACTCTGGAATAGAATCCCAATCCATATTCAACAGAGCTCCTCTCTGACCCTTTTCAAGAGAAATCTTAATGAGTGGATGGGTAATTGTAAGTTCTACCCTGGGATCACTTCAGGAGCCCTGTTGACAGAGGCCCAGGTTACTAATCTAATGGGGAGGCGAAAGCCATCACTCTGTGGCTAGGCTTATAAATGCCCATGGGCAGATAGCCTAGTACTTACCTATGAACCTATGAACCTATAATAGTACCTGTTGTTGGGAATTTTACTGTATGTGTGATATGCCATATCTGTGCACCTCACAGACAGCTGACCGTGACCTTTTCTTTATCTAGTCTGGTGAGAGAGACATCAGTGTGACTCACAATGTAATCACCTGACTAATATGTTTGAATTTGTGCTTTGTGGTAAGGATTTGACCAGTGAGATAGTGGTGCATTATCTATTATATGTACTGTGTTCTGCAGAGGTAGTACTATGTGAAGCGTGCTTGCGTTTCTGTTTGCGAAGTGTCTGGTGTTTAGATATTTTTCTGGTACAGACCTCTGCATATGTAGGTATGTATGATGTGGGTTTGGGTGGTGTAGGAGGTGAGGTGGGCATGTCGGCATTCCACTCTGTCATATGTACTGATAGATGTGTGAGAGAGCATGGATTCAAGGTTTTTGCTCTAGATGCATCTCTAACACATTGTGTTTGTGTGGAGTAGGAGTAGAAGTTTGGGAACGCTGTCGACATCTCTGCAGCACTCAGAGATAATGCCATGAGCAATAGATTACTGGTTGCATACACATCACAACAGGCCATGGTTAGGCAGTGGCCTGACAGATGCTTACATGTAACAAGTTATTAACTTTATGGTGTCATTCTAAGGTAAAATAATACTTGACAGTGTGGGATAATATGGTAGATTGAGTACTCTGTTTTGCCAGGGTTGAGGCAATTGCATGACCCATAATCTTTGGCAGTGTCACAATAGCATACTTACAAATGTGACAATGTACAACTACAGTAAACTAAGGGTCATGCTGGTACACCCTTGGGGTTCACAGCCTCAAACACACTCTCTCTGTAGGCACTCTTTACAGTGAAGATATGCATGTTCATGCATGCAAAAAAAACTTGTCCAAATTTGCAGGCATTACATTAGCCTTGCAAGTCTACAATGTCTGTCAAACAACCAGACAGCAAATGGATGTTGTGTGAAATGATGTAAAAACACAGTTTGGTGTTCTGGGAATATAAATGTATGATATAACATACCTAGGACATGTGGGAGGGAAAGAGACATTGTCCAAAGGTGACCACCCGTCTGCAGAAGTCTTCACATCCATGTCACACAGATCACCACCATTATGTTGTCAAAGAGCAGGCTGCATGGTTTGCTGTGCAACTGTCACCTAACATGGGTCACTGCCTGTATGGTGCTTGATGGAGCAACCTTGGACATCTATGTCACCTGAAACTTAATCTTGTATTGTGATGCAGCAGCTGTGCTCCTAATCACCATCAGGTCAGCACCCTAGTCAAATGCTATGACCCTCAGAACGCAAGGTATAATACACGCAAACATCAAATGATTGGTCTAGTTGCTAATCAAGGCATCTACCTGGAAAAGGCTACAACAAGCCTACAGAGCCTTGCATCATGTAGGACAAGTGTGTGGGTCAATAAATAGGCTGTGGCCTAGTTCTTATCCTGAGGCTAGTACTAATGTTGAGATCTGACAGTAGTAGTAGCCAGGAAGCAGCAGCAGTTCAGGGGAATCAGCTCATTTCAGCATTATTGACAAGGTAATTGATTGTTTGCAGTATGCACTGCTGAATTAGTATGTAGCTTCAGAAAAACTGCCTAAATATTCCATCTTTAACTTTACAGGGTGTACATATCAGTTTCCCTGCCATTGTTTGACGATACTCTTTACAGACTCAGACACCTTGGGTGACATTTTTCTTGGATACCATGATGGTGTTCATTCCAATACCAAGTTGCACACAGGACAACCAACATGCAGTATCATGCTTTGTCCCCATACTTTCAGAACAGATATTTGTGACATTGAGTGATATTCTGAAGACAACTGTTTAATCTATAATAAAGAATATGTTGCCATGGATATGAGGATTCCCACTGTGACCTTTACCACCCTGGCGGATATGGACATCCTGAGGCAATGTAGAAATCGGCCCATGTTTACTGATAGCCACTTCATAATCAAACAAACTGATATGGTATGTGAGATATGTATATACACAATGTAAATGGAGGTAAAGCTCTCACATAAAAGTACTCCTAATTTCAATAAGGTAGTCAGTGGTACACTGTCTGTACCCATCACAAGATGTTCAAAGCAGATAGAAGCTGAAGCACTGACACATAACCTATATAAATCAAACACCTCTTAGAGGAAGTCCAGATAACAAATACCCTCAGCAGCCCCATATGCAATCTGTGAAAACAACACACATATCAACACATAGAGCAACATCTCATGGTTCATAGATTCATAGGTAGGTACTAGGCTATTGGCCCTAGGGCCTATATAAGCCTAGCCAAAAAGGTACCCTAGCTTTCGCCACCCAAGAAAATTATTTTCCTGTGCCCCTGTCAAGCAGAGCCACAGAGGTGATCCCCATGGGGTGAATTTCCTATTTCCCATCCAATCATCAAGATTTTTTATTGAAGAGTGCTAATGAGGAGCTTTGCTTGATATAGATAGGTAGTTTGTTGCAGAGTATGGTAAGTCTCTGGGACAGGAATCTATCCCTCCAGCATGTTCTGTTTATTGTGGTGACAAGGTTTAGGTCCCTAGAGCGTGTAGCTTGGAGGAATTGGGATTTCTTTAAGTGGAGCATGTCCAACAGATCTGGGTTTGACACAGCTTTGTATGTTAGGCAGTGATCACCTCTGAGTAGGTGATATGCGACGGAGTAAAGCTGGAGTTTTTTGAGACGGTCTGCATAGGCCATCTCTTTGAGGCCGGAAATCCTCTTTGTGAGGTATTTCTGCTGCCTTTCAGTTGTTGTAGAGGTCTTGTGAGGTACATACCAAAAGGGGTGTTGTACTCTATAATGGGTCTAATGAGTGATGGGAAGAGGGGAACAATGACCTCTTTTTTTCCTGGATGAGAAACCTTTTATGATGAGGTGTGCCATGTAGAAGGATTTCCTGACTACTGTGGCAATGTGATTATCAAAGGAGAGACTAGTGTCCACCTGTGTCCCAAGGTCTCTTATCACACTTTCAGTGGTAAGTAGATCACCACCTATGTGGTAGTTCATGGGTACAGAGTTTTTACCACAGCGGATGACAATGCACTTTTTGACACTGAGCTTGAAGCCATGGCTTTGACAGCAGGCATCTGTCTCAGTGAGGCCATTTTGTAGGATGTCCACATTATTAGGAGTTTTGATTATGGCTCCTAGTTTGCAGTCATCTGCAAACTTCACTTGCCAAAGACCTTCTGTGCTAGCCTGTACTTCAGAAAAGTAGGTATCAAACAGGAGAGGACCTGGGACTAAACCCTGTGGTATTCTACTTGTCAATGGTCTGAAGTCAGATTTGGAGTCTGCTACTTTCACAGTGTGGGTTCTGTCAGTAAGCCAGTTAGCAACCCATCTTGTGACATAGGGATTTATACCTAGTTTAGTGAGTTTATCTATAATTCCAGAGTGGGGGATGGTGTCAAAAGCCTTGTCGAGATCTAGGTAGGCTGTGTGAACCACCTTACCCTCGTCTATGGCTTTGTTGACTGCTTCAAAGAAGTCTATCAGGTTTAGGAGACATGATCTGCCTTTTACAAACCTGAACTGGATGGGGTCCAGAGTTTGGAGATTACCGATATAAGTTCCATAATGATACATTCCATGGTCTTGCAGACCAGGCTCGTCAGGCTAATGGGGCAGTATTTCCCGGGGTCCGTTTTGGCTCACCCTTTGTGGAGTGGGATAACCATCACTGTGTGCCATTCAGTGGGCACACATCCTGAGGTGATGCTACAATTGAACATGGTGCTTAGGGGGGGTGCCATTCCTTCTGTAGTTCATGTAGAACGCAGCCTTGGATGTTGTCAGGTCCCATGGATGCTGTGTTTTTGGCTTTGGAGAGTGTATTTTTTTACCTGTGCAGCCATGATTACAGGAACTTTGCATTCTTTCGGTATAGAGATGAACCTATCTACTAGGATGTGGGCAATATCAGTTGGTTCTGTATATTTAGTGTCATTGTGCTGTAACTCAGAGCAGATCTGAGTGTTGCCATTGAGATTCTTGACATAGCTATAGAATGCTTTGTGGTTGTCTTTAGAATCAGTGGTGATTTTGTTTTCATAACTAGCTTTGGAGGATCTTATGATGGATCTCAGCTTCTTACTGAGGCTGACCAGGGAGCTCCTCCATTCATGAATTTTACTCTTTTTTAAAACAGTTTCTATCTTCTGCCATAGAGTTTGTTTATGGCAGGGGACCACCAGATTGTCTTCCTTTTTTGGAGGATAGCATCTTGGTTCTGTTAAAGATGGCTCGATCCATGTACTTGTGTAAGTGCTTATAAAGTGCATTTGTGTAGGATTCAGCAGTCGTACCTCTATTGTCCATCAGCATGGGGGTAATGAAGTTTGCCACTTCTGGCTTAAGAAGCGTGAAGTTGGCTTTGGAGAAATTTTTTACGGTGGTTTCCCTAATGGGGGTGGAGGCGGGATGTGGATGTCTCGGGTGATTAGCTTATGGTCGGATCTGACTAATGAGGAATTGACTTCTGGTGTGGAACACCGGACGCCCATGTTGGTGATGACCAACTCTAGGATATTGCTGCCCCTGGTGGGAGTGTGGATAAGTTGATCCAAGGTGCTGGAATTTATGAATTCCAGAAAATGTTGAGCAAAAGCGTTGGTACATGAGTAGTTTTGCCAGTTAATGTTGGAGTAGTTGAAATCACCCATTATTAGGGTGTTGAGTTGTACCCTAATATTTTCCAGTGTATCAAGAAATGAGGAGTTGGAATCCTGAGCCATGGTGGGGGATCTGTAGCAAGTTACAATTTGGATTGCGGCCTTGCACAGAATTAGTTGCACTTGAATAATCTCGGATGCATTATGCTGAGCTAAGGTTGGGAGGGTGGCCTAATGGTTAAGGTGTTTGCCTTACAAACACAAGGTGCAGGGTTTGAGTCTCACAAGGGGTAATTGGCTAAGATTACAATGGCTCGCAAGGGCAGTTAGCCTATTATGAACCTATGAGCAACTAGCCTGGAGGTGTGGATATCCTTTATGAATATGGACACACCTCCACCTTTAGTGTTTCGGTCCAGGTTAGGTGGCTGAAAGGTGTGGCATGAATTATAGCCTGGTAATGCAGGGATGCTCTCTGGAGCCTTGCACCAGGTCTCTGTCACTGCACAGATGTTGATGTTCTCCATTTTAAGGAGTGCCTCAAGTGAGTGCATTTTGAGGTTTAGACTTCTAGTATTGAGTAGCATTACCCTCAGATTTTGCTTGCTTGTACCTGTTACAGTGGTGAATTTGTCATTTGCACCTTGCCTAAAAAAGGCACTATAGGGGTGGCAAGAGCCTTAGCCAGTATCCAGAATCCCAAGGGTGACAGCTGCAGGCCATCTCTGGGAAAGCATCATGGTCTGTCGAGCATGTCATCCTAGGCACACAGATTCCCTTAAAATGACAGCAGAAGCTTAGCCAATTGTTGACGCCAATCATTTTGTCCTTGTACTATGGTATCATTCTGGGTGATGGCAGGATGCTACTCAAGGCTAGGATCAAACCTGCCTGGGCTACAAGATCGGAGAGCTCCTCCATGTCTCTTTTCATGTAGTTCAGGGAGGTACATCTCAGGTCATTCACACCAACATGAACAATGAGTCATATTTGTACTTGTTGTGGAGTGACCTGAGTGCATGTGTTATGTGGCGGATCCTGGCACCTGACAGTCAGGTGACAGTAACTTTCTCCTTGTTTATCCTGGTGAGTGGAACAACAGTGTGCCTGACTATAGAGTCACCTATGACTAGAGTGTTGGGTACGTTGTTATGCCTTATTGGCTGTGGTGGAGTGGCACACTGAGTTTGTGGGCTATGTGTCATTTGGGCTGTGTTGGGGGGTGGAAGTTGCTTGTGTTCTGCTTTGGAGGTCTCTGTTGCTTGGGTAGATTTTTATTGAGCCTCCACGAATGTAGGTATGTGTTTCGTGTTTCTATGTGTGTGTTTTGGTGGTGTAGGTTTTGAGGGACTATGTGATGAGTGGGATGTGGTGCAAGTGTTTACTTTCTCCTCTTGACTGTCTAGTCCAGTCTTGGGTGAAGATAGCTTTGCTTCCAGTTTGGCTATATAAATGCATCTCTCACAGGTTGTAGTGTTGAGTGGTAGGAGGAGAGGGTTGTCTGTGTACATGAGACAGTTGCTGCATTGCCCCAAGATGCCCAGATTCATCACGTAGACAGGAGAAAACACCAGGATCTGACCCTTAGACATGCCTGGATAGGTGATTATTTATTAAGTACTAAAAACTGTTTTCTTCTAGACATGTAAGGAAAGCTGAGTGCTGTAGTAATTTGTAGCTTATTTAGTGCTTACAGTGAGTTCTGAACAAGTGCTGAGCTCAAAGAAACAGCTTTGAGTGCTAAAACTAAAAATCTGGCTAGTTCTAATGGAAAATTTGAAGAGCAGACTTTATGGCGTCAGGAATAGTTTAACCCTAGCAAAGCGGTGATACAGAAAGTGTATTTTTTTTAATATATCAGTAGGAAATGAGCAATCTGATTTAAACAAATTAACCAATTAACGAATAAAATGCTAACAACTGAGCCCCGTTCCAGCAGTCTTCAATCAGACAAGTTCTAATTGCACACTCCTCCTACCACTAGGGTGCAAAGGAATCTTTTCCAAAAAAAAAGATGGCCTGGATTAGTGCTCAAGTTATACAAACAAAGCTAGATTCAGCAGGTCTAAATTAAGTCTATGCTACAGAAAACAAGGCGTACCAATTTCAGAAAGAAACAGTTCAAATAAGCAGGCACAATAAGTATTTAACCAGAAACTCCCAGCTCAGAAGGGCAGAATCTACCCACTCCTCCCACAAGAGTCAGACCACACCTTCATAATGTAAAATAACTGGCCCGAATCCCAAGTGCTTAAACCAGAAATAATACATGTTTAGAATAACAGACACTAAGCTTTCAATCAGCAACTCCCAACTTAGAAGGATGTAAGCTACCTGTCCTGCCACAACAGTGCAGACCACAAATCTTCTTAATGTAAAACAACTGGTCTGAAGCCCAAGTGCTTTAGCCAAAGGCTTAGAATAACAGCTACAATTTATTCAGGCTACTAACAAGCAGTAATAATTGCAGCAGAATAAATGTAATTAAGTACTTTTAAGAACAGGCAACAAAAGCAAAATAAAGTAATAAAGTAGGAAGAAACACAAATACAGTAAAAGCAGATGATTAAAGTGCAATTTTTATTTTATATCAATAGAAAACGAGCAAACTCATTTAAACAAATTACCCAGTTAACCAGTAAAAAAGCTCAAAACTGAGCCCCGTTCCAGCAGTCTTCAATCAGACAAGTTCTAACTGCACACTCCTGCCACTAAAGTGCAGAGGAACCTTCTCCAAAAAAGATGGCCTGGATTAGTGCTCAAGTTATACAAACAAAGCTAGATTCAGCAGGCTTGAATCTGGTCTATGCTACAGCAAACAAGGCGCACCAATTTCAAAAAGAAACAGTTCAAATAAGCATGCAAAATAAGACTTTAACCAGAAATTCCCAGCTCAGAAGGGCATAATCTAGCCTTTCCTCCCACAAGAGTGCAGACCACAAACCTTCTTAATGTAAAATAACTGGCCTGAAGCCCAATTGCTTAAACCAGAACTAATACACTTTTAGAATAACAAGACACTGAGCCTTCAATCAGCAATTCCCAACTTAGAAGGATGTAAGCTACCTGTCCTGCCACAACAGTGCAGACCATAAACCTTCTTAATGTAAAACAACTGGTCTGAAGCCCAAGTGCTTAAACCAAAATGCTTAGAATAACAGTTACAATTTAATCAGGCTACTACCAAGCAGTAATAAATGCAGCAGAATAAATACAATTGAGTACTTTTAAGAAGAGGCAAAAGTAAAATAAAGTGCAATTTTTTTGGAGGACCAACCTATAAGCCCATAGGTCAAGCCGACACACAATCCAACATTCTAGTCATCACAGACTTCATGCAGATGAGGAACTGATATTGAATCCCACACTAACACAAATGTTTTCCAGGAGGGTCTGGCACAGACATATAGTTTTTGTCACAGCCATGGGCTAACACTGAATACCAAGAAATGCACAATAATATCCTTTGGGAGGTCATCCAACCCTGGTAAGTATTGTATTGCCAGCACACCTCGAACAGTTGACAAGGTACTTAGTGACTTAAAGATACAAATAGTGATCTAGCCTTTAACTGTCATGTGTCTGTAATACTGTGGACATCATTCTATGTTGCACAACCTGCAAACAAAGGTATGGCATGTAAATCCAAGGAAGCCATTGTTGCACTGTAATCTGCATTTTCAGACTTATCATAGGTACAATGGCACCTTTGGTATGTAAGTAACCAGGCATATCTGACAACTGTAACATCCACAGTGGTTCCTTAGTACAGCACTACATGCTGTACATAACATGTCCTATGCAGACCACGTCAGGGCCCTGTCTGTGTATTCTGTCTCTTACATTCTTTGGAGCGGAGGTGTATGCCTGCCATACAGGGCAGTGTCAGATCCCACTGTGGACCTCTTGCATATCCATGAAACAAGTAGCACCAGCATTACCTGGTCTACAGACCTACAACTTGCCTATAGCATATATAAGACATGCTGGAGAAACAGGTATGTAACCCAGGGACTACACCCTATATGGAACAGGCTCCCCATCCATGTGAAGCAGAATTTCACCCTAACACAAATCAAGTGCAAGTTACACAATTGGCTGGGGAACAAGACAATCATACCTGCTTGTGGCCAATGTCTCTGATGGACACAGGGAAAATGTGGATGGCTCGGGTATATATTAGTTTGCTGAAATTTTATTTTGGTGAATACTTATTCATCCAACCCCATTCAGCAAAAATTGCATCAGCAATTCGTTGAATTTATCAAGGGCAAAGACATACTTGGCCAACTACAGAACTTTGCCCTTTTCTCCACTGTAGTGCATTCTCGGAGTTGGTATATATATATATATATATATATATATATATATATATATATATATATATATATATATATATATATATATATATATATATATATATATATATATATATGTATATATATATAGTTGGGGGTGGGTTTGATTCATTTAGATGTTGGGCTGTTGTATCCATGAGAAAGATGATAGGGATGTGGTACAGGTATCATCACTTGCAGAGGGTGTGTGTGGGGGTGCAGGAGGCCTAGGCTGACCCAATAGGTTGGCAAGCTTGTGTGTGAGTCAGGAAGGGAAACAGGCAAGATGGATCATGGAAATGTGTCATGTGTGTCTGTAGGTGACCTGAATATCACAGTGGTGTGTGAGTATCTGCATGAACACAGCCAAGATCAATACTAGCCCTACATGTCTTTATGTTGGACAGCTGTGAGCCATGCATGGTAGAGCTGACAGTTCATTATCTCTGCCCCTGAACATATGAACTGGCTCTGCTAGGAATTGCACAGGCACATCCATGCCCAGGGTCAGATGTTGTGCTACTACCTGAGGGTGACTGCTGTCTCTTGGGAAAATGTCCTCCATGGGAACACCCAGGACCATGAGCCTATGGCCTGTCTAGTCTGGGTATTGAAACCACACCTCCCTCTGGAGAGCTGGATATGCTGGCCCTATGGGGCCATGATTGTGCATGCCCATGTTGACTCTCAGCAGATGTAGTTGCTAACCTATGTCCATGAGGCCAATGGTCCACTTCAACCAGATGTTCCACCACAATGTGTAATCCAAGGTAGATAGTGTGCGATCTATCTCAGACCAATGTCTTTCTACTACATCAGTCAGCCATTCCAGGTTATCAGCAACATTATGGAGGCAGTCACAGATGTCAGACTGTGCTGCATCCATAACCCTGAGCATTTGTCTGGAGTTCCTTTCTGAATGTGCCTGTGCCTCCACGGTGGCCCTAAACATATGCAAAGTGACACGAGATGAGACACTTGCAACAGGTGGTGGAGGGACAATAGGCCTCCTCCGAGCACCATTATCAATCTGCCTGTGTGGAACCTCGTCAACTGTTTGGCTATGGGCAGTGTCAGCAGTCACTGAAGCCACAGTAGCCACACTTCCCTGTTCAATGTCCCCACCCTTTGATTGTCCAATATCTGTGGCCACAGGGGACTGGGCATGCATAAGCATGCTGGCTGTGTATGGTGATAATGAGGGTGGATGAGAGATGTCAACCTCTGTTTCAGATTCAGCCTCTGCAACCCCAGCTTTGCCTCAGTTTGGCCATCATCGTCATCAGAGTCTGAAGACCCCCTGAAACTAGGTTGTGAGGGGGACAACGACCACTCTCTATGGTCACCTGTGGAAACAAGGAATAAGCAATACATTAATACCTGCACTACTATGCTCTGCCATACTATGGCACAGTATATGTTAAGCTGTATACAGTGCTGTCATTATTACAGACTTGTATAACCCCCAAACTCACATGGTAGGAAATGTGGACATTATTTTCATATCCAAAGCTGTAATTATTTGGAAATAAAAATTCTTTAAAAAAGAATTTCATGATCAAAACATATATTATGTACACTGCTGACATTCTGCAAAACTCTGCACAGTTGACAGTTATGGCAATCTGTAATGTCCTGACAATACTATCAAATCAATCACTGTGGTCACACCTACAAGATATAGGCATGAGTCTAAACTGTGTACAGTCAGAAAATATCTGTACAGGTGGCAGCCATGCAGACAGTACCTCAGTCCAGCTAGCAGGCCTGGGATGACTCTTTAGTGAATACATTCAACTAAATCTACATCTCTGACAAAGCAGTTTTGTACTTATTAGGAGCAGAGGCATGGCCTCTTCTTATTCCTGACAGTGCTGAAAAAAATTAAGGGAGAGGTAATGTCAACAGCACTACATGTTACAGTATAACAGGGGTGATATCTCCAAATATCTCACATTTACAGGAGCTGCTATGTTAACAGGTATGTGGGTCACCGTCTCTACATGAGCTTAAAACTGCAGCTAACATCCTCTCCCCATAAAACAACTGACACATACTTAAAACTACTTACACCCTGACACACTGAATTCTGTAGTATTCCAATGTTGATCGAACTAAGCGTACCTGGACGCTCCTCTTGAGTGGAAATAGCTGCACCTACATCCACAACATATTAGGTGATGGATGCCTGGGACCTGTCATGTATTGCAAGCTTCACCAGGAATCCCTCAGTGGCTGACAGAGGTTGTTCTGCTGCAGGCCCACCACCAGTGACCTGATGATTCCTGGCCATGTCCACCATAAGTCTACATGCCGAGTTGATCATGTCGGTGGTATGGTGTTGCATCTGCTCATATGTGTGATTCTGGTGACCCACAGCATTAATGTTGTGCACCAGTTTGTCCCACAAGGCTGAATGCCCTTGCCTATTTGCCCTCCCTCAGAACAACAGGACTTGGAAGTGTTGTCTCAAGGCCTCAGTAATGAGGTTATTGCCTCAGTGAAAGGTGCACGGTATCTGGCATGCATGATATCTCCTGAAATACAAATAAATGAGAACACATGTCCGGATCACATATGTGGGAGTACAGTATGTAGAGATACAACAATAAAGGAAGCCCATTAGTATTTCCCGCTTGATTACACATCTCATAATCAACAGTTTACCGAACATACAAAGGTTGTGGAAGCAACTAGGATAAGAGCAATAGTGATCCCCTGCTGTTTGTCACATGACAGATACTCACGTATGATCACACAACAAACACATTGTAGTGTGCCCCATAGCAGGGAACCCCCCATCCATAACATATGTATAAACAACAGTGCCAAACAAATAGCAGGGTGTTACTACAACTGTTAACAAAGGAAGTATCCAGGAGACCTGTGTACCTAGTTAACACACAGCATTATACCCTTGCTATACTCTACATCTTCTGTAGATGTAGCACAGCTAGAGATCAATGCCATGTCATCAATACAGTTCTAAGAAAGGCTTACTGATGTAATCCCAGCTCCCCCTAAGTATATTCAAACATATGCATCATGTTGGAAACAAAATGGTTACATACCTGATGGAGTATAAAACTCCTCTGTTGAAAGATACAACTATATGAGTACGGTGTGAACAAGTTAACCCTACAAACTAACTCTCATACACAATGATTCCACTAGCAAGGTGTTTGCCTTTTTAAAACGGTTCTCATTAGCAGGCAATTGCCACTGAACCAATCTGTGGTTCAGGAATGCTACATGCAGCATACTCAGCTGATTTGTAGTACAATCAGCCAATCCCATGCAACTACTGAACAATATATAAGGCCTCAATGTAGATTCAATACCCTTTCTCACATTTCAGGGTGGAAACGACCGGGATAGAGATTATGTCAGCACAAACAGAATGTTTGTAGCAGCTACTTGTTACATACAGATGTGTGTGCTACAGGCTGAAGCTGCTGCTGCTGGCAATAGGCATAGTCAGAGGGGCTACAGAATATGCAGGACAACAACACTTAAGTGTAACTGTGTGACCTGTGGCAGACTTGGTGTACAGCCAGAGCCAGATTGAGGGAACCCATCCCACTGGAAATTAAGGCATGTGTTTAAAGTAAGTATGTTAGCCAAATATATCATTAACAGAGTAAAGGGAAATATGCTTGATGTATCACAGAACAAGGAAGGGGTGTACATTAACCATTATGTCAACCAGTCAGATAACTGCAAAGTCATGTGTTATGTCAGGATCTATATCACATAGTCAAAGTTTAATAACTTCGAACACGGAATGTCGAACCATCTTGTTCGAAGTTAAAAAACTTTGACTATGTATAAAAAACAAAAAATGAAAAGAAAACAAAATAAACTGTTGTGAGCAGGGGGCAAGCCCTCCTGCACCCCCCACTACTTAAATATGCCAACTCTGAGATCGTACCACATTGAACAAAATGGAAACCTCCCCTTATGGAGATTTCCATTGAAATGCTTGAACTTCTGCAAATTCAAACTTATGGTCTCGACCATATGAGGTTCCAACTTGCAGAAGTCCGACTATCTGATAGGAATCCGTTATGTCATGGTAGTCATCTGGAGTGTGTGTGCTAGCAACACTTCCTTCTAGCACAACCTCCATATATATATGTTACTTGTGCAGCTGCAGTTGTGTGTAATATCACTAGCAAATCATTGTGGGCTTCAGTCTGCTATGACTAGCCCTCATTTAAATTGCATACTTCAAAATCCTCTGTGAATTCATACTAGTGCATGACCTAACATTCTATGCACTTTCAAGTGTTATAACAGGAATAGTTAAAATGTGGTCCATCTGTAGGCCTCTCAATTACATTATTTAGAAGCAGACATTCCATCTGTACTGCTTTGGGTGGATAAATAGGTGATGAGAAAGTCATACATATCACAATTTATACTAGTGATGTACACATACATGTATTGTAAATACTAGACACAGCTGTATTTAAAGCTAGGACCATGTGGATCAAAAATTAATGTTTTTAAAGCATTCAAAAGATTGAGCTACTGAGTCACTGTTATACAAGTTGTATTTTTACATGTTGTAGATACACGTACCCACATGCCTGCTGTTACATACCTCACTAGCATGAATTATTATGTGTTTGGCTTTATAGTGGTATATTACTCTACCAGAGACCCATTTTAACTCCTATTTTTCCATTAATCACTTAGCAAGTATATTTGTACATTTTGTTCATCTAATTGCACACTTATGTGCTTTTACATACCTCACTTACATCTATTCTTATGTGTATGACTTTATAGTGATGTATTTCTCTGCCAGAGTCCCATTTGCAGTCCTATTTTTCCATTAATTTATAATTAGTTTATTAACTAATAGCTGATTTGCGCAATTTGACACGATGCACAGCATGGCTTAAACATACTTAATGATGGGAAAATGACAAGTATTATGTTTTGCTTAAAACACCTGTGTTAATCAACTGGCTGTGTGGTTTGGTGGTTTGATGCACTGTCTGCCACATGCAATGGTCCTTGGCCCAAAATAGGGCACAGGTGTAATTTTTGAACATGATTACTATTTTTTCAAATACATATATCAATATACCTTAGCTTAGTGATGCTGCACCTTGCCCAGCATTGCTCTAAAATTCTTTGAAGAAAAGAAAAATGGAAAGATAGGACAGTGGTAACATGGGGTGCATGCAGGGGAAAAAACATAGTGAAAGGCAGGTAGGTATGTGCAAGATGGGTATAGGGAAGAACTATAGCTATCCATTTCTTCTACAGCAACAACTGTGCACTTTACCACTTTTTGGATGAATTTGGACTGTCACCCCCAGAGAGAGGGGTGACTACAACATAAGTGTGTTGTCAAGACAACTGGACCAAATTAAG
Source organism: Protopterus annectens (assembly GCF_019279795.1). NCBI lineage: Eukaryota > Metazoa > Chordata > Ceratodontiformes > Protopteridae > Protopterus > Protopterus annectens. The sequence continues at coordinate 154,783,970 of NC_056750.1, read as the reverse complement.
TGTGTCCAGTGGACATGTGTGTGAAATGGAAAGCTATGTATGGGCCAATATATATATATATATATATATATTTTTTTTTTTTGGGGGGGGGATAGGTGCACATTTTTTTTTAAGGTGAGAGTGGAATGTTGGGGGAGGGACATAAGTATGTGTGGGGGAGGTAAGCTGGGAAGATGAGGAAGCTTTTACAGACAGATGAGACAGATAACGCAGCAGACAGGATTGGTGTGTGACACAATAGGTGGTGAACACCTTGGTTGGGGAGGGTGTTGTGGAATCCCAGTCCTGTGGAAGTAAGACAAGGTAGCAGATTGTCTCAAGCCCTCACCCATGGGACTGTTAGCACTAAACCTTCACTGCTGCTGTCAAGGTAGTGGTTGACGTCAGTGCCTGGGGACAGAATTCCCCACCAGGATGGACAGCATGGTGTCCATCCAGTGTAGGCATGCACCAACAGTTTGGAACAGTAGCCTATGCACCATGCCTGGCAGCTCATCATGGGTGACAAAAGCACTCCTTCCACCTCCACTCCCAGAGGGGGGACCACCCCAGCCTCTGGGGCACAACTACCCAATGGTCCAGGTAGTGCAGGGGCAACAGAGGGGGTGCCACCAGGCTGCGGCCCAGACATGCTGGGCCCTGGTGTCCTGGCCAGGGGTAGCCATGGCAGGTGGAACACCGGGAACCAGCATACCTTGTCATGCTGTGGTAAATTAAATATAAACATAAGGAAAAATAAACATAACCAAACAAATGTAATTAATAACATAAGAAAAAAAAACAATAACAAGTAATGGAAACAAATTGAAAATAATATAATGAGGAACACAACAATAAATAATGAAATGAAAGTTTGTTAACACTAATGTAATATTAAATTATACATAAGGCCAACATAAGAGGTAATTACGAATAATATGACAATATCAATTTATAATAATAAATATAATTAAATAACACTAGAAGAGAAGGGGTGGGGTGAGAAAGAAAAGAAGAACATTAGTAACTTTACAGATAATATAACTACAAAGACTAATACTATGTACTTCTAGATATGTTAGATTTCACTTGCGGCAACACTGACTGCTTATATTGTATAGATGATATTACATGTACATAGCTGTCAACCTGTTAGCATGGGACATTATGGGCTAAGCCATACAAAATGGTGGTGCCAAGGCACATCGACAGGGAACATTTTTACACTGTGTGTTCATACATTAGTAGCAAGGTGTTCTGATAACAGATTTGCCATTAAATCACATTCCCAGTAATGTCATATATCTGCAAATCAAAGGACCAGACATATGGGGCAGTAGTCATTACATTCTGCAAAATTCATGACAGTTGAGAGGTATGTTCATGTACACTAATTACACTAGACAGATGGACATTTCTCAGTTGGCTGCCATGGGATTAGAACCCACAAGCAGTGACTACAGGATGACTGAAAGTTTTATTTTAAAAAATAAATTCTCAGACAACCATCTCCTTTAAAACTTTTACTGATTCATATTGTGTCAGAGCATGCATTTACACACATGCATAGCTGTATCTGGTGTCAGATTAGAAATCACAAGTAGTGACTACAGGAATACTGACTACTGAGCATTTAAGTAATTATCAAAGCACCATCTCCTTTTACACTTTATTGGTTAATGTCACTTCATATTTAACATTTACACACATGAATAACTGTCTGTAACTGCGGTGGTGTTGCTGTGGTAGCGTTGTCGCCTCACAGTAAGACAAAACAACAACAACCTAAGTTCAATTCTCAGCTAAAGCGTCTTCTTTGTGGAGACACGTGTGAATGGGTGTACCTTCGTTGAAGGTTGTGCATCAGGGCTGGCAACTCGGCACATAAAAATCTACTGCCAATCATTAGCAGACCGGAGTTCCGCTGTGGCGACCCCTAACTGGGAAAAGCTGAAAGACACAACAACACATGAATAGCTGCCTAGGATTTCTGTTAACTTACCTGTATACTGGAAATGCTAATATAGCAATGTATATCTGGGAACATGAATTTATTCTTGGGTCTGAGGACTTACCCCAGGTTAATCAAGTTGCTTTTTATCGAAGGTTTGTTGACGACTTTTTTTTTTGTGTGTGGTAACATAGAGACCTTTACCGGGTTGTTTGTATATTTATGAAATACAGTCCCCTTTTTAAAATTCAAAAAGAATGTTTCTTTTAACAAAATCTATTTTTAGATGTTACTATTTTTAAGAACAGTAAAAGTAAACTTGAGACTATCCTTTCTCAAAAGCCTGGTAAGAAGAATGCTTATCTTTATAGAGACAGTATGCACCCAAAATGCATGTTTAATTGGGTCCCATACAGAACACCGACAGCTCACAGCACCAACTCCCATATGGCCAACGCCATATGGTGGACATTCAGAATATCGACAATGGGGAAACGCTATCTCCCAATAGTGCGGAATGGAAAATTTTCCATTCTTGCACTGTAGTGCGATCTCGGAGTTGGGGCAGGTGCAAAAAAGGAAATTTTATTTTCCTTTTTTGTGAAGTTGTGGCACTGTCGATATTGTGAGTGTCGACCATATGGCATTGGCCATATGGGTGATGGTGTTTTGGGCTGTCGATGTTCTGTAGGTGATCTGTTTAATTATATTGTGAAAGCCCAGATACTTAGGGTAGCTAGGCTCAACACTTTGGACAGCAATTTGAATTCTCAACTGCATAAGTTATCTATTGAATTTGTAGATAGAGATTATGAAGCAGTTGATGTTAATTCCATTTGTGAAACTGTCAAAGGACTCTGCCAAGGAAAGGCATGACCTACCTTCTCTTCAAACAATCATCAGAGAAGGATGAGGAATTACAATAACAGTATTCCTAGATGTCTGTTGACTTTTAATAGGAACACCAGTAACGTTAAAAAGTGCCAACATTCTCATAACATTACTAAAACTCAGTAGTCATAAACATCTCTGTATTATAACAGTATATACTCCCCCAGGCCAAAGTATCCCAATTCTGAAAAATGTTCATTCATGGGTGTCCAAAACAACTCCAATGAAACAGTAATCATGGGAGATGCTAATATCAATTGGCTATATCTTTCCACTAACTCACCATCTAATAGTATCCAACTTCTTGCCTTTACAAAGTTAATCACCATCCCTACTAGAATACAAAACAACAACAACCTAAGCTCAGCTCTAGATTGGATCCTTGTCTCTGACCCCCTCAAATACTCAGACTCCAGTACCCTCCTAACTCATTAAGTAACCATCTCCCTGCATATACCTATAGAGCCACCTCCCAAAAGCACAAACCCCATACTTACAGGGTATCCAGAAATCAAAAAACTTTAGTCAAGACCTGTTTATTAGCATATTAAAGTCATTCAATTGGACTCCATTAAAAACTCTACCTCTAGATAAAGCTGTCAACTACTTCAATAAAATATTCCTAGATACCCTCAAGAACTTAGCCCCTCTCAGAACTAAAAGAACAAAAACTCACCAGGCACCTTGGCTAACCAAATCAGCTAAACAAATAGTACTAACTAGACATAGAGCCTGGAAAGATTGGCTAAAAAATAAAAGTGATACAAACTGGTAAAAATGCAAGAAACCGTGTAGTACAGCTAAAAAATCGATTAATGCAGATAAAAAAAAACTACTTTTGACAGCAACAGCCAACCATACAAACAACCCAAAAACATTTTGGAAAACTATTAAATCAATGCTCACCCCTGGGTCTACACAAAACCCTTCCTCAAATGCAAACAAGACACCATCCAAAGTAGTCAATATGTTTAATTCCAACTTCATTGATAACATTGTTAAATTAGTCTCAAGCCTTAATACTACAAATCCCAACAACCTCATAATCTCACCTACCCCCCGACCAATATCCAACAATGCCTCCATTCTCTTTACAACCTGCTCCCACCTCATTAATTCACAAATTTCTCCTCAAACTTAAGCCATGCTTATCCTCCTGTGACAACCTTCCACCAGAATGCTTAAAACTTGCTGATGATTCTATCACCTTCCCAGTTAGCATCCTTATAAATCGATCCATCTCAGAACCTTTATGTCCCAACCCTCTGGAAAAAAATTACTCGTAACCCCTTTAGACAAAAGAGGGAAATCCATAAGTCTTACAATAAATGAACACATCTCTATCCTCTCACCACTATCCACACTACTTGAAACATGTATACATATTCAATTACTTAACCACCTCACCCATAATAATCTCCTTACATCCTCCCAACATGGCTTCAGGCCAACTCACAGTACTACAATAGCACTTATGTCCTTCACAGATCTAATAAATAAATCTAGGGATTCCAACCTACACACCTCCATAATACAACTCAACCTGTAAAAGGCCTTTGACACAGTCTTACACAACAAACTACTCCAGCAACTGTTGGCAGTCGGCTGCTCAGCAACTTCCAAACAATGGTTTAACAGTTATTTAACCAGCAGACAACAAAGTATAAAATGGCAAGGCTGTCTATCTCAATACCAAACCAATAAAACAGAAGTTACATAGGGGTCCATCCTCTGACCCCTCTTCTTTAATATATTCATTAATAACCTACACCCCGCCTGCCATCATAACACTTTAATCCAATATGTCAATGATTCTACTATCATCTCCTCCTCTAAAAATATCCCTGACCTACTGATTAAAATACAGAGCACATTTACCTCTACAGAGTCATGACTAAACAATGCACAACTACTGCTTAACCCAAACAAAACCAAACTCCTACTCTTCTCAGACTAGGAACTCTCTACAGACATAAAAACATTTTGGATCCAAATTCTAAGAAAACATTTGCAAATACATACCTTATCCCCTCTCTTTTCTATAGGTTCATAGGCTCATAGGTAGGTACTAGGCTATCTGCCCAAGGGCATTTATAAAACTAGCCAGAATGTGTTGGCTTTCGCCTCCCTTTTAGATTAGTTTCCTGGGCCTCTGTCCAGCAAGGCCATTGAAGAGATCCCAGGGATAAATTTACGATTTTCTATCCACTCGTCAAGATTTCTCTTGAAGAGAGTCAGTGAGGGGCTTTGCCTAACAGAAATTGGGATTCTATTCCAGAGCAATGGAAGTCTCTGGGACAGGAATCTATCCCTCCAGCATATCCTGTTTATTGTTGTGCTGAGGTTCAAATCTCTGGAGCATGTGGCTCTAAGAGATTTGGTTTTCTTGAGGTGGAGCATGTCCATTAATTCCGGGTTGGACATGGCCTTGTACATCAGGCAGAGATCACCTCTGAGTAGGTGGTAAGCAACTGAATAGAGCTGGAGTTTCTTTAGTTGAGCTGCATAGGGCATCTGTTTGAGGCCCACGATCCTCTTGGTGAGGTACTTCTGTGGTCTTTCCAGCTTTTGCAGGTGTCGAGTAAAGTACATTCCAAATGGGGCATTGTACTCTATTATGGGCCTGATGAGTGATGAGTAGAGGGGCACAATGACCTCTCTTGATCTGGATGTGAACCCTTTCATGATTAGGTGGGCTACATAGAAGGATTTTCTAACCACTTTGGCAATGTGATTATCAAAGGAGAGGTTGCTATCTACCTGGATCCCCAGATCTCTAATTACATCTTCCGTACTTAGTGGATTACCACCTATGTGATAGTTCGTGGGCACTTTGCTTTTCCCAAAGGGGATGACTATGCACTTTTTGGCATTTAGCTTGAGGTCATGGTTCTCACACCAGGTATTCGTCTCCGTGAGACCCTTCTGGAGGATGTCTGTGTCAGCCAGAGAGTTGATTATGGCCCCCAGTTTGCAATCATCTGCAAACTTGGTCAGCCATAGTCCTCCCATGTTTGCCTGTACCTCAGAGAAGTATATACTGAACAGGAGGGGTCCCAGGACTCAGCCCTGTGGGATGCCACTTGTAACTGGTTTAAAGTTGGACATGACACCCGCAGCTCTGACCATGGGAGTTCTATCCATGAGTCAGTTGGCAACCCATCTCATGACATAGGGGTTAATGTTCAAGCTGGTAAGCTTATCTATAATGCCAGAGTGGGGAATGGTGCGAAGGCCTTAGCGAGGTCCAGGTAGGCTGTGTGGACTACTTTTCCCTCATCTATGGCCTTGGTAACTGTTTCAAAGAAGTCAACTAGGTTTAGGAGGCATGATCTGCCTTTAACAAAGCTGAATTGGATAGGATCCAGTGTCCAGAGATTCCCAATGTCTCTTAATAAGTTCCATGATGATGCGCTCCATAGCTTTGCAGACCAGGCTAGTCAGGCTTATAGGGCGATAATTCCCAGGATATGTTGTGGCACCACCTTTGCGGAGCAGAATAACTGTTGTTGTATGCCATTCTTTGGGTACATAGCCTGTGGTAAGGCTGAGTTTGAACAGTGAATTTAGGTGAGGGTTTAGTTCATTTTGGAGCTTGTGTAGTATGCAGCCTGGGATACCATCTGTTCCCATTGATGCTGTGTTTTTGGCTTTGGAGAGGGCTGTTTTCACCTGTGTGTCTGTGATGTCTGGGGCTCTACATTCTTCTGGGATAGACATGGAGCCCTTTTGGGGGTGGGGGGAGGTAAAGTTTGCACTGAACCTGTCAGCCAGGATGTTGGCAATGTCAGTTGGGTCAGTGTATTTTTTGCCATTTTGCACTAGCTCAGAGGAGATCTGAGAGTTGCCACCTAGATTCTTGACATTGTTAAAGAAGGCTTTGTGATTATCTTTAGAGTCTTTGGCAATTTTTCTTTCGAAACTGGCCTTGGATGATTTTATGAGGGATCATAGTTTCTTGTTAATACTGATCAGGGATGCCTTTCCTTTTTGGGATTTTACTCTGTCATGTAATGGTTTCCTCCTTCTGTTGTATAGCTTGGTTATGGCCGGGGACCACCAGACTGGTTTCCTCTTTTTGGAGGAGTGAGTCTTGGTTTTACTTGGGATGGCTCAATCTATGCATTCCTGTAGGTGCTCATAGAATGTATTTGTAAAGGATTCTGCAGCTTGGGCAGCATTATCCTTTAGCAAGGAGGCTTTGAAACTTTCCACCTCAGTCTTGAGATGTGTGAAGTTTGTTTTTGAAAAGTTTTTCAGAGTGGTTTTCTTGACTGGGGGTGGGGTCGGGATGTGGATGTCCAGTGTGATTAGTTTATGGTCTGATCTTAACAGCGAGGGGTTTACCTCTGGTGTGGAACACTGATCCCCCATGTTGGTGATGATCAGGTCCAATATGTTGTCACCTCTTGTGGGAGGGTGACCAGTTGTTCCAGGGCATTTGAGTTTATAAACTCTAGGAAGCGTTGGGCAAAGGAGTTTGTACTTGAGTAGTTTTCCCAGTCAATATTTGGGTAGTTGAAATCACCCAATATCATGGTGTTTGGTAGGACCTTCATATTTCCAATGTTCTCAGGAATGCTGAGTGGGGGTCCTGAGGCAAGGTGGGTGATCTGTAGCAAACTACAATCTGAAAAGCAGCTTTGCCCACTGTTAGTTGCACATGGATGGTCTCCGAGGCCTTGTGCTGTGCCACTAACCTGGAGGTGTGGGTATCCTTTATGAAAATGGATACACCCCCTCCTTTTGTATTTCGGTCTGGGTTCTGGGGCCGAAAGGTATGGTATGAGTTGTAGCCTGGTAGTGCTGGGGTGTCTCTGGAGCCTTGAACCAGGTTTCTGTTACTGCACAGATATCAATTTTCTGACTGGGTGTTACAGTTTTGATAAAGTCCTGTAGTGTGATGGACGAAAGCGTTTGACTTATTTTGTGACTGTGACTAAACTATATGGCATTCCTATATTCACTAATCTGCATGCCTCTCTCAAAACTAAACTCTAGTCTTGTTATTATAAAATTGCAGAATTTGCCAGTAATTTATCCTACTGCACCCATCACTGCAATGCTCTCAGGGAACTTAATTGGCTAGAATTCCCCCACTATCTCCACTACCTATAACTTACAATGGCACAAAAACTAATATATAAACATGATAGTTGTCCAGCCGTAAAAGGCATCCTCCACACCCACTTTCCCACTAGAAACCTCTGTTCAAATAATAGGCAACTTATAGACATACTGTTTGAACCAACACACCTCACGGAACCAGACCTTATACCAAAAAAATAGTCCAGATGGTAAAATTTTATAGTTTATTCACAGTCACAAAATAAGTCAAGCGCTTTCGTCCACCACACTACAGGACTTTATCAAAACTGTAACACCCAGTCAGGAAATTGCTTTTATCCTTCAATTAATTAGTAATCAATTAAATAAGTCAAGTATTTAATAAAAATACCTGTATCCTTTAAAGCATTAAAATAATTATTTTTTTTTAAATCTCATTATGATCAGTATAACAAATATAAATAAAAATAAATATAAATTAACATAGAATATTCAGGACGTTTGTAAACTTGAACAGTTCATAATACAGTTGCCCTTTCTTTAAGTATAGGTACAAGGGAAACATGGTCATTTAGACCTGGGGGATGAGTGGCATTTAAGAGAATTTGCCACCTATATTTACTTCTATAAATATTACTTGACCAATCCCCCTCCCCCAAATATCTTTCTTTCTAATTTCCAGGATTCCGAAACAGAATCCTTGCTTGACCTCACGAGGGAGAGTATGTTTATATAATGCGTTGTTACTGTTGCGTGTCTCAATAGCATATAGATATTCATATATTCTTTTACGCAGAGATCACTCTGTTTTCCCCACATAAAATATGTGACAATCCTGATAGATAACTATGTACACTAATCCACTACTATCACAATTTCCTTTTTTCAAACATATCTTTCTCTGGTGGTCCCCTACTATTAATTCTTTTCCTATATATATGTAGGGACAATACTTGCATAACCCACAACTAGTTGTACCTCCATGAGTGGGTTGCTGGTGGGTGGGGTGTTTAAAAAGAAATTTCAAGTTGTGTCCCACCTTGGTTGTAAACAATGTTTTTTCTCCCAGTTTGTTACTTAAATCCTAGTTACATTGTAATACCAGCCAGTTATGAGTCAAAATAACTTTCACTTTACCATCAAAAGTTCCATACTATGTGACCATACTGTTTGTGTATACCTGTTGTTTCTTTGGTCTCCCCATCTTGTTTGTTATTGGATCTTGACCTAAAAGTGGAACAAACTTTTTACCCACTCCTCCCAAAACTTCCTCAGCCAATTCATAAACCATTTTTGAGGGGTATCCTCTGGCCAGAAACATAGAACTCAAATTACCTAGTTCTAATTTAAAATCCATAATTGTGGAACACATTCTGACTCCACGAATCATCTGACCTCTAACTATGTCTCTTTTGATGTAATATGGGTGGTTGCTTTCAAATGCCATAAAACTGTTTGAATAAGTGGGCTTGTGAAAAACTCTGGATGTAAACTTTTGTAGTTCATAGTTCTTAGGGATGGTAACATTTAAGTAGTTGATTTCTGTAGCATGAAAATTATGAGTAAACAAAGTATTCACAAATACTATTTATGTATTCACTAAAATTTTCTACCATTATTCCTTCCTTTTTCCATTCAAGAAAAATGTCATCCGGGTAATGCAAGTAGAGAAACCACCCCTCTCCAAACCCTGAATTAAAGATATGTCTCTTTTCCCATGCTGCCACTACTAAGTTGGCATACATTGGGGCACAGCTTGACCCCATGGTGACACCTCTTAGCTATCTGAAAACCTCACTTTCAAAACTAAAATAGTTGTGGTGCAGTATAATCTCCATAGCATCAATAATAAAATTGAAGAGTGGATCTCTCAATGTAGTATATTCTAACAATGCTTCTGAAAATAGTTCCAAGCCTATATCATGAGGTATGGAACTAAACAGATCTACTACATCTACAGTAGAAAATCCCTAGTATTCTAAAAAATATTCCTGTTTTATCCTTCCAAGAAAGTCCCATGAATCTGTTAACACATGTCTAATGGGAATTAAGGTGTCTTTTAGTAAGCCATCAATAAAGACCCCCAGTGAATTGGTAGAAATATTGTGTGCTGCTATAATAAGACAATATGGTAGGTGAAAAACATTTTTGTGCACTTTCGGAATTCCAAATGCAATGGGGATGTATGGGTGGTCATTGTACAAAAATCTGAAAGTTTGTTCGTTAATCACACTCTGAAATAAGTTATCCTCCAGAAATAACATTAACTTCTTATGAGCTATGTCTTTCACCTCTGGAAACTATTTCATATTGATCTGTATCATAAAGTGTGTTTGCTATATCATTCACATAATCTACTTTTTCCACCAATACTACCCCACCCCCTTTGTCAGGCCTCATCATCCTATATTGGTCTGACTCTCAATTTTCTTAACTCAAGATCTTCTTCTCTTGTGAGGTTGAGAGTTTTATTTTTATGCAAATAATAAGCCTTAGTGCATATTCTTTCAAAGTCAATTAAAGTAGGATGAATGGGTGAGTTGTACACACTCTTTCTCTTAAATCTGTTACCTACTGGGGTATTATCTGCCTCTTGCTTAAAATGTAGTTGAAAATTCAACTTCCTAACATAAATTTTAAGCTCAGTAAGCACATCTACTATGTCTGCTTTACTCCCAGGTACAAACTTAAACCCTTTCCTAAAAAGGGAAAAATGTGCTTCAGTAATTTCCATGTCAGTGTAATTGTAGACATGGAAGTAACCCTTGTGAACAAAGTAGTTTCCCTTTAAATGGTGAAGTACAAGGTTGTGTGTGTGTACTTGTATTCAGTATCTGTTCCCCTGCCTGTTCTTCCAAAATTGTCTTTGCCCCTTGGGCCCTTGTCCCCTCAGTGTATGTGGTCGCCCTAAATAATTACTATTGTTTTGGTTTCTATTCCTATTCAGAATTCTTTCTGATCTCCTTGGAAGTGGGAATTCTTGCTCAAAAACCTTGTCTTTCTCACCTTCATATAGTTCTGTTTCATAATCATTTGACTCTTCTCTGGTCATATTGACCTAACCTAACTTCTGTCTCTTGTCTATTCTGATTATAAAGGGGGGGGGGCGTTATCATAATAACTCTTAGGAAATGGGTATGCTTCCTTAGGCTGATAATCAAGTTCATCCCTCCTAAGTTTCCTTTGTTTCCTCAACACATTTTCTTTTACTTGTTGTTCAATTATATTAAAAATATTATCATATTTAACTTCAAAGTTCATAAAACAATCATCTTCAACAATATTTTGATTTAAAACATTAATTTCATCCATCAACATTTTAATTTTGTTACTGGTGATTTAATAAGAAAGTGAAAAAGTTCTATGCCATGCCGGTCAAACATGGCTAACAGTTCCTTAAGTTCTTCCTGCCCTGCTATAATGCTATTTGGAAATTTGTACATACATAGTCTTTTGTGTACTCTTTGGACCTGAATACATTCAGCAAAATAGGCATTGTCAATTTGTAGGCTATGTACCTTATTCATTTTTAGTTCAAAAGTGCATAAATGTGAATTGATATCCGTAGGTCTATTAACACCCTCCTCTCAGTTGAAGTTCAAGTCTCTTGTTAATCCATTGCTCAAACCGCATTTCCGGTTGGAGTTACTGTGCTTATTAGAATTTCCCTGTCCACATGGGATACTGTTAGTTTGCATTGAGCAAGATGGACCCAGACTAATAGTAACAGCTTTTCCTGTGTATCTTAATCGACCTGAAGTCGTCATCAAATGTGTTAATTCACCAGCAGCAAGGTCTCTTGAGAAGTGAAGTTTTTCCAAAGTAGATTGCATCTTTTGGTACTGTGATGCCATCAGTTTTATAAGGTGGGTTAAATTACCTTCCTCATTTATTGATGAAAACTCCGACAGTTCCTGAACTGGTGAAGCCGGTGTAAAGTTGTTCACAGTAATAATGCTGTTGGTATCCATGACAAAAGGTATCTAGTAACTGTTGTGTCAGGCCACAATAAAGGCAAGGTTGGTATTCAAAACACACTCCAAAGCACCAAAAACACATAAAAAGTGATCTCTGAGGAGAAACACAAACTGTTTGAACCAACACACCTCGTGGAACCAGACCTTATACCAACAAAAATGTCCAAATGGTAAAATTCTCCAGTTTATTCACAGTCACAAAATAAGTCAAGCGCTTTCGTCCACCACACTACAGGACTTTATCAAAACTGTAACACCCAGTCAGGAAATTGCTTTTATCCTTCATTTAATTAGTAATCAATTAAATAAATCAATTATTCAATAAAAATACCTGTATCCTTTAAAACATTCAAATAATTGTTTTTCTTTTAAATCTCATTACGATCAGTATAACAAATATAAATAAAAATAAATACAAATTAACATAGAATATTCAGAACTTTTGTAAACTTTAACAGTTCATAATACAGTTTCCCTTTCTTTAAGTATAGGTAGAAGGGAAAGATGGTCATTTAGAGCTGAGGATGAGTGGCATTTAAAAGAATCTGCCACATATATTCACTTCTATAAATATTTCTTGACCATCTCCCCACTAATATCTTTCTTTATCATTTCCAGGATTCCAAAACGGAATCCTTGCTTGACCTCACAAGGAAGAGTATGTTTATACAATGCGTTGTTACTGTTGCGTGTCTCAACAGCATATAGATGTTCATATATTTTTTTATGCAGAGATCTCTCTGTTTTCCCCATGTAAAACATGTGACAATCCTAACAGATAACTATGTACACTAACCCACTATCACAATTTCCTTTTTACTTATAGATATACACAAACCTAACAAAAGAGCTGGCGAGTGTCTCTATTCCTATGCCATAGCTAAACTTTGGAACAACCTACCAAATAACATTACCAGCACAGAGTACCCCAAACAGTTCTAGGTCACACTAAAGAACTACCTTTACAATTCCTGGACCTGTCTTTGCCAAACCGAACATTTTTCTCACCCTTTTTCACTTCTTCCCTCACCCAACTTACTTCTACCTACCCTCCAACATCCTGCTAACTTTTCCTTGCTCCTACTCTTAAACTCACTAACACCTATCTACCCTCTCTCTCCTTACCTATAATCCACTTTTGACCAACCCCTCTCTTCTACTAATAATTTATGCACCTAATCGTATTCCCTTCAAATCCATTTTAAACATTCTGTGTGTCTATTTAATTTGTGTATTATATACTGTGTAAGGTAAACACTGTGTAAATGATGTATTGATAAATATGTATTTTCTATAGCATCTGATGCTGTTTTTAAAACAATGTTATGATCTATGTCTTTTGAATTTTTTGATTTACTGTTTTATATGTAAATTACTGCTCCTGGAGCTTTTCTCCCAGGGTCTCTGCTGAAAAGGGGTCCCTGACTCAATCAGATTTTCCTAGTCACCAAAGGTCAATAAGTAACTAAAATAAATAATAATATATTTATAAATTACTGAAAAACATGCTTACATATCTGTGGGGTGTGCCCGTCCCTAGCCTCTTGAGCCCAGTTGTCCAAGGTTCCCCTCTTCCTACATTTAGGGTTGTCATAGTAGTGAAGACACCACTCATCAGTGCAGAGGATACCAGTTGTCCTGGTTAGGTCCCTGACCAATCAATCCCAGACCTCAGACTTATACTCTGAGCCCTAGTAGTCACCCTGCAGCAGCTGGGATCTACCAGGAGTCCAATGAAAGCTATGGACTCCTGCACACTCCACTTTTGCGCCCAAAACTGCACTCCATCACCAGCACCAGCAGCCATACCCAGAGTCAAGGTCAGGCTCCAAGGAATTATGTGAAATTCCCACCTATTGGCCTTTAAACAGGCTGCATTCCCACCCTTGCACATCATAATGTAACTTTGAAAACTGTGCTGCGTCACTTAGCATCACATAAATTCCTGCCAACCATGTTCAAGTGAAACTTAGCAACACGTAAACTGGAAAAGACCATTGACCATGTTTAAGTGCTGTTTAGCATCATGCAGCTTTTCTAAATGTAATCATTATTTAATTTAAACCCAACAGATGTTTCAGTCACCTGACTCAGTTTCACAGAAATATATGTAAAAAGTATTACATCCCAGGAGTTGAACCCAGGATCTACTACTCTAGAGATCATGACTCAACCTATCTAGCCACTGGAATAATGAAGAAAGCTTATATATCTTCAGAAATATTATAACGGTGCCTATAAGCATAGTGCAGTTTTGCTGCACTTGTTTGATGTTGCTAACCACCTCAGAACTAGAACAACTGAGTACATTTTGTTTCTATTTTTAGATGTTTAGTGGATGTCTGATGTTTATATGAGCAAAGCTAAGCATAGCTAAGTAACGTGTCACACAGCACAAACAAGCACATGCAAATAAAAATAATTATTAACACTGAATACATCTGCCCCAGGATTCATGAAGCTTGCACCAGGCGCAGGTGTAGCATAGGCAGTATAATGCCAAATATCACCATCGAGCGATTCAGGTACGATCCAATTCCACGTGCACTATTGGCATACACCAGAATTGCGCAGCCCTCGGCTTAGGTATGCTAATCCCCCCATGTGCAGTGCCGCACCCTACAAATAAAGGTACATAGTGATTCATGAAGTGGTGCAGGCGTAGCGTAAGCCCACGGAAACGTAAACCTAAAAAACATGGTTTACATTTTCCCAAACAAAACATCGGAGCTATGGAAGCAGACCAGCCTCATGTATTACAACGTTAACATATGCCAATGGCTAAATACACAGCCAATGGCATAAGAAAAGATGCACAACACCTAAAAAAACAACATTTAATGTCATGTCCACAGTAACGCAAAATACAACCGCTGGACATGTGTGCGCAAACTGGAACACAAAGAAAATATATACAAATGTCATAAAATCGCAATGTAATACAAATCAGGATTTCACCATAATACTCAATGGTATGCATGGTACACCACAACCAAACTGCAAGGGTTGCTAAGGTTCTGTGACAGTGTTTGGCATGGTAACTATGAATTAGTAGTCAATGTCATGCAAATGAGGCAGGTAATACTGAATCACAAACGTCCCACCAGATTAAGGAAGTACCATACCACGCAGCACTATAACACTGAGGAGTGGCTCAGAGGTATACATGAGATCAGCAGTGGGGTATGCCACCATTTCTGTAAGCACATTGGCGCAATGCAAATCTGGCCTGGCCATTGCTAAGCAAAGCTGCAGGACAGGGGTGGGGAGGCAGGTATAGCATCGTTTAGCTGAGAGCACATATGGTGCCTGAAAGCGTATGTGTACGGGGATGAAAATGTACCCGAAACCCGGTAAGTGGATGCATGCGCCGAGAACCATAGCACAAACAGGAAGGTCAGGGGAAGAAAAGAAGGAAATGCCGCAGTAGGGTAATTGCAGTACAACTGAGCAATTAATACCTATTAACTCACAGTGGGCAATCGACGACAGCTGAAAAGTCTGCTCGCAGAAACCTGCAAAACAGGATAGGGGAGGAGTCGGATTGCAAAGAAAGGAAAACTGTCATAGCAGAGCAAAGCAAACCTACAGTAGACTGGCAATAGAACACATTACGCAAGATAAGCCAGGTCTAGGAAATTACAAATGAAAGCAGGCTGCTGGATGCATGCCAGAAAATGGTAGGTAAAACGTGATGAAATGTAAAGGGAAGGGCAAGAGGTAATCCACGGCAGCCAAATGTAATTCATCACCAAAGGCACCTCAGTAGTAGTTCCTGTAGTAAAACACATAAGATACCCTGTATCTATGATCGTACATACACACCCTATGACATCATCGGTGTTCACAGCACAATAGTATGAAGTGTGAAAGCATCCTACACACACCTGTGTATTCCCAAACACTGCACCATAGGTGTAAACACACAGGGAACTTTTGAAATGTACATGGTGGGAGCTGCCATAGCTGTGATTCATCACCATGTGTTAGAGACTGACAGTGTTGTGGAGGATGATGCTGACAACCACCGCAGGCCCTGGAGAAGGAGAAGAGTGTTCAGACCAAGGGTAACCTACCAGGAGCTACATGATCTGGAGATAGTAGAGCATTACAGGGTGGACAGGGAAATCTTACAGCAAATAGTTGAGCTGTGCCAGCCATGCCTGAGAACCAGAAACAACAGAGGGGAACCCATCCCAGTGGACATGAAGGTATGTGTAAGCTTGCAAATACTAGCCACAGGTACCTTTCAAAGGCCAACTGGAGATATAATGGGGATCTCACAGGCATCAGAATCCAGGATACTACACCAGTTCCTGGATGCCATGTTACCACATGCCAATGAGCATATATACTTCCCCCAAACTCAGGAGGAGTTGGCCAGCAATATGCGTCACTTCCACCATGTGGCACACTACCTGGAGGTACTGGGTGCGATAAACTGCACGCACATACATATCAAGTCACCACCTGGTGAGCATAGTAGGCACTACATAAACCACAAGGGATTCCACTCCATCAACTGCCAGGTCGTGTGCAATGCCCAGAGCATTATCATGGATGTTTGTGCTGGCAGCCCTGGAAGCTACCATGACTCCCATATCTGGCATGCCTCACAGCTGTATCAGGTATTTGTCAGGGGGGACATCCCACATGGCCACCTTGTGGGGGATGCTGGCTATGCACTGGAGTCGTGGATGATGACTCCCATCAGAAATGCACACACACCCATGCAAGAACGTCATAATGAGGCACACGCACAAACCAGAATCATCATAGAGAGTGTGTTCGGGATGCTGAAATCACGATTCCGTTGCTTGGACACATCTGTTGATGCCTTGCAGTACTCTCCAGGCACGTGTGCCCACATCTTCACAGTATGTGCCATTCTACATAATATGATCCTGCAGAAACAGCTGCAGCAGGGACAAAATGGTGAAGGCTTTCATAGCTCACCACAATTGCCAAGGCCATCACAGGCACAGAGGGATTCACACCACGAACACCCTGTGCCAGCCCCAGTAGGCAGATGGAGGCATGCCCAATATGCCTATGCCTTGGCAAAGAGGGAACGTATAGCACATACTCTGACAGTGTAGGCCCCTATGGACTGACACACCTCTCCACCTGCACATACAGTAAAATGGATGGCACACACACACACGACCACCTGTAAACTGTAATGTATAGGTGGCCTACTGTGTGAATCCTACATAGTTAGCCCTCAAACTTGGTACACACAAGGAATGTCAACACCTGAACAGTACATGCACATATCAGCATATGTTGGTGCTGTGTGTATAGGTTCCTAGGTATATCGGTAGAAACATGCCCGATTGTCAGAGGCCATACACCAAATGAGGCAAGCAGTGTCTGCTGTTGCCATAACATCGAGTAACCAACTGTCGCTCAGTGGAGCAGAGGCAATCGTGGGATCACATGTGTGTAAGCACTGTTCTCCACACACTCTGCACGGATTCCCTGCTGCGTTAATGAGGGGCTCCACATAATGTAATCATGGATGTCGTGTCAAGGCATGGGGTGTACCCATGACAGGTATTCTTCACCCCAACATGCTCCACCTATGGTCGTTTGAAGGTGTAGCACATTCTCGTGTGTGGCTCACTGTGATATACATACCCAATGCTGGAGCACATCCAGTAAACATCACATGGACATACCATTAATTGGACTCATCCATATGTAAACTAACTGAGTTACCCATGTGATTGCAGTATGGAGTAACAGCCGTAGTATACTCCACATACAAAACACCATAACACGTGTAAAAATCCCAGATGCCCAAGTGGTAAATGCAGTGACCGTTGTGCATGTTCCCGGTCCAACCTACTGTAAGGGATGTAACGTAATCCCGAAGGCATGAATAATGCATGCCGGATGCAGGTCATCAGATCATGTTTAGCACACATTAGCAGGAATATGCGTTGCCCAGTGCTGGTAAGTGTCGTTTAAATATGACTATACAGATATGCATGAAACAGGGCTAAGCTTCTCTGAATATCGCGCAGATCATGGTCAATGATGTCCAGAACAGGTGAAACCAGCATTATTCACCCCTGCACTAATAGCGCCTGCTCTGAAGGGTAAAATGACCACTGCCAGGAGTAGAACACGCAATCATGTATGCAATCACCTAACACTATGGTAGCCAAGATGTACCTACGGCAGGTGTGTAATGTGACAGGTTCAGACACAAACGTGCAGAGTCCAGGAAACAGTATACACCGACACGTACACAATGAAAGGTGTATTCTGCCTGTCACTCTCTCTGTCAGATATATATATATATATATATATATATATATATATATATATATATATATATATATATATAAAATACAGATAGAAAGGATGATAGAGAGATATATGTTGATATATACGGATTCACCAATATCTGCAAATATATAGATAGGTCAACAACATTTATAAAACCTTGGAGGTACAAATAAATAGGATACCACCAACTATGGAATGTGTCACATACCGACACGTGTAACCACGAGGCTGAGAGACCAAAATAACACAGTACCGGAACACTAGAACAACGAGTAATAGTATCACAATATGAAGGGACATTTAGTTACCGATGCCGGTGTTGCTGTCCACGTAGGTACTGTGTTCAACTGTGTTTGTGATTGCCGTAGTCTGTGTATGTGTGTTTTGAGGGTGCCATGTACATTTCTGTGTGACTGTAATGTGTGTGTGTGTGTGTGTGTCTGCATCGTGTGTCTGTTAGTGCCAACTTGGAGGTAGATCATTACGGTAGGTGTGGTTATAGCTAGCCGTAGGCATACGGTTACCACCTGTCCCACATTAGAGGGACAGCCCTCCTGGGCAGTTGTGTCCTGACATAAAACATTACAAAGGGCAAATGTCTGAGATTGTAGGACATTATTATGTCCCATATATTATGTAATAGTTGCATTAAATAGTTATGCCTGTATGTAAGAAACGTAAATGTTACATGCAATATGATAAGTAGCCAAAGTCCTACAACAATAAGTATGTATTGAGGATAAAAGTATGTGCTATCCTGTGTACTTACCATGGGTATGTGTCGGCCTGTAAACACCGATGTGTGTCCCACAAGTGTCCCACAATGGCCATTTGAAAAGGTGGCAACCCATGCCAAAGAGGTTCAGTTACCAACACAACTGCAATGACTGCAAATATCTGGGACAGAAATACACGGGACAGCTGTCATGTAGTAACATTCCTTTACATATCACTGTAATTCCGGAGGTATGGAAGTATCACCCTCACCTGCATACTACATCAAAACCAATTAACAACAGCCCAATGTATATGCCCACAACAAAAGTCTACTAACTGATAGGTCTTTAATTAGGGAAGGAGCCCACACACATGTATGGAATATGTAGAAATGCAAGCCCCACAAACCTGTATATGCTACATACATGCACCTACATCCCCCACACACAAAACTATAGCAATACAGACTGTAATTATAGCACAAACATCCAGTCAGTCAATTACATCTGCAGAAGCATTAACATACCTTGTGAGAGACACATTTAAAGGCGCCATGTGAAATCGTAGCTGTATGATGGAACACACGGCAATGTTACAGGTTTTGTTTGCAATAGTCTCTTATCAGACGGTTGGGATGACAGGTACACTCACATGTAGAACCACATACTCTAGCCGTCACACACAATTCACGGGGGACATGAATCCAAACTATCCGTGTCTCTACACATAGCAGTTGCAATTACACACAACAAAACACAATACAGGCCATCTCCCCGAAGGTAGGGCAAATGGGCAATGCCCAAGTGGAGAATTCAATTATACCCCACTGTTGCCATGTAATTTGTGAATGCAGTAGCTGCACAGCTGATGTGCAAGTAATAAGTCACTCAGGAACACCAATTGGCGGCAGGAAACCACATGTTACAGGTATCGATGTATAAAAGGATGACTTGCCAGACATTCAAACTGTATGCTCATACCATAGAACTGTTTAAACAGTGTAAGAGAGATAGTTACAAAAGTCCAGAACGATAACAAGGCATGTAGAACACTCGGTATATAAGTGTATGTATAGCCTGTTTTGTATTAATTATGTTAGTGTATGTACAGCCTGTTTTGTATTAATTAAAAGTGTCCACAATGCATAAAGTGGAAAAAGGTATTATGTAGTGATGTCTTGCTGAGCTTAGTAATGCTTGTAGAAATAGTGTGTCCTGCAGTGGGCCACAAGGTAAGCATCACAGACACCACAAGGGATGCTACATGAGGGCTTTAAACAGAACAATTTCATACCACCCGCCATCAGTGGTAGGGTATGTCCAACAAGTACGTGCCATAGCAGGGGATAGTATATGTTGATATACTGTCCCAGTAGGCATGTGTATGGGCATATAACGACAATGACATGTCTAAGGTGGTCCCGCTGTGCAAGTATGTTTTGCATTATGGGATACTATGTAAAATATGTGTAATGTACAGTATTGTAGGTAGATATGTCAGATATTCTACACAGCATAACAGGCCTATCATGCATACCAAAGGTATCACCTATTGGCATGTACAATATACAATAACAGGATACCTATGGCTTGTAGTCACAGGACACTGTAATAGCATGATAGCTAATCTAAATGGAAGAGCTACTCAATTAACCATGCACAAAGGACATGTAATAGCTTCACAGGTTCATAGTGGGGTACTATGCAGTCTGGCAAGTCTATGTGTAAGCCCAACTACAGTGTTCACACCAGTGGCACCTCTCTAGGGTAGTGTCCTGTCTGTGAACAGCAGAGCCATGTGTTACCTGCACCTCTGAACAGTACAGCCACTGCAGTGATCCCTGGCGTACATGTGTGTCTCCCATCCACCAAGTGAGGTATCACATGAACAGTGCTACTGAGTGTCCCTGCATGATGTACATAGGAATCATGTTCCAAAGCATGGTGAGTGTCTGGTTTGGGAATGTAACCCTCAAGCAGATCCCACTCATTGTTGCGTGTGTGCACATATCCATGAGCATGTTGCTCACAGTGGCTTTTGCTTATGTCGCTTATGTGGAGTATATCCATGAATATTGTTGTGGACACGAGCCCTGTCTGTTCAGCAGAGGTCACCCCTGAGTATGTAGTATGCAAATGTGTACAGACGTGGTGTCCATAGTTCTGCCGCATACGTCAACCGTCGGAGCTCAATAAACGTCATGGTGTGTTAATGTTGTTGTGGTATGTAAAAGCCATAGCTGTTTTGTAAGGTACACCCTAAAAGGGGTGTTGTACCCTTGAATGTGTGTATACATCTGGAGTTCAGAGGTACAATGGGTGCCTATGTTCCAGCTACAAACCCAGTACAGATAAGTGTGGCCACGTAGAAGGATATCCATGTCACAGTGGCGATATGGTTATCAAAGGAGTGGGTGTGACATACGTGTGTACTACGATCACGTACAATGTGACATGTTTGTAGAGGACTACCACTTATGTGATAGTCAGTGGGTGAATGGTGTAATGCAAGGGGATGTTCATGCACCTTGTGTCATGCAGCTTGAGGCCATGATATTGATATCAGGTATCCGTCACAGTGACACCCTTATGGAGGGAATCAGTATCAGCTGGTGGATCAATCATGACGCTTTGTATGTAGTTGTCTGGAAAGCTAGGCAGGGAAAGTCCCTCTGTGCTAGCCTGTAGTTCAGGGAAGCATATACCGAACATGAGGGGCCCTATGACTGAGGACTGTGTTACGCCAAGTGTAACTGAAATACAGTAGGTTCTATGGTATGCTACCCTCACTGTGTGTGTCCTGTCTGTGAGCCACTTTGCATAACATCCTTAGACATAGGGGTTGATGTGCAGGTGGATGTGTATGTTGTCAATACCAGAATGGAGAATGGTGCTGAAAGCCAATGAGAGGACAATGTAGGCTGTGTGGACCCCCTTACCATCATCAACTACCCTGGTAACTGTATCAAAGGAGTCCACCAGGTGTAGGAGCCATGCTCTGGCCCTAACAAGTCCAACCTGAGTGGCATCAAAGGACCGGAGCCCACCAATGTTTCTGTGAATGACTTCCATGATGATGTGCCCCATAGCCTTGCAGAACAGTCCACTCAGGAGTATAGGGCAATAGTCCCTCTCGTGCATTGTGGCGCCACCTGTGTGGAGTGTGATAACTGTTGCTGTGTGCCATTCAGGGGCCACAATGTCTGATACAAAGCTATTACTGAATATGGTGGCCAAGTGGGGAGACATGTCATTCAGAGGTTTGTGTAAATCACAGCCTGGGATCTTGGATAGTCACATGGGGTCAGTGTTCCAGGCCATATAGAGTGCAGGTTAGTACTGTGTAGTTGTGACCGCAGGGACACTGCAATGTTCCTGCATGGATTGTGGCCCTGTAGGGAGTGAGAGGGTGTAATGTTAGCATTGAACCCATCCGCCAGCATGTTGCCAACATCACTTGGTTCTGTAATGTTCCTGAGTAACTGTTGTATGTCAGAGCAGATGTGGGTATTGCCATTGACTACTGACATACCTCCATAATGCCTTGTGGTACACCCTGGAATGTGTTGCAGCAATGTTTACGTAGCTAGGTTTGGAGTATGTGAAGAGGGATCCTGTAGCCCTACTGAGGCTGACCAGTGAGCTACCCCACCCATGGAATTGTACTCCACTTTGCAACAGCCTCCACCTGTTGTTGTAAATTATGTCCATGGAACTGGACCCCCAGAGTGGCGTCCATTATCTGGTGGGTACCATCATGGCTCTGTGTGGAATAGTATTATCCATGCAGTTGTGTAAGTGCTAATGAAGTGCACTGGGGTATGTTTCAGCATTTGTATGTGCAGTGTCCATCTGCACGGGTGTCATGATGTTAACTACTGCTGTCATAAAACATCTGTAGTAGGCGTTGTAATACTCTTGTACTGTGTATGCTGTGAAGGGTGTGGTGCCGGGATGTGGATAACAAGGGTGATTAGCATATGTTCGGAATCCACCAATGAGGGGATAACCCCAGGTGTGGAACACCAGTCACATGTTGGTAGTGTCCATGTCAAGGATATTGTTGGTCTTGGAGGTGGTGTGTATGGGTTGATCCAGCCGAGTGGAGATTATGAATCCCGGACAGCATTGGCCTAATGTGTCGGTACATGAGTGGCTATCCCAGTTAAGTGTGGGGTAGTGTCAGTCTCACATCAGTAGTACCTGTCTGAACCCTACTGTCCAGTACACCAAAACATGAGGTCTGGTAACTGTGGGGTATGTTCTTGAATCCGTAGCATGTTACAATGTGTATAGCAGTTCTGGCCACAGTTAGTTGCACATGGAGCACCTCTGATGCATTGTGCTAAGTAACTAGTCAGGATGTGTGTACAACATACTGGAATATGGGAACACCTCAGCCGTGGGTGTGCCGGTCCAGGTTACATGGCTGAAAGGTGTGGTCTGTGTATAATCTGTCATTGCAGGTGTGCTCTGCAGAGCCTAGAGGCAGGTCCCAGTCACTGCAGAGATATTGAAGTGGTCCATTATAAGGAGTGCCTTGCCTGCGTGCATCAGAGATGAAGATGTCAGGCATTGCGTCACATGACCCCATGTTTTGCTTGCCTGTTCCCATTCTGGTGGTGAATGTTATTGGAAACTGTGCAAGACAGGCAGTATAGAAGCAGCAAGAGCCTTACATGTTATCTGTACTCCCAGGGCTGACAGGTGCAGGCCATCTGTGCCAAAGCATTGTGTTTTGTTGACCATGTCAGTCAAAGTGGACAGATACCAGATGCCTGTGGAATGACAGCAGAAGCAGAGGCAACTGTTGAAGTGACACAGTCAGTCATTGTACAGTGGTATCAGGTCAGTATGAATGCATAATGCTCCCCGGGGCTTGGCCCATACCTTCAGGGCATGTCCCTGCACACATAGTCTGTGAAGTTGCATCTCAGGGCAGTCACACTAACATGGAGAAGGACAGTCAAATTGTACCTGATGAGGTGTGGCATGGGTGCATAGGTTATGTTGCAGAACCAGTTACCCGACAGCAAGATGTAAGCGACTATCACCTTGTGTAGCCTGCTGAGTGGGACATCAGTGTGACTGCCTACAGAGTCACCTATGACTGGTGTGTTGTGTATGTTATAACACCCTATTGGCTGTATGTGATGGGCACACATGAGTCTGTGGGCTATAAGTTATTGTTGTTGTGTTTGGTGATGGGGGCTGCCTTTGATGCCTACACAGAGTATGGAGAGGTACTGCACAAGTTGTACTCATATGTGCGGCCTGTGGTGGTGGAGATCTTGTGAGAATAAGTGATGAGTGGGGTGTGTTGTGAATGTTACACATCCCCACATGATTGTCAGGTTTAGTCAGGGTTGGTGACAGCATTACCCCCAGCATGGCTGCATATGTGCATCTCCCACAGGCTGTAGTGTCGTATGTTGGGAGGTGAGCATTGACTGTGTACATGAGACAATTGCTCTATTGCCACAAGTACGCCATATTCATCATATAGACAGGCAATAGCACTGGTACGTGACAGTTGGCATGCCTGTATATACAACCATGTCTCACAAGATATGTGAGTTATGTGTGTACAACAGCTGTTGTACTGTAAGCAAGCTGAAAATGTAAGGACAGACAGTGTACTTGTGAGAAATGGTGTGGAATGGGTGCTATATTAATCAGTAGCTCATGAAGTGCTCACACATTCTGAACAAGTGCTGAGCATGAAAATACAATACAGATAGAGTGTTGGATAATATCAACCCACAAGTGGTGACGACAGTCATAATTGGTGGCACCACACTATTACCCTGCTGAGTATGGTCTGCAAGTCCATGAACCATTATCAATGTAGATGTTAGCAGTACAGATGTAGATGACAATACGGATGTTTGACTACATATACCTTCGTATGTCACAGGAGTGTTCTACCAGTGGCCTGTTGACAGAATCAACACTATAAAAGGTGCCAGAGTGACATGTGCATATCACACCAGTGCCAGCTACAGTAAAACAGGGTTAATGTGTTGTACTCCACCCTCATTGTAGCCTATACCACACAGACAAATGTGAGGCATCTGTGTATGTAAGGATGTGAATGGCCATGACCTATGAGCAATAGCTGTCTCAGTGTTGTGAACAACATACAGAATGGGCTTTGTGGGTGAGGTGTTTGACATAAGTGCACATTCTGACAGATGATATCAGCATTGTCACCGCTAGGTGAATATCTCTGTACCCATTAACTACCACCTAGGCTGCGGTCAACATTATGGACACTGTGTAAGGGATGGTACTGTGCAGTTCACCTCCCTGAGTTGGTGATGTCTCCAGGCCCCTTAGGTAGTCATACGAGGTACCCATGTCATGACAGGGTGCCATCCATGAGCATAGAGATCATTGGACAGGCATACTCAGCACTCAGGTGACCAATATTGGATCACATATCACCTTTAAGGGGTATTTGGCCATGCATGGATGGGCGATACCAGCCTTCACAATTTTCACCTCCACTATGCAGCATGCTGGCTACCTTGCATAAAGACATGTGCTACACTATGATGTTGGACATGCTACATGTCCATATCCTGATCTGAAAGACACACGTCATGGACAGCCACCATCCTACTACTAGGATCGCTACATGCTGGACAGATCCCAGTGCCATACATGTGACATACTCCCGCCATACCATGCAACCCTGTCCATCAAAGCTGCACATGTCATCTCTGTCATACATGGTGTGATGACCGCATGGTAGATGTATTATCAACTGTCTGGATCAGAAATGTGGCATTGATGCACCTCGAGGTGGCAAAATGGCTGTTGGATACAGCTAGGAAACCTTGCCCGTACATGCTATAGTTGATAACCATCCTGGCGAATGACATCCAACTAGCCATTGTCCCATGTCTATCACATGTGCAACACAGGCGATCCGTGGCAGGATGTTGAACAGCTGTACAGTGCCGTGTAGATGTATATGGCAAAACACATGCATGTAAAGGTGTCAATGCATATGTGTGCATTGTCACTGCTCAAGTCCATTAAGGCAGTGTATGTGTTGATATGTGACATATACACAGCATCAAGGTCAACAGCATTACCGTGGACACATCCAGGCATGTGCTGATAGGTAAGACCACCAGTGCAGGCAAACAGACATACCCACATCAAGACAGCATTCACATTGAGTATGAACAATATAATGAGGTGACACGCATATATGGTGAGGATATCCAATGCATAACAGGTGTTACATGTGTGTGACACAAACATGTCAGTCGTGTTAGTGTCATGATGATTTGCAAAGATAACTGTGCAGATGTACTAGATTTACTAGAAATATATGTGCAGCAGTATTTCTGTACATCTCTGATACTGTGACCTGTCACCATCATTAAGTCTTACAGATAATGCCTTGTTCACGCCTGCCAGCATACAGCCGCCAGGAGGATGATGTCCTCATCCCGTACCTCCATGAGAACTACGAGGTGTTGTTCAGCCATGTGCCACAGCATGCCCAGCAGCATGACAACCTGTGGCAGGATCTTCACAGGAGGGTAAATGATGTGGGTGGCCATAACCGCACCTACCAGCAGATGTACAGACACTGCATGGACTTGATATGACATGCAAAACAGCGTGCTACTGCAATCACCAGGGAACAAGGTGGAACAGGTGGTGGGCCACCAACTCAGCCCCCACTCACACACATCAAGGAGCTACTGGCTAGTCTGGGGACACCCTCAGAACAGCATCCACAAACACTAGCTGCCATCGTGGAGGTGGGTGTCTCCCAACCAATGAGCTTGGAGTTGCCTGGTAAGTCAGTACTGCACATATAACTATTATATCCCATTTAGATGCATGTGTCACTGTACATTATGTAATGTAACATCATATGCAAGGTATGTTGAAACACATGCTGCATACTACAGTATGCTACCCTGTGTATGCACACATGTGCATACTATATGCTATTGTACAGGTGAATGTGTTAACATGCACAGTGCACCCTGTGGCTGTCATACAGTCATGGATAAATTTCAAACTGCTGTGTCACCCCTATACAGGTACCTCTGGCGTGCCGCACAGACATCAGTCCATTGCAGGTAAGACTGTCATCAGTATCAGACATGTTAAAGCATTGATCTATTTGCCATGTGGCCAATTAACACTTGTACACTTGATGTTCGGTCCAGTCACAATATACAGGTCGCATCACCCATCATTCACACTGTGCAATATATACAAATGAAATGATACACCGACATGAAACCACAGTATTTGTCATTGCTACAAGTGTGGACAGCTGTGCATACAATGGTGGAGGTGTTGTACAATGTAGGCATATGTACTATACATTGGAACAACACGTGTGGTACACAAACAGTACCACACAGTGAGCTGTGATATGGGCAGCCCACAGGAGTCACCACTGTGTTATATGCCCCTGCAATGGGTACACACATTGTGATGTGCCATCTGACATGTCCCAGACATGTAGTGTTCTGGCTGCAATATTGTCACACTATCCCATAACATATACCCCACATACCAAACATACAACCTGTTGTCTGCATAGCCCTGTGGATGGTGAAATATCTGACATCTATGGGTGTATGTCATATGGGACAACACATACATGTGAGATAGACGGCCATCACAAACATTTGGCCAACACATGTTCACACATGGCCATGGGGGATGGCCAGAGACACGTAGCCACACAGTAGATGTGATGTGTATATACCCTGTTGCACATTGTCCACACATGGTCCAAATATAGCCTTAGTTGACTGATTATACAGTTGATGTGGTACACTGGACATCCTAAAAGCCTGTGCACAGCTAGTGGAGGTGTCACTTAAGTCTACCATATAAGATGTGTTGAAAATCACGACTGTGTCATAGCATGACAGTAACACCTGTACAGCTTCCACAGCCATTGACACCACATCAGGCCACAGTTACTGTACATTTCCCTTGCTGCTGTAGGACATCACCATTAGCTGTGCACCTCGTGTGTGTGGTACATCAATGACATGTGGGACATGGTGAATTGACAAGTATGCTATGTGTGGACATGGTTGCCAGGCAGCTAAGACTCTGTAGTAGTTGTGCAGGGGTATCATCTGTAGGTCCTCCAGTGACCTGTCACATGACACAGCATGGTTTGGTCTGTATACACATCAGCATCGTGGGTCACAATCCACAGTTATGTCATGGGTATGCATGCAGTTATGGCTATGCAATGTGTACATATTATGCACTGTATAGCAATATAGATGCCTCATGATGCCATGCAATGGCACAGTGTCTGTACTTCACACTGTATAGCAATGTAGACGGCTCACACTACCCTTCCATGCTCATGCACATTTGCTAAACATGCATTCTATCTGTAGGGCATACAGACAACACTGCAATGTGATGCCCGTTACAATGCTGTACATGTGTCAGGACACCATTGTGTCAGACATATATGTGTGTTAATGCACACGTCAGCAGATTACATGTCAAGGTCACGTCAGCCCTGTGTACTGTTAACCTGTTCTGGTCCACATGGTGTATCACGGTGATGCATGCATACTACCATGATTGTGTGAACTGCATGGCTACTGATATGACACCTGATTGCTGTAGTGTGCACCCCAGGGAGATATGCTAACTAACACTATTAATGTCTGAGCTGCATGCCGTCTGCTGTATCACATGCATGCTGCATGCCATCTGTCAAATCACATGCATGGTGTGTGTGTGTGTGTGTGTGTGTGTGTGTGTGTGTGTGTGTGTGTGTGTGTGTGTGTGTGTGTGTGTGTGTGTGTGTGTGTGTGTGTGTGTGTGTGTGTCTGTGTGTGTGTGTGTGTGTGTGTGTGTGTCTGTGTGTATGTGTGTGTGTGTGTGTGTGTGTGTGTCTGTGTGTATGTATGTGTCTGTGTGTGTCTATTGTAATTTAGAGTCTTTCTTTGCATTCACAGGTGATGTAGGTGCGTTACCCTCCTGCGGTCCATCTGATGTTAGTGTCCCCACAGATACTAGCAGTGATGAACATATGCATGAGGTACAGGCAGGGTTGTCAAGGGCTGAATCTGTGCCAATGATTGCCATCCCAGCTATGTCCCCCTTTTCCCCGCACACAGTTCTGCTGCCAACACATGCCACATCACCAGTGGCCATAGAGGAAGGACAGTCAGCGTCTGTTAGCATGGAACAGGAATGTGTGGTGGCTACAGAAGGTGTGTCTCCACACCATGGTGTCAGTGTAATGACTGCAGATGTGCCACACAGGCATGTGGCAGGTGCTGCTTGTAGGAGGACCTCTGGCAGACATGCATCTGCAGGACACAGTGCAGCAGCTGGTATCACCAGACACATGTTCCAGACTGTAGTGGTGGCACAGGCACATGCTGAATGGCAGAACAGAAAAGGGCAGAGGCTGCAGAGGGCTGCTAGCCATACCCTAAATGACAACATCCAGGCATTGGAAAATGCTCAACAGCAGATTGCTGATGTTCTGGACAGGTGATTGGGTGACATGGTCAGAATCCTTGACCATGGCATGGCAATCCGTGAGCATGAGCTGTCTGTGCTGGAACATCTGGTAGGAGTGAGGCATAGGCCACGTGGATGTAGGCCAGCTACATCACCTAGTGCAGGTCAACGTGAGCATGCCACCTCACATGCCCGCTCCCATAGTGCCAGTAGCAGTAGCAGTGCAGCTGGTGCTGTGATGTCCACACCAGGACACAGCAGGCCACGTGGTTCCAGTGGACATGTGTTATCAGAGAGTAGCCAATCTGTACCTCCGCCTGGTAGCACCCGTGAAACTCCTGGCAGGCACAGGTCACGTGGCTGTGGCCGGACACAGTGAGCTGTACAACCTGGTCTGTACAGTCTGGAGTTGTCACTAATACCCCTGTGTATGCCTCACAAAAGGCAGAACTGTGTGCACACAAACACACACACAGCAAACACATCTGTAGGGCACCACAACACCCACATGCATACTGAACAGACATGTCCAATCATATCACCAGCCCTTACCCACATACATGATGTCATCCATTGGTGCAGACTATGCCCCTGGCAAACATTATCACCCTGTGCATATGATGAAGCCTGTGCCGCATCCCTGTCATCCACACCATCAGTGCAGGGACATGCTCAAATGGTCTGATGCACAGGGTGAACAGAATAGTGAGAGACGTGTATATTACATTAGCTGTGTAAGAATAGTGAGAGACATGTATATTACATTAGTTGTGCACTGTTGACACGCACCAGACATACCATGTAGTACAGGTTTAGCATACGTTGTTATTTGTTCACAGTATGTGTCTCGGTAACAACAGTAACAGCATGTTGGTAATGATGCCCTGGTTCCCTCCTTATGGTCTACTTGCATGTGCCTACAGGTAGCAGTGTTTGCAGTCTCCGATGTGTAACTGTGGAGTACTCACAGGCACGTATGGCAATATCAGCATGCTATACGTAGCCTCAACCTGACTGTTGGAAAGGTTAACATACCATAGATGTCCACACATATACTGATCCTGAAGCATGTGGGCAGTTTAATAGGCTACAGTGGCTAGAGATTTGACATCCATACCAGGTCACATCACAGGTATGTTGACATGGTGCAGGGGTTGTACACAGCGGTCCGGCCGATGATAATGTTGGAGGCCACTTGATAGCATGAGGCCTCACTGTGTAGCAGTAATACCCTGTCACATTACAGGAACATGCCCACACTCACGGGGTCAACAACACTATGACGCAGACCCCATAGTATTGAGGTGAGGGCCCCTGCCTATGTGGTAATCACCCTCACAGTACTGTGCACCCACACAACGCGACACAGAGAAAGAACATGTACAGGTAGCCAGTATGGCTGAGACCGATGGCATCAACAGGGTAGTAGACTGCATCACCATGAGGGGTTAGGGATCCTGTGTGTTCTGTATGGTAGCATACACCCTCACTCCATGCACCAGACAGCCATACATACATACACACACACACACACTGTGGAGACCACAAATGTCATTCACATATGGATAGCTGATATGTGTGTGATACACACACCACCCCTGCCTATGTCATGCTTTCCACACTGCAGTATGTACATATCTCTACAACAGTGTACAGGGGTGTGTAACAATTGGGATGTATTCCCCACCATATGTGGCATATATGGCCACACAAGCAAACACACATGGCAGTACTGTGAATGATACACCTGCTATATGATGATACGTCTGACAGACATGCAGCAGTATTGGCCGCTTTATGTGTACCAACGCTACCTCCGGCAATTGTGCTGCTATATGCACACTGGATGATGTAAGTGTTACAGGTGTCAAGTGACTTATAGTCAGTAACACCTGACCGCTGTGTAGGTTTTATGTCTTCACCATCAAGTAACAGTAACATTGCGTACTGTTTGCACATGTAATGGTAGGATGGTGTGTGACACACCTGTGAGCCGTCCCCGGCAAACATCCATCTGCACAGGTGGAGCACAACTTTATGTACACGCATCTATCCATACCTGATGTACATCCTACCGTACTGTCAGTATGTCACCATATACAGGTGCCAATGATGGGGCTGCATTGCAACTGCATGTTGTAGTTAGGCACAGATGAGTTACATACATCAGCTACTGCACATGCATGGTAGCTGCATGCACACTACAAATTGTACATGTGTGTTGGTCCTACATGCCTGTCATGTAGCCATGTATGTATGCATTGCAGTTGGTGGACATGTGTGATGACATACATAACACATGGACTGTTGTATGATATGATGGGTGTCATGGGTAACTAGTACAGAGGGATTGTGTCCTCAGTCAACATTGCTACCTCATGTACTGTTAGCATTCAACAGCCATGGACCCACCTTCCATTTGCATGCGTGTGATTGCTGAAGCCACTTGTCTGCACAGAGGACAGCAAAAGCTATGCTATGTACATATGTGTTGTGTGTGTCGTCCATGCACATATCCACTGTGATTACATGTATGTCATATCCAAACATGTGTTCTTTGGTGTACAGCGACAGTTATCTGTCACAGCTGTGTAAGACCCAGGGCCCCTGGTATGTGTAGAGCCGACCTGGTTATGTACAGTGGTATCATTGCAATGCATAACACATGATGGAACCCTGTTGGTACATGTGTAGTCTGCACAGTTGCTGTAGACCTATGTACAGTCCACTGCTCATGAGTCACATGGTGTTGTGGTAATGTATGACTGTTTATTGCTGGTCTAACGACATGGTGATGTCTGACTGCAGTGTGTATCTCTGTGATCTGCACCTGAGACATCTGTGATGGCTCCTGAGTGTGTACTGGTCAGTACATGTGAGTGGCCTTCATGTACATGGGGACAGTAACACTATACTGTGCCCTTCTGTGTTTAGAATCCGTGTGCATGCAAGACGGCCCTTTGCAACTGCTAAGTGTGTGAGCATGCCCAGTACGCCATTGTGTAGATGGACACACAGTACATTCCAAACTGCTCCCTTCCGTGTTTGAATCTGTGTGCATGCAAGACGGAACTTTGCAACTGCTAAGTGTGTGAGCATGCACAATACTCCGTTGTGTAGATGGACACACAGTACATTCCAAACTGCTCCTGTCCATGTTTGAATCCGTGTGCATGCAAGACGGCACTTTGCAACTGCTAAGAGTGTGAGCATGCCCAATACGCCATTGTGTAGATGGACACATAGTACATTCCAAACTGCGCCCTTCCATGTTTAGAATCCGTGTGCATGCAAGACGGCACGTTGCAACTGCTAAGTGTGTGAGCATGCCCAGTATGCCGTTGTGTAGATGGACACACAGTACATTCCAAACTGCGCCCTTCCATGTTTGGAATCCGTGTGCATGCAAGACAGCCCTTTGCAACTGCTAAGTGTGTGAGCATGCCTAGTACGCCGTTGTGTAGATGGACACACAGTACATTCCAAATGGACGTGTGATACTAAGCATGTGGGCATGCCCAGTGACACCTTGTGTTGGTGATGTGCCTCTGTGTATGGGCATGGCCACTGACATCCTGTATAGCGATGGTGGTCATCCAGGCAACAGATGTCCATTTTCTACGTCACGATGGATGCCTACATTGAACACACTGGCTGACTGTCTTGAAGGGTGTGCTGTGTGTGGCACGTCCCGTATCTTTGTAGTGTTTTTGTAGTGCTCCATAGATAGGCAGTTGCCCCGATCACACCATTGCCGTGTGTTTGTCTATGTCTACCTTGGGACAGTAATATGCTTTCAGACTGCTCACTCTCTATACATTCCCTATCGGCATCCTTGCCTTTGCGGATGATGTCATCCACCTAGAAGTATGCCCCTGGGAGTGCTGTGTTCAGTAATCTCGGTAGCACGTTCTGTAACTGTGTAATGCTGTAGTGTGATAAGGTAGTTAAATCTATGTTCTACTCCCAGCCCTGCCAAGTGTGTGTGTGTGTGTGTGTGTGTGTGTGTGTGTGTGTGTGTTTCTAGCTGCGTGGGGACAGAGTAATGCTTTTAGATGCCTCACACCACATACATTCCCTATCGGCGTCTTTGCCTTTGCGGATGATGTGATCCACCTAGAAGTATGCCTCTGGGAGTGCTGTGTTCAGTAATCTCGGTAGCGTGTTCTGTAACTGCGTAATGCTGTAGTGTGATAAGGTAGTTAGGTGTATGTTCAACTCCCAGCCCTGCCAGGTGTGTGCTTCTGTGTGTGTGTGTTTCCAGCTGCCTGGGGACAGAGTAATGCTTTTAGACGCCTCACACCACATACATTCCCCATCAGCGTCTTTGCCTTTGCGGATGATGTCATCTGCCTAGAAGTATGCCTGTAGGAGTGCGGTGATGCCAGAACTCGGTAGCACATTCTGTTACTGCATATTGCTGTAGTATGGTAGACTAGACAGGGAGATGCTCGATTCCAGGGCATGACAGGTGTGTGTTTGGCAGTTATACCATATGTGTTGGTATTTGTGGGTGGCTAGCTGCAGGATGTGTTCAGTTTGTTTTGTTGCTGACCTACTTAGTGTCTACAGCTTGCATATTCTGCCAAGACACTGGGTTGTCAACACATACATTCGCCAATACGTCTGGTGAGTAACTGTCAGCAGCCCTACACTTACCCTTGCTATGGTCTGACCCGTGTGACGCAACATAACACACGTGCCTTGATATTAGCAACACTACATGATGCAGGTGGCACATGTAGTTTCCTTTCCATTCCTGTCTAATGCATTGCTGTCATGTGTTTCGCTGTTGTGATATAAATGCCATATCTACATATGTGTGTACATGTATATGTGTGTATGTATATATACATATATATATATGTCCATGTATATATGTCTACCAATAATATATGTGATATATGTAGATGTAGAGGTGGACATAGATGTGAACATATGTCTGGGGACATCAGCACTATTGGCTATTTGTGCCGGATGATCTGTACATGATAACCTGAGATCTATGTATATCTGCCATGGCATGGTGTTAATACACATCGTCTGTGGTGTGCAGGGTCACGGGTTGTAGTCATGTAGACACCGGTTATTTTGTTGCTGGGAAGACCATGGGACATTGAATATGGTGATGGTAAGGCACCTGTTGCCAGTTGTGTGTGGATCTGAGCGACACTGAGCAGTGGTTAATATGTTGGAGGTTCGGTATGGGTCATATAACTATTCATTAGAAGACTATACTATGCAGATGAGGTTGACTATGGTGTATCACATTTATCACCAGGGTGTGCTGCTGGTCCCTGGAGTGTATGTGTGTAGTCGGCCAGCTGCAGGTTTCGCATATAGTTGACAGCATGGGAGGGTGTCAGGCTTACTGTACGTACATTTCAGAACTGTGCCTCGGGAGTGCTCCTGCCTTAGCACACCTAAGCTAGGGGTGTGTCTATACCTACCTGGTGATGTTGGGATGGATAACAGCAGTGGTGGGGTTGTCAGGGTGTACAGGCTGCACAAACAGGTGTTGATCAGCACAATCAGCTGATGACATGGCCAACCCGCACATGAACAGTACATTAATGCGAGCAAGCAGCATACACACAGGTTTCGTCTACACTCTACACCACCGGTGTATACCTGCAGGGACATTTCATGACACAGTCCAACCAAATGACATGGGCTGCAGTTGGTTGGGGCAGTGTGGATGTGTATGCTGCCGAACAACCCTTACTGGCGTGACATAAGACTATATAGACCGAGGGTGACTTACCAGGGTCTACATGGGCTGGGGATGTTTGAGCACTATGGGGTGGACAGGAGCTTGTTGACCTGTGCCTAACACATCAAACAGGCTGAGGGAAACACATCACAGTGGATACCATGGGATGTGTTGGCCTAGGTGCACTAGCCACAGGTACCTCACACAGCACAACTGGGGATATCATAGGTATCTCACAGGCATCTGCATCCAGAGTATTGCACCAGTTCACAGCTGCCATGTCAATACATGCTAGTGAGCATGTACAGGTCTTCCACACACGTGATTAGTGGACCAGCAATATGCATCTGTTCAACCACATGGATGAGTACCCTGGGGTACTAGGTGCTATAGCCAGCACACGTAGCACCACCCGGGGAGCAGGGTAGGGCCTACAGTTGGTGCAGGGGCATACCCTTCAACAGCTAGGCCCTATGCAATGGCCAGGGCATGAGATTGAATGTGTGTGCTGTCTGCCCTGGAAGCTGTGATGTGTCCGATATATGGTGTCTGACACAGCTGTAGCACACCAATGCCTATGTGGACATCCCCTACAGTCTCCTAGTGGGGGATGCTAGGTAAACACTCATGTAGTGGCCTATTACACCCATCAGCAATGCACACATACCTGAACACTCACACCATACTGAAGCGGATGCACAGGCAAGACATATACATGTGCATGTGTTTGGGATGCTCGGTTCACAGTTCTGGTATCCGGACACATCTGTTGGGGCTCTGCAGTATTCACAAGCTACATGCATACAGGTTGCTATGTTATTTGCTATGCTACACAATGTTATCCTGCAGTAACAGTTGCAGCAGGAACAGCATGGGGCAGGGTCACACAGCCCAGCACCACTGCCAAGGCCTGTACAGGCACAGTGTGACTTGGTTAAAGAACTACCTGAGTAGGGCACAGTCGGCAAAAGCCTGTGCACAGTATGACCTGCCCTTGGCAAAGAGGCAACACAAGGCATATGCACTGACACAGTAGGTACCCACGGATTTCCCCTCTCTGACCCGCACACAGTACAATGGATGCCAAACATGACAGTACCTGTGCTCGGCCATGTATGGGAGGTGCACTGTGTGCATCTGACATAGGCAGCACTCCAGCACCGTCCTCAAGTCCGTAACACAACCAGGGTATGTCTATTGACCTAACAAGTGGCAGTTGTATTAGAATGTGTACTTACCCATTGCTCTGGTATGTATGTGAGCATACAAGTGACTGTGGTGGCCAAATGTTAAGGCAGCAGACAGTACACATCCATAGTGGCACCATGACCTCTGTAGCACATACAGGGGTCACAATGGTAGCCTGTAGTACACAGGGTGTCCTAACACACTGCAGATTATGGGCTGACCATCATGTGTGTCCGTACAGCCCACACAAGTTCCATACAGCTAGACAGATGTGGAACAATACAGATAAATGATATACGATGGCCTATGGATATGCCCAATGACTGACCCCAACCCCCTATGACACACACAGATGACAGCAGGCCAGGCTGTTTGATGTAGGATGTGTAATAGGACGTCCAACACCACTGTGCTGGTAATTAATGCTGGGAACTGATGTACCCTGGTATCCCTCCAACCAGCAATTTAGGTAGGTCCACACACTGACATGGAGTACCCGGCAGACCAGTACAGTAGCAGCAGATGTGTACAACTGTTGGCTGTGCCCAGGGTCACACCTACACATGTGAGAGTCATGTGCACCACCCACGGTGCTGTGTAGGACTGTGGTTGTGGTTGCATGTCCCCCCACGCTATACAGACATGTAGCAACTGTCAATGCCACATGACCATTAGCTACCCTTGAGACACAGCATGTCACCTGTCTGTGTATAATGGAGGGTCAGCAACACATTACTAATTATCTGGACATGTGACACATGCAATACAGTTGACCATACTTTGCATGCTCACACACATGACAGCATTGTCAGTCTACAACATGTGTAACAGTCATACTGGGCATGCTCACACACTGAAACACAGGATGGCCAGGCATGCACACGCCAGTGGTTCGGACATATCTGCCAGTACATTGCTACACTGTTGGATGTCTGCACTGTATGGTGTTTGCAGTCTATTGTCTGTACATATGCCATGGTCTATTGTTAATTCACATGAGCTATGTGTGCAGGGTACTTCTACCATCATGTGTATAGGGCGTTTTTTTGTTTGCAGACAGGCCTATGCCTTTGGATACAAACCGGGTAAGGCACAGTCCAACAGGTGGGAGCTGTTGTGCGTGGGTTTGCACAGTGTTAAGCACTGCTGACCTCTGGTCACAGCACATTATACACATTTAGACTCCACATTTCTTTGACAGGGCACTACTGGCATACTGGTAGACAAACACGCTTACAGCCACTCGCTCTCCGACTTTTCCGCTTACATTTGTCACTCATGCTGGGTGTGTGCAATTCCTTGTGATGCGTATTACATCGGACTACATGACTACAGTATTGGGTATGTGTAACCATTTTGCGATGGCAGCCATTTGACTGTATGGACTCGGCGGCCTGTCCAATGATGTAATCATATTATATGCGTGTTCCTCATACGATCTGCTCCCATCTGCCTGATACATGGGAACCGATACCCTGCAATGCTGACATGTGACTTGAGTTTGTTAAGGCAGCTGTCTGCCGAGTCATGCTACCGCATACCTACTGCACGTTGACCACCTTTCAGATTGCATGACGGGAGACTGTAGCAGTGATACCTTTCCCACTTTGCATGGGACAGTCCCTCACCACACATCACATGTGACAATACTAGAACTCTCCACCAATCGGGGACACATTTCTGCAGAATCAGGGACAGGTCATGAAAAACAGGGACACTTTTACAAAAGTAGTGCTATTAACTTGACACATTGGCAGAATCAGAGCATATGACTTAATACACATATTCTGAAGTAACAGTTGTTTATAACTCTTACTTATTGTCATTAGTCAGTAAGTGTAATTCACCACCTTTCCTTCAACAGCCACTACATTTAGGAGGGATTAAGAAGGACACAGTTAGACATTCAGTCAAACTCAGGGATGTACCTGACATTCAGGGACAGCTAAGTGGTATGGACAATACTCTAGCCATTGCAACTGTCCTGATTAGGGGACCTTCCCATGTTGCAGGTGTCTGTACTGGTTGCTTGTTACAGGTCTTGTATACCTGACACGTTGATATGTCATATGTAGTAGCATAAGCAACTATACTGCTGCTAGACTACACTTTGATTTGCTCCGATATGTATATTTCTGTACCATGCATGGCTGTATGTTTGTTCTGCCCTGGTACATCTGACAGTTCTATAGAGCAGGTTCCACTTTGGCCCTTCAGACTGGTGGCGGCCCTATAGACCCTATATCTAGAGCTATCACATGTGTCAAGGCAACACATACCCACAGCATACCTCTCAACTGCCCCTGATTTTTAGGGCCGTCCCTGATTTTGACTCAAATTTTAACTCTGTCCCTCTTAATCCCTCCTAAAACTAGTGACATTTGGAGGAAAGGTGGTAAATTACACTTCATGAATAATGACAATAATTAAGAGTTACAAACTTCTTTTACTTCAGAAAATGTGTATTAATTCATATACTCTGATTCTGTCAACGTTTCCAGTTAATAGCTCTAATATTTTAAATGTGTCCCTAATTGTCCTTGTGTTTTCTAGACTTATCCGTGATTCTGTTGAAATTCGTCCCTAATTGGTTGAGAGGTCTTACCCACAGCCAGTAGTACACAGACGACCGCTACGGTTTGCATACGTTAAGGTTATTCATGTAGCATTATAACTGATAATACTGTTTCCTATTACATGTAGCTAATACTGATAAAACAAATTGATGTCTGACACCACTACACACACTATATAGCCTCCATTACTGAACTCACAGGCCATGTGCCATAACTGTCGTTTTGCAAGACACAACTGCCCAGACGGGTGTGTCCCTCACAGGCATATGGGTGTTTAACCTCTTCTATTATGCTATCATCTACCTGAGGTGGTCAGCAACTAATGCACTTTCTGTCAGTAGCAGAACTCACATACCAATGGGTGTGAATGAACACTGTATCAGGAACAATGCATAACACCCTGGGGGACACATTTAGATGATTGGTTCTATTAACCAGACACATTCACAGTCACAGAACATATGTATTCAATCACGTTTGTCGAGGTACATGCCGCTTATGAATCATACATGTTGTCATCTGTCATTACCTGTATTCCGCCACCTGTTCACCTAATATCAGTAGTTCTGGCAGTGTTTAGTTGGACTTTGTTACATTCTGATACATAACTATGGACGTCCATGCTAATCATGTACACGGCACTGTGTAGGTCTCCATGTATTCCCCGATGGATTACAAACTATCCGGTAGATGTGCTCTTCAGGTTTGGGAGGTGTAGGCGTATGCTATGCCCACATAGGACTATTAATGACTTCCACTGGGCGGGCCTACTACATCTCTGCCAACCAGCACCTGCACACTTAAGCCCATTAATGCATACCCATGGTCCACCTACCTGGCACCCCTCTACAGCAGTCGTGACAAATACTGCGAGTGCAGCTGGGGTATGAGCACACCCCTACACATTGCCCACTCTCCCCATCTCAGGACACATGTCGTACATTTTGTCAACCCATGTATTATCACACTTGCACAACCTATTGTTCCATGTACACCTACATCCTGCTCGTATTAGTGTCAGCAGATGCTTTCATACCCTGAATTTTTGGGGTCCCGCAAGGGATACCGTTATCCATGTTTAAAGTGTAGACCTTGCAGAACTCTCCCACTCGTCCTTTCCTACTGGTGTTTTGGACAGCGGCAGTGTAGTGATCTGTATTGCCTGTCTGTATATCTGTCCAGCCTAGCTGGGTGATGTGGGGGGTACAACGTTTCTTTATTGGACCTCCCAGTCACAAATGCCCG
Organism: Protopterus annectens; assembly: GCF_019279795.1. Classification (NCBI taxonomy): domain Eukaryota; kingdom Metazoa; phylum Chordata; order Ceratodontiformes; family Protopteridae; genus Protopterus; species Protopterus annectens. Next base: position 154,743,876 of record NC_056750.1, on the reverse strand, counting down.
GGCTGTAAATATGTTACCCCTAATTGCTGTGAATGTGTATATCTACACTGACATATAGTTTGTTTTGTGTGTATGTGTATATATTACTACCTGTTGTTTGTGTATATATATCTATCTAGATATATCCGTACCTTGTGTGTGTGTGTGTGTGTGTGTGTGTGTGTGTGTGTGTGTGTGTGTGTGTGTGTGTGTGTGTGTGTGTATATATATATATATATATATATATATATATATATATATATATATATATGTAGATAGATATATCCGTATGGATATATATGTGTATGTAAATTAATATAGCTATGTGTGTATATATATATATATCTATATATATATATATATATATATATATATATATATATATATATATATATATATATACATTTTTATCTATATATACATCTGTGTGTCCTTTAACCTATACATTTCCCAGAAATGGACACTTACACATGCGTATTGGTTTTATCCCTGCTTCAACAGCATACTATTGCCTTAGTCATTCTGACACCGCCACCTCACTCCGGTGAACTTGTGCTCAGTATATTGCACGTTATGCAGTGGACAGATGTCGCAAGTTTTTCATGTCTGGGGTGCCGCTGCTAACTGGGTTGTGATAGTGTCATTCGACCTATTCCTCGTATGCGCAGCCTATTATTCCTGCTACTGTGTTTGTTTCTGTACACATTCATATTATTACTGTTGATAGGATGTGTGTTTGTGTTACTGTGACTGTACGCCGACAAATTGTTGTCTTCATGTAGTTGTGTCTTTTTGCTTTTCCCAGTTTGGGTTTGTCACAGCAGAACTCCATTCCACTCATGGGTAGCGTATAGGGTTACCACCTGTCCCACTTTGCGAGGGACAGTCCCTCTTTGGGCGGTTGTGTCCTGACCAAAAATATTCAACGTGGCAAATGTCCTAAGATTGTAGGACATAATTATGTCCCATATGTAATGCAATAGTTGCATACAATAGTTATTTCTGTATCTAAAATATCTACATGTTACAAGAAACAGGATAAGCAACTAAACTGCTACAAGAATAAGCTTATATTTAGGCAAAAAAGAAAAATTCTATCCTTTGTACTGACTGTGGGTTTGTATCGGCCTGTCAAATCTGATGTTTGTCCAGAAAATGTCCCACTATGGCCATTTGAAAAGGTGGCAACCCTAGTGGCGTATAGGTATTACGTGCCGGGCTGCCAGACCTGATGCACAACGTCCGACAACGATACGCCCATTCACGCATGTCTCCATGCAAATGTCGCTCTATCTGGGAATCACACCTATGTACTAGCTGACCTCCACGGGCCGCTCCATTGCACCTGGCACAACATATCCTATCACTCCTGTGTCCATATTCACATATCCATAGTTTCTCCTGCACACCTGTGTTGAGTTTCCCCGCATAACAGCTATTTTACACCTGATATCGCAGCCATGACACACCTTTACACATTGCCCTCTCATGAGCGTTGGGGCCCTACACACATTTTGTACCGCCTCATGTATTCATAGGCTCACCATCCATTCATATTTGCACATACGTGCCTTTCCTGGTGTTATGGATTACGAACTATTTGCGGGTTACAAGTGTAGGCGGTCGCAACATGTCCTACATTCCGTCTGTTTACAATGTTGACATAGCACTTCAACGATGTTATGGCCACTGGTATAGCCCTGCCTCTGGTGTGGAGAGCAGTGCTCTACTCACACTTGTACAGCTTTATGTGACATGTGCTGCGAGCACTTCATAATTCCTAACTTGCTCTGGATTCCCTTCACAACCCTTAGGTTTGCTTTCGTCAGACAATAGCTGCGTACACCTGTGCAGGCCCACTTGCATCTACTTATTCTGAGTTACATATGTTTACAGGCATGTCTTTAGGATTACATGTGCCTTTTTCATTATGACAGTACCACTTTGATGGAATCCGGTTAACGGACCCATGTGAACGCGGTCACCTTTACATGTATAAATGTTGGCTTTACAGCACAGAGGCATTCATTACACAATTAATATGTGCTATAGTAGTACTTACACCGGGAATGCCTTTACGTTGGGAGGATGCTGTAACCACTTCACTATTGGTGTTCTGGATCATTTATATGTATACCCATGGTTCATAGCTACTCTGACATATGCCTCACCACTTCCCTTACACAGCAGGCATCCATTCTCCTGCTGGGAAAACCGCAGTACTACAATTAGGACATTCCTTGTTTCCTACTGCTCTGGACCCATGCTGCAAGTCTACTCACTCCAAGGATATTCATAACTCCTACGCTTATAGTACTCACACATATGCGTGGAGTGGTTCCACTACATAATGCAGGTTGGGGGGTGGTTTCCCTTCCCATTTGACTATTTCATTCATTTATACATACAATGAATATTATTCTGGACATCTGTTATAAAATCACTACAGGTATGCAATAGTCCTGTCAACAGATGGGACAGTTGGTTGGTTTACTTCTGTGTACGGACCTCTCTGATACTCGGGGACTCGTGTCTACAGTGACAGTGACAAGGCTATGACAACTCAGGGACAATCATGGACACTTCTACCATATTAGTACTATTAACTTGGAACATGTTGACATATTCGTAATACTACTAATTTTCTGCAGTTAAATGCGTCTAGTACTCTTCATTGTTGTAAGTAGTCATTCTCATTCAACACCTTTCCCCCAAAGGTCACTGACTTTGTGAGTTTTTAAGGGTCTGGCCAGTTATTGTGTGAATGCTCTGACCATTGGTATCGTTGACATTGTCATATGTACAGGTTGTGCTGTATTCCGGTGACTAGGGTTGGCACCTTTTCAAATGGCCAAGATGGGGCATTTTCGGAACACACCATATTTTACAAGCCAACACATACCCACGGTCAGTACAATGGATAGAAATTTACTTATTTGCCTACATAAAAGCCTATTATTGTACCGGTTTATTTGCTTATTCTGTTTCTTGTAACATTTAGGCATTGTAGATACTGCAATAATTATTTTCTGCTACTATTACATAACATATGGGACATAATTATGTCCTACAATCCTAGGACATTTGCCATTTGAAATGTCTTTTGTCAGGACACAACTGTCCAACGATGGACTGTCCCTCGCAAAGCTGGACAGATGAGAACCTTACTGCGGAAACCAGATTGTTTGGGCCAACACATAGCCATGGTCAGTGCAGGTTTATTTGTTTCCTAGCTGTAAGCCTTATACCTTTGGCACATTTGTTGTTTGCCTGTTTCTTGTATGAATTACATTTATTCTATCCTGATGTGACTGCTTTAGGCAACCGTTACATGAGGTATGGTGCATAGTTATTTCCTACAGTCACAAGACATTTGGCATTGTACCATTGTTGGTCAGGTCACACCTACACACACATTAATTGTCCCTCACACAGTGGATTAGGGGTATCCTGTTTACGTCAGTGCCTTCATCACCCTTATATCATGTGTCACTATGTGAATGTATGCAATATATTCTCTCGCTTACTCGTGTCGGGACAGGTGCACCACGGGCAGGTGTTTGATCCTGGGTAGTAGGTTATGCATGACCATTTAGGGCTGGACAGTGTCGTGCACCATTAATGCACATTCCAACTTGTGTCCAGATATCTACAGGACTGGACTTCGTGTCTTCCATTCTAATGTTTACACAGGTTACGTATCCCATGAGGGATAGCCCAAAAATTGAACAAGACCAAAACAAGACGAATACTGACCATTTTTCTGGTGTTACGAAAATGTGCTGGGGGTTTTACATGCATGGGATAACTAGTGTGCAATCCTGCAACTGCCTAGGGTGACACTACCTACTACATATGCGTAGTGGTCACTATGTGTAGATCTGGCTGCATCAAACCAGTAGGCCAAGTGTGGCTGGATTTGGTGGACGTTCAGGTAAGGGAGCGGGTTGTGTGATGTGGAGGGGATGCTGGATAGTCCATTATGCATCCAGGTGTGTTGCATTTGTTATGGCCAGTTCCATCAGGACCAATCTGTGGGTATGTGCCTGTGACATGTCTATACATTTGTATCACACATTTCAATATTCATATGTTTGTGGGATTTTGTTCTACAGTATGGCCTGCCTGGTTGTATTGCAGCTGTTTATACATGTTTTTGTGTTTCTTTTAGCTTCACCCGCTGCTCCCTCATACACCTCCAGTTCACCTATTCTGCATACGACACAGTATCGCCTTGGAGGTTTGTACCATTACCCATCCCCCCACACACACACATATTCCTCACACCCCATACATCACTGCTTTGGTTGTTGGCCCATGACACGGCCAAAGTAACACATTGAATACCCTACATATGTCAGGTACCTGTATGGTTGTGTGGACTACCCTGCCATGTTTGCTTTCCACATGCTATACCTCACGCATATAGGTACACAACCATACTTAACTTTCATTACATGGTTGGTATACCCGGGTACTACCTGTTCAACTGTGACACATCCTGACACATCCTGACAAGTTCGGCTTGTACCGCTGATTTGCAGATTTTGGCAGACTGTTCTACTCATTGGTAGGATGCCACCTTTTTCTATGTCCAGGAAGGGATATATCCTGTACACATATCCGACTGTACTGGACAGCACACACCCACAGTCGATGGTATGGATAATACTGTTCCTTTCAGCCTACATGTTTCCTTATTGTTGTAGCTGGTTATATGCTCCTTCTGTTTTGTTTACATGCTTATTCTATTTCCTATCACATTTGGTATGTGAAATATGGACATACCTTTTGTATGTAACTATTACATGCCTTGTGGGATATGATTCGGACATACGGTCGCTAGATATGTACATTTATCGTGTATTTTGTTGTGGACACATCTGCCCAGCTGTGTACCCTCCCTCACATTATGGGTCAGCTGGTGACCCTAACCATTGGACTAGATGTACCTACTGGCGGCTCGCTAACATATGATGTGTTTCACTTCCACTTGGTATAACTATCTACACTGCGTTGGACTACGGCCTCACGGTCTTCCATGTCATTTGTTCACGGGATAGGGACCCGTTATTCCCTACTGTGCATTTGTGTTTGCTTCTTCATTTTGTGTTCGCAGGAACTTTCTTGCATGCTTTGCATATGTTTCAGTATCCACGGATACTGACAGATGTGATTACTATCTTGCAACTTGTTATATGCAAGCATTTCAGGTTGCACATCAACAGCTGGCATTTCCACGCCTCCGTGCGGCACTTTGACACGCCCTATACACTCGCGCTCCTTTCCTGTGCACGTGGCTGTGGCGGCAGCGTGCCTTCATTAATATGCATTTGGCACTACTGCTCCATCTTCATGCCGCACTGTCGGCGCAAGCCTAGCTCCGTCCTTGCGCCGAGCTTCATGAATCCGGGGGCTCGTTTCTATTTTTAGATGTCTAGTGGATGTCTGCTGTATATGTGAGCAAAGCAAAGCATAGTTAAGTAAGGTGCTGCACAGCACAAACAAGCACATATATATAATAAAAAAATTAAAATGCAATTTAATGAAATAAAATGTCTTGCACTATGTCTTCTTGATCACCCAGGGTAAATACTCCTACCTTATTGTCAGGCAGTAGACTTCTCTTTATCTTGAAAGTCTCATTCCTTGTACCTCTCTCTTCCTCTCAACAGCTACTTCTTCTTCCAAGTATAGACCCTTGACAGACACTAGGTCTATACTTCCAGGTACAGACACTTAGTGGGCACTTGGTGTATACTTTACATTACTATAATACTTTTTCATACTGAATGTTATTTTGATTGCCATCTTTGTACCCGTATAGCGTACCATTTTTCATCCTACTTTTAGTTGATGTGAATTTTAAAGTATTATCCTAATTTTATGTGATGTAAAATGTATAATGTTTGCATGATAGCATTTATATCTTCCCAATATTTCTTCACTTCTATACAGTCAAAGAACATGTGAGACCAATCTGCGTTTAAATGTTTATTACACCTCCAACAGTTTATATCTTTTTTATCAATTTTACATTATAAAAGGAGTAATAAAGGACAAATTTAGAAATTTCCAGAACTATATTCTCCACTTTAACGAAGAAGTAGTTAAACTAGAAGATTTTAAAATATTATTTTTATCTTTATTTGTGGGAAGCTGATTATTAATGATGTGGAAATAATTCCAATAACTGTCTGGAAATACATCTAAATCAGATTTTATAGCTTTTATTTATTTATTTATTATTTATTTTACATTTGTTGACCGGGATAATCCGTCTGGATACATATCCATTTTCAGCGGAGGCCCGGGGAGAAAAGCTCCTCATTGACAGTAATTTGCATTCATATTAAACAGAGTACATAATACTTCTTTTGATAATTAATACATGAGGTAACAGAAAAGCATATGATTATATACAATAACATTTAGAAGGAAAAAAAAAACTTCAGATAAATGCTTGATACAGAGAATGAGCCTCGAGGTATTCCAATAAAGAAATAGAGGTTGAGGAAAGTGATGGGTTTAGTCTGGTTTAGGACATTGACAGAGCCATTGGTTTTTAAAATGAAGGGATAGACTTTTCTTGAATTTGCATAGTGAGGTGACATTGGTGAGTTGAGGAGGAAGGGAGTTCCATATTTTACCAATGGAATTTGCAAACAGCGAGTCACCTCCAAAGTTACAGGATTTGACCGTTTGAGCAAGTAGCCTATTTGCTGAGTGCAGACTATTTAGATTTGAGTATGGGGTGATTAAGTTACGCAGCGCAGGAATGGTGTCAGGTTGAGTGAGAATTTTAAAAGCTACTATTAGTTGGTTCTGCTGGAGTAGATTTGGTAGTTCAATCCAGCCAAGGTTATGTAGGTTGATACAGTGATGGGTTTTGTAAGGCATGCCAGTAGCAAATCTAGCAATATGATTATAGCAACATGAGAGTTTGTTTAGGTCTGATTTGTAAAGGTTAGTGAGTATGGGCGAGGCATATAAGAGGGAGGAGAGGAGATGTGACCGGGCTGTGGCCTCTCTCGCCTTGGGAGTCAGAAAGGATTTTATTCTATATAGGGACCCCAGTTTCTTATTAACTGTTTTAATAGTTTGGTTGATGTGAAGGTCAAATCTGAGTTTGTTGTCTATGGTAACACCTAGTAACTTGGAGTTTGAGTCCGGGGATATAATAGTCCCATTTTTGGATTGGACAGAAAAGTGTATAGGGGAAGGTTTATGGGTAGGATGGAAGAGTAATAGTTTGTTTTTTTTAGGGTTAAGGATCAGATGGCGACCTAACAACCAGTCTTCAACTGCAGTCAGATAGTCTTAGGTTTTGGATAGTAGTTTAGCTGGTGATTTGTCTGAGTTGATTAGTGTCGAGTCATCTGCATATTGAATGCAAGAGGTCTCGGGGATGACTTTGTGGAGGTCATTAATGAAAATAGAAAAGAGTAGAGGTCCCAGTATGGAGCCTTTATAAATATGTGATAATTTATTGGTAGATGGAGCCATATTTTGTAGTGATTTTTGCTTTCATGCAAGCTATATTCACAGATAATTTTATCTTATCTAAATTGTTAATATTATTTAATACTCCAGTTCCTGCCTGTATGAAAGCATCTAATTACTCTTTGATCTGGGCTTTACTATCTGTAGCAAGGAGAATAATTACTAGAAACTGGAAATCCAATTCCTCTCCATCTTTACAAGAATTTAGAGTACTTCTTAATGAAGTTTGTTGTTTGGAAAAACTGACCCTCAAGAATAGATGTTCAAGGAATACTTCTACTTACTACAGTTGGAACAAAATATATGAATTGTTACAAAAATAGTTCATTTATTACAGTAAATATTATATATATATAATTTGTCTTAATTGCATTATAATTTATTATTTTTTTTTCCTTTTTCCTTTGTATATAGTTGAAATTGTTATGTTCTGTGTATGTTCAATCTTATTAGAATTTAAATAAGAGAAAAAAAAAGTTTATTCAAATTTGTATCTTGCATATTAAATATTTCAAATAAAAAATGTTTTAAGAAAAAACAAATATATAATGTTATGCTTCTATACCTGTGAAATGATACTTTATTACTCTGTATTATATGTGGAGCTTTTCTTCCTGGGCCTCCGCTGAAAAAGGACTTGTGTCCAGTCAGACTTTCCAAGTAACCAAATGTAAAATAAATAAAATAAATAAATCATATACCTTTTGGACAAGGTGGATGGGCTGAAAGCTATGTGGCTGTGCCATCAGTCATACACGGGTTTAATATCTGTGTTGCTGTGACCTCCCTTAGGTGCACATCATAATTAATATGTATGGCATGCTGCCGAGGGGAAACTGTAGCAGTGTACATGGATACATTCCTTATAGGCTCTACACAGAGCCCACATGTAATTTATTGAAACCTGGGGTGCGCCTGAAAAAAAACTGCCAGGATTTGTCCCTTTGCTAGGTCATCATATCAATAAAGTTGATATAAACTTCATCCTCCCCTGTTTTTCACCTTCATTTTGTAGTCTGTTAGAATGCATTGTGCTCTGTACAAGCCATTTGTTAAACAGATGAACCCAGCAGGGAAACCTGGGAGTAATATCTAATTACGTACCTTGCTCAAGGTTATATAGAAAGCAAATGAGGGTGAAAGGAATCAAACCCTGCACCACAGCTCACAGCCTTAACCTTGTATACCAACTACCAGACAGCTTATGCTATCATCAATACTGTCACTCAGGAGAATTGTACTTGTGCTCAAATGACAAACATTTGAGCAAGGAAATTAAAACATATGATGTGACTCCTGAAGTGTATTTGTATTTGTGTAGTTGGAAGTATGATTTGGAAGCCAAAGTATATGTGGAAGTTTGGTAAATGTGGACTTTGTGATGTGATTGCTATGCTGCTGTATGTTGTAATATTGACTGAAAAAGATGCCATACATCTCCATGCAAAACAGTGGAGACTTCAGACAGAATAATTATATGTGAGATAGGCAGATCCCCACACGGAGGATGTGAAGGTATTCACATCACAAATTAAATGTGTTTGTGTAAATATGTGGCCATATATGTGACTGTCTTTGTGTAGGTTTATGCTTGTGTGCGTGTGTGTGTGTGTGTGTGTGTGTGTGTGTGTGTGTGTGTGTGTGTGTGTGTGTTATTTATTTATTTATTTATTAAACTTTGTTAATCAGGTAGGTAGACTGGTCGTAACACCCTTTTCGGCCATAATCGTCACCATTTGGTAAAGGCAATAGTGCAGAATATTGACACACTAATGAAGCAAAGAATGAAAACATACTTCAGATTATACCTTCTGTACTTTGCAAAAATTATGCAGATTTATTACAGATCCAGATTTGAGCAAATAATATGAGAAATAGTTTACACAGCTATGAAAGGAGCACAGCAAGAGTGATTTTAAAAGTATAAATGGTTTAACTGTGCAGATCACTTAATTCCTACTGAATAAAAACACAGTACAACTTTATTTTTCTGATCTGCTGTCATTGTTAGTGCAGCATGCAAGAACAAAGCATATGTACAACAGAGAAAAGGGAATGGTGTCACACTATGCAATCCAGTTATATATAATTATATACAGGTTATAAAGCATTTGTTCTTTAGATGAAATAAGAATATGAAGGGTGTGAGAAGAAGAAGAAGACAGGAAGAAAAAGACAGAAAGAACAAATGTACTGCTCCATTGTAGAGTCCTGCAGAAAGGCTAGTGTGATTGCTGAAGTGAATTACAGGAGAGCACTAGAGTTGGTTAGAAAAGAGGCCATGAAATAAGGAAACACGTGGTACAGAGCTAGCATGCCTTAGACTGAGTATATGAGCAGAAACCAGGTTTCATTTATGTTATGGAGAAGCTAAGAGTGGATAAAGGACTAAAAGTTGCTATCCCAAATCCCAGGATCACTTGCATATAAATTTCTTTTTTCACAACCAGTTAGAGTGATACATGTGGACAAACCAAAAACTGGTGGGACAAAAGGCCAGAAATAGAGACAGATTTTTAATATTGCACTGCCAAACTTAGGAAGTTGATAAAATATATAGGTTGTAGAATAGCATGAACTTACTGAAGAGCATGAAGTTTGAAACCCAAAAGTCAGTCATTAGTTTCTGACTGCACTCTGCACTGACATGCTCTTACTTGCCAGGTAAAAAATGTTTTTTTTTTGTGTGTTCTCAAATCTATGGGGAACAAACCCTACAGACCACAGAGGAAGACAGGGCACTTTTCTTCCAAAAATTAAGATTCCCTAAACTAGACACAAACCAACAGAAAATGTTAATGGAACCTATTTCACTCAATTAAATTATATCAACAATTAAACATTTAAAGCTACACAAGGCTCCAGGCCTGGACAGACTCACATCAGAATTCTACAAATTCTTTACCCTCATAGTTACTGAAATACTATACCATGTTGTATTAAACTACATAACAAACAACAATATAAATGATGCTTACTTCAATGCTTCAAAAACTATCTTTATACTAAAAGAACAATCAGCCCCCAAAAAAAAAAATAAAACGGATAGCTATAGACCCATCTCACTTCTAAATTTGGACATAAAGATCCTTACATCAATAATATCCAACAGAATGAAAAATATTATAGCCAACATCATTTCTCCAAAGCAATCTGGCTTCACACCATATAGACAGACTAGTGACAATACTTTAACCCTAGAAGGACTAATATCATTCACAAACCAGAGAAACACCCCCATATATACAATGGTAATAGATGCACACAAAGCATTTGATAGGGTGAATCTAAAATGTTTACTTCAGACACTACCCTTCTTTGATTTTCCTAATAAATTCATACAAATAATTAAAATACTATGTAACAACCCCTGTACAACCTTATACCTTAATAAAACTTTGTCAAACAGAAGCATGATAAAAAAATGGAACAAGACAAGGATGCCTACTATCACCTCTCCTGTTTAACCTATACCTTGAACCCTTTTTTTACACATTAAACAAAATACATACTATAATCCCCCAACATTACTCAATTTTAAAGTCTTCTTTATAGCCTTCGCTGATGATCTAAATATATATTTCACTACCCCAAGCTCAGACTTAACCAAAATAATAAAATCAATTGAACAATGCTCGCTCATGTCCAATTAAAAATTAAATCTTAATAAAAGCAGTATCTTTCCTTTAAGACCCCCCCAAATTTATTTCACTGTTTCCATTCTTAGATACAATTAAAATAAAAGAAGAAACAAATTACTTGGGAATTACTTTCTTTCAGAATAAAAGGGAATTCTATCAACATAATACAGTACATAAATGGTAACATATAATGCAAGATTGTAAAAGATGGTTCATAGGTTCATAGGTTCATAGGTTGATACTAGGCTATCAGCCCTAGGGCCTATACAAGCCTAGCCATAACAATTCCCTGGCTATTTCTTCCCACATTATTTACTTTCCTGGACCCCTGTCTAGCAGGGTGACTGACGTGATCCCTGGGGTGAATTTCCTTTCTCCCATCCAATCGTCAAGGTTCCTCTTGAAGAGGTCCAAAGAGGCACTCTGCTTGACATGTATGGGCAATCTATTCCAGTGTCTGGGGAGTCTCTGGGTCAGGAACCTATCCCTCCAGCATGTTTTGTTTATTGTGATGACAAGGTTTAGATCCCTGGAGCATGTAGCTCTGAGGGATTGGGATTTCTTTAAGTGTAGCATGTCCAACAGCTCTGGGTTTGACATGGGCTTGTATGTTAAGCAGAGATTGCCTCTGAGTAGACGATATGCGACAGAGTATAGCTGGAGTTTTTTTTTTTGGAATAGCCTTAACCTACCTTTCCTGTCCAAGATATCAATAATTAAAACGAACATACTACCCAGAATAACATATATATTCACGACATCACAAATAACTGTACACAATAAATTCTTTAGTCAATTACATACCTTTCTGGCTAAATTTATATGGGAACCGCAAAAAAACAGAATTTCATATAAAAAATTATCCCTCCCCAAAGCTCTTCCTTAAATCTCTGGTCACTGATGGAAATCCTGCAACCCTTACATAAAAACCCTAACTTGAAAATTAATAACACAATGTTAGATCTTAGCACTTTTCCTTTACTAAAAGACAAAAGAATACAGGACATCTATCCCTACCACAACTGTACAATCCAAGAAATGAGAAATAAACTTAACTTACCTAAATCATACACAATCATACTAAGACAGATTAAAAAACTTTGTTCCAGTTACCTCCAAGATAGCAGCCTACACAATAGGGACAGAGATAATTGTGCATCACTATGGAAGGTTATTTTATCTAGGAGAAAAACAATATCTAACACACATAAAATAATAAATGAAATTAAATATTAGAATGCTCTTCTTTTTTCTGACTACTGGCTGAAACTAAAAGCCTCTATTGATGAACAACACATGAGAGAAGCTATTAAACTAACTCTGAAAACAATACCCCTTAAAAATTGACATACACACAAGTTATGATCAATAATAATGTATACCTAACACCTACAATACTTCACAAATTTAATGCATCTAAATCACCAAATTGTCTACACTGTATGAATCAAAAGGCAGATTTAATTCACGTCTTCTGGAGTTGTAAGTGTGTGTATAAGTTATGGAACTCCCTAAAAATCTAATAAGAAAAAAATGGGTTACGAGAATTCAACACTAACTTGGGAATTTATACTACTTCATATCCCTCCACCAAACATAACTGAAAACCAAACAAACATAGGGCTGGATTCACGAAGGCTTGCACGGAGTCAAAGAGTAGAGTAAGACTCCATGCAGCCAACATGTCTGCCGAGCGATCCAGGAACAGCCGTCAGGGGCGTGCAAGAGAGCTCCCAAAATTACTCTTACACGGACAGGGCTAGGGTATGCAAATTAACTAATTTGCTGCAGAAAGTTATGCAAATGAGGTAAATTTGTGATCCACAAAACCCTAACCTGTCCGAGTAAGAGTAGTGCTATTTGCAGAAATGTACTCGGTTGTCAACTGAGTACCGTTCTGCAAATAGCAAAACGGAGCCGTGACAGCTCCAAATAAAGGATGCATCCAGTTGAGGAAGCATGAAAATGGCCAAATATATGGCCATTAGCAAATCTTCCCATTGCAAAAAAATAAAAAATAAATTTTTTTACCTCGATCTCTGAAGTTTAAGCATAGCACAGTGGTGCGCAAAAGTGCTGCACTACAAAAAGCATGAAAAAAAAAATTAAAATCCACAAATAGGGATATGACACTAAATATTCAACTGCCATGCAAGTGAATGACAGACTGAAGACAACATGGCTACTGAGTAGAGGTTGCTAAGGGGGGAAGCTTGGTCTAAGAGATGTAACCAAGCATTAGTAGGCAATCCTATGCAAATGAGGGTAAGAATAGTGAATCCAAACTTCACATGGTATATGAGCAAAGTCCGTGGAGTGTAAGAGTAGGATAAGGGGAGTATCAGAGTAGAAGATAGGTGACATCATTAGGGGGTATGTATGAAAGAATGTAAACTCAATGGAGCAGAGTGGCATGAGTTTGCTGTCAGTTACCCATCACTGGAAGAGGTGTGTCTCCAAACAGGAATCTTAGCTAAAGGCAAGAAATTGAAGGTGTACGCCGTTGATAACGCAAAAGTTTCTTGTAGAAGTGCCTGCAATGTGTATGCGCGCATGTGCGCGCGTGTAGAACCGAGTAAGACTGTGTGTGCGCGTGTGCGCCTGTGTGCGTGCGTTTAAGCCGGAGTAAGCATGTGTAAGGTTGTTGAAACCTGTGTAAGTGCGTTTGCACCCGTGTGCATGCATATAAGCAGGAGTTAGCAAGTGTTATGCTGTGTAAGCATGTGTGCGTGCATGTCAGCTGGTGTGCGCGTGTTTGTGCTTGTTTGCGCGGTGCTGCCCCCTGTGGAAACAGAAAGGGAAAAGGAAGCACAACAAATAGTAGGAAGTTAACCAAGGAGAAGTAGCAGAGCTAGCAGGTGAAAGCAATCAGAATCAGCTGCCAATTACACAGGCAGTACACTAGCACAGCCCAGCCCAGCACTTAAAACTCTGCAAACAACTTTCCACTATGTTTTCCTCAGAGACACTGCAGCACTGCAGTAAGCTAATAGAAATGAAAACTGAAGAAGCTTTACTGAGACAAAGAAATGTTAGGGGCTGCCATTGCTGTTATAAGGCAACATATGCAACATGCTGAGGGTGGTGACAATGCAAATGCTGCTGAGCAACCCACAGTGAGGAGACGGAGAAGAGTGTACAGGCCCAGGGTAACCTACCAGGGGCTACATGAGCTGGAGATAGTGGAGCGCTATAGAGTGGACAGAGACCTTATGCAGCAAATTGTTGAGCTGTGCAGGCCATGCCTCACACACAGAACCAACAGAGGGGAACCCATCCCAGTGGAAACCAAGGTATGTGTTGGCCTAAGAATGCTAGCAACAGGTACCTTCCAGAGACCAACTGGTGATATGATGGGGATTTCACAGGCATCAGCATCCAGGGTACTGCACCAGTTCCTGAATGCCATGACAGTACATGTCAGTGAACATGTATATTTCCCCAATTCCCATGAGGTATTGGCAAGCAATATGCGTCTTTTCCATGAAATAGTGGAATACCCTGAGGTAGTGGATGCAATAGACTGCACGCACATATGCATCAAAGCACTAGCTGGAGAGCGGGGTAGGGTCTACTTTAACTGAAAGGGCTTCCCCTCCTTCTACTGCCAGGTCATGTGTGATGCCCAGGCATAATACTGAATGTGTGTGCTGGCTGCCCTGGAAGCTACCATGATTCCCATATCTGGCATCTGACGCAGCTGTACCAGACATTTGCCAGTGGGGACTTCCCTCATGGTCACCTAGTGGGGGATGCTGGATACACACTGGAGCCATGGCTGATGACACCCATCAGAAATGCACACACACCTGAACAGGAACGCCATAATGAGGCACACGCACAAACCCGAAATGTAATCGAGCATGTGTTTGGGCTGCTCAAGTCACGGTTCCGGTGCCTGGACACATCTGGTGGAGTCTTGCAGTACTCACCAACTACATGTACCCAAATTGTCATGGTATGTGCTATGCTACATAATATGATCCTGCAAAAACAGCTGCAGCAGGAGCAAAATAGGGCCGGGCCAAACAGCCCCCCACCATTGCCAAGGCCATCACAGGCAGAGTGTGACTCAAAGGAGGAGCAACCTGAGCCTGCCCCAGTAGGCAGAAGGAGGCATGCCCAGTATGCCTTGGCCTTGGCAAAGAGGCAACGCATAGCACATACACTGGCTCAGTAGGAACCCTGGATATGATACCGCTCCCTGACTCGCACATATAGTAAAAGGGATGCCTAACTTGACACTACCTGTTTTCAAACATGCATAGAGAGTGTAGTATGTGCATCCAACATAGGCAGCCTTGCAGCACCACCTGAGGCATGATTGCCATGTTTTAAGCAATATAAAGCAGTGCTAAACAGCTTTTACCACTATTTATTGCATGTAAACAAAAGTGCACACACTACGTAGCACAACTTTGTGCAATGTTGAACAATATTGGCCATTGTTCAGCAATATTGGTTAATGTTGAACAGTGTTGGTCAAGTTTGGTCAAAGTTGTGCATAGTTGAGCAAAAGCAGGTAAACATGCTCATATTTGCTTTACTGGTCCTTAAGCAGTCTGGTCTGCCCAGTATGAAAATATAAAGCAGTGACAGTCCTCGAACCCAGGATACCATGCACTATAGTCACAGTACTGAACCACTAAACCATGACAGTATTTCACTGGTCAGCCTGTATGAAGAAATGTTGATGAGACTATGCAAAGTGTTGCATGTAAACCCTGCAGGCACAGCACAATCATGGTAGAGTTAGGACACAAAGGTGAGCCCTGTATTAAAAATTACAACATGATTTACAACACACATATAGTATAAATGTTAATATTGTGTGTGTTCAAACACGTCAACAAATGTAGTGGAGTTCAGACAGCAACCTACTGAAAGGTCACACTGGGCATGCTCACACACTTGAATAAATGAGACAAATGTCAGGCAACCGCATAATGAAAGGCCAAACTGGGCATGCTCACACACTTAGGCCATGTGTGAGTACAGCAGTTGGCCTCACATATCTGGCAATTGCATGTGTTAACCCAGGAATCTCACACTATTCACCAATCTTGCCTTGTGTACACAGTTATATGACAACAGATACATATATAATATATTGGAACCCTGTCATAATCAAATATGTACTACAGATACGTAGCTCCAACATAGAAAGTGGTAAAGCAAAGAAGATAAAAAACCTGCAATCAGTATCATCAGTAAACAATCTGCACTCCAAACATTATCCAATCCAGGTCATGGAAAGATAACCTGCAAAGGAGTCCATACAGAACCATGACACTCCCATCAGCTATGTCATAAATAGAAATGTGCACCCATATATGTCCTGAGTCAGGGCCAACTGTAAATGACTGACAATGCCAACATCCTGTCAGAGAGGCCCATACATACATACCCACCTCCCACTGACAAAAGGTCCTATCATCATAACAGGAGATATCACATGCAGAATGGGTAAACAGCTCCTTACAAAGATGAAAACATGGCATCAATTGGATTACATTGTTTCCCTATATGTGTCATATGTGAGCAGCAGAACAAAGAGACCCTGCACCTGAACAGTCTGTTAAGCCTCACCCTCTCTACAGGATATGAAACAGTTGCATGGGTTACAGCAACAAATGGATCACTCCACAAGTGTTGGTGCACAACAGATCATGGGAACTATAGTCCTATAAGCCTATGAAGTCTGATCTGCAAGGCCATGGAGTCCATCATGATTGAAGTCATAAACACAGCTATTGGAAGTCTACAAACTCACAACCCTACCAACATTGGTTTCGTCATGGGAAGATCATGGTTCCCAAACCTGCTACACTGTTTGCAAGGCAGCCACTCAGGACATACATCAATGAAATGAGATACACACGTCCCACATACACTTTGAATATCCCTTTTACAACATCCCAGACACATGACGTATCCACAAAATCAACAACCTGTGCAGAAAAATGTATTGTCATCTGATGGATTGGCAACTGGGCCACAGATATATCACACAAGGGAAGAATCGTGGAGTCCTGTTCAAGCTGCTAACACCTGCTGCCCCCCCCATGGCGCAGTCCTGTGATTGCATAAAACAAAGTGCACACACATTACCCTGTCTAGTCTGATGATGTCAGCATCCTACAAATATAGCAGTAGAAAGAAAAACAACCAGTAAAGCATGTAGCGTGTCATGTTAATGCGTATCTCTCTAGTATCGTAACATAGGTAGGGGTTTGAATCCTGCAATTGCTGAGTGTGTGTTGCTGTGTATGTTTCTGTGTGATTTCCTTTGAGAGGAATAGCCTTTTTGGAGACTAGGAAAACAGCTTAAAAGTGGCCTATTCCTCTTTGGCAAGTCTGATGATGTCAGCAGCCTACAAAGACAGCACTGGAAATGAAAACACCCAGTAAAGTATACAGCGCATCGTGTTAATGTGTATTTCTCTAGTATCATAACATAGTTAGGAAGGGGTTTGAATCCTGCAATAGCTGTGTGTGTGTGGGGGGTGTAGGTTTCTGTGCGATTTCCTTTGAGAGAAATGGCCTTTTGGAGACTAGGAAAACAGCTTAAAAGTGGTGTATTCGTCTTTGGTAAGTCTAATGATGTCAGCAGCCTACAAAGACAGCATTGGAAATGAAAACATCCGGTAAAGCATATAGCGAGTCATGTTAATGTGTATTTCTCTACTATCATAACATAAATAGGTAGGGGTTTAAATCCTGCATTAGCTGAGTGTGTGTTTGTGTGTGAGGGGGTGTATGTTTCTGTGTGATTTCCTTTGAGAGGAGTGGCCTTTTTGGAGACTAGGAAAACATCTCAAAAGTGGTCTATTCCTCTTTGGCAAGTCTGATGATGTCAGCAGTCTACAAAGATAGCATTGGAAATGAAAACTCCCAGTAAAGCATATAGCCCATTGTGTTAATGCGTATCCCTCTAGTATCATAACATAGGTAGGGGTTTGAATCCTGCAATTACTGAGTGTGTGGGGGTGTATGTTTCTGTGTGATTTCTTATGAAAGAAGTGGCCTTGTGGTAGACTAGGAAAACAGCTTAAAAGTGGTCTATTGCTCTTTGGCAAGTCTGATGATGTCAGCAGCCTACAAAGACAGCATTGGAAACAAAAACTCCCAGTAAAGTATACAGAGCATTGTGTTAATGCGTATTTCTCTAGTATCATAACATAGCTAGATAGGTGTTTGAATCCTGCAATTGCTGTGTGTGTGTGTGTGTGATGCTGTTGGTCAATGTGTTGTGAGTTTAGCTTTTAGTACTGTATGACATATCAGTATAACAACAGTATGTGCATTGCACACTGCAGGTATCTGTGTGGCAAATACATAAATGTACATGTGACCCCAATTAGTTCATAGGTGTGAAGACTGCTTTCTACATGAATACATCTGTTGCCTTTGACAGATTGTGCTGCTGCTTCTCAGACCTTCGGTCACATACGTATGTTTGTGACAAGGCCAGACACTGCAGTGATCTGTGGCCTAGATCATCTGTGTCACACGCACCCATGACAGTTTCTACAGAATAGTGTGAGTGAGGGTTCATGCCTGGGGTATATTTCAGACATGTTCAAACACAACAAACTCTTTCAATAATAGACATTCATTATAGGAGTCCAACAACTTTGTGGATATGCATACAGACCCATCATTGTTTAAGTGATACACCGAGGGACTTCATAATAGTGATGGAAATGTGAATACCAAAGGACAGATGACATAACACTTGACTGTATGTACACATCGGTACCCATTCTACATGTTGTGGGCTACTACCTATGTGTTACTGTCTGGATACTATGTTTAGTAAATGTGGATGACTATGCTATATTTGTCTTACAACTTTCTAGCATGGGTTGGACAACAGGTATCTGTCTGTATGATACTCTTGTGGAGGATAAGTGTCTTATCTGGAGAATGCATTGTAGGCCACTGTATGCATTTCCAGATGTGGACGGACATATCCCTAGTGTGTTTGCTTGTACCTAAGAGGGCTATATGCCAAACAGGAGTGGTCCCAGGAATGGGTGGCGGTCAATACCACTGGTTACTGGTATAGTATAGTACCGGACGGATCCAAATGCTACTGAGTGTCCTACATCTGTGTGTCAGTTGTCAAGACATCATCTAATGATTGGTTATAGTCAGGCTGTTGAGGTTGTGTATACTACCAGAATGCAAACCACTGACAGATAGTAACAGTATCACCCACAGCATAGTGACAAACCATGTCATACATACATGTGAACCCAAGTTAAAACATATGTGTATTAAAATGCATACTGGCCACCAATAGAAGCAATGAAGTCTTGACACTGTAATACAGGGCATGTCACCCTTCCCATGTGTCCACTATGCACGTACATGCTGACAGTGCACCTCCACTATATTCACAAATGTACACCTGCAAATCTGTACTGCACACATCACACACGTACTGTCCACTCACCAACACATGCTGCCAAAACTACACACATCAGCCAAGTGGCACATGGGCGGACAATACATATTTTGAATTAACGCTGTTGTAAACAATACTACATTGATAATCATAGCTTTAATGCATCATGCCTGCTCAGATATACCTACAGGGATATCATTACACTGTACTGTTGACAACATGCTAACATTGCTACACTGCTATTAAGTCAGCCTGTGCATCAGCACCATGTTAGCCTGTTCCCGCATCAATGTTACAGATGACAGAAGGTGGCACAGTGTCATTATATGCACAGGGTGTGTTGTTGGTTTGCCAGAGCCCAACATTGACCCATCCAATCGACATGTATGTGTGTGTGTGTGTGTGTGTGTGTGTGTGTGTGTGTGTGTGTGTGTGTGTGTGTGGGGGGGCAACAGTACAGCATGGGTCAATGTTGATGTAATGTGTGTGTGTATGTGTTAGCCCTAGGTGTTTGTATTATGTGTGTGTGTCTGCATGCACACAGTCCCACCATGTGGCTGCCATATACGGGAGGTTGTGGGACAGCCACAGACTGTACCTGCCAGGCTATACAGATCACCATCTCTGGCCACGGCCACAGTACCTGTGCCTGGCAGGGGTGCAACGGACAGTATCAGGTACTAAGCCAGACTGGGTACTATCATCAGAGGCAGAGTGATGTCGACTGGACCCATGTCCCTGCTGGGACTGGCCAGAGCAATGTGCACGTGGTCTTCTATGACAGTCTATTGACAGCCCTGCTCCAACATTGCTGGGGCTGGTACTGCCACTACGGGAGCGGCTGTGACTTGTGTGTCATCCATGATGACTGCCAGGCAATGATGTTGCTGGCATAAGTCCACGTTGACGTCTTGGCTGTCCTGCACTGTCCTGGCACATGGACATTACATTGCGGAGGACATCTAATGTCTCCCCCAATGTCTATCAATGACCTCGGTGTAGTGACGCACTGCACCTGCAAGGTCACGGATACTGTCATTGATAGCAATGTTATGGGCCCTCTGTGCCCTCAGTCCCTGTCTGGTGTACCGTTCCATACGTGCCTGTGCCTGCATTACAGCCCAGAACATACCTGAGATTGTAAGACCTGTGGGGGCACGTCTGCCAGGGGCATTACGACCAGCATTGCTCCCACGAGAACCCCTGGACATCCGCCTATGTGGTACCATTCCAGGAATCTGGGTATGGCTGCTGTGAGGGTTTGCATGTGCCATAGATACCACACTTTCCAGGTCAATGCCTACTGCATACTGCCCCTTGGCTAAGGCCATTGGTGATGTGGGATGTATTGGCAGTATGAATGTGCGCATAGATGGTGTGGAAAGCTGTGTACTGTCGATTGGCGGAATAACGACAGACCCTGTCAAACCCGCCTGTGCCACAACACATGTTTCATCATCTCACTATTTGTGGCAGTGTCTTCAGGTTCCCTGCTGCACTCAACCAACACAACCTCAGTACCTGTGAGAGGGAGACAGGAAACACACTTTACAATCTGTACATGATGTTAGCACACAGGCACACATGCACACATGAACACATGCACACATGCACACATGGACACATGCACACATGAACACATGCATGCATGCACACATGAACACATGCACACATGAACACATGCACAAATCCACACATGAACACATGCACACATGCACACATGCACACATGAACATATGAACACAAATACACTACTCACTAAAGTAGACAGACACACACACACACACACACACACACACACACACACACACACACACACACACACACACACACACACACACACCAAAGCAATCCAGAACATACCCATTAGTAGTTGATGGTGTAGTACAGTATCACAAGCCAAAGAGTCCTATCACACGTGTCAGCATGCAAGATCCGTGTTGCTCAACAGCATGCAGTGCGAGTGTAGAGAGGCCTTGTTAATAACAGTATACATGTGTTTGATGCATGTGTGTTGTTCAATGATTGGCCTCACCCTGGAACACAATGTGTACATGGACACAACATTGCTGTGCAAGTATTACATGCTTTTCAATGTCCTGTGCACCATCACTCACAGGTATACATACCATGGCTGGATGCACACAACTGTCAGATGTATAGCAATGAATGCTATGTGTTGTACTGTAGTTACTGTAACTGGATGTAGTATAGTACCATGAGCCATCATCAGGCAGCATCATGTGGTCACTCAAGGCCACTAATGTGTGCCACACTGGCAACTATCTTGCTGTACCTGAACTGCAGCACTGTGGCTACATTAACCATTTCACAGCCAGTTGTTACATGGGTATGTAAGATGTTCAATAGGGAGCATTGCCTAACATGAATGTCTTGTTTGTTGAAGAGTTATGCAATGCAGCATGATAGGCCTCTACCCCTCAGGTATGGTATGTGTGCTGTGTGGATGACATTTGGGATACTGGAGTCTGACTTTACAGCAGGTGTCTACATACACCATGTGTATCATATTGATATGTAATGCGCATGACAAGGTGGTGTATGCTGTGTGCATGTGTATTGACTCTGCCAATACAATGTCTGCTACAGTGTACCACAATTGTTTGGGATGCTCTGTGTATAGCATGTGTTTGAGGCAGCCACTCATGCTACTGGGATGTGCATAGTCCCACAGAAGACTTGCAGAGCCTGCATTTTGTGTAGGTGTTGTACATGTGCTTATGGCCTAATACCCACCTATGACATGCACATGTTATTTGCCATATGAAATGTAGAACACTCACCAGCATGGGTCTGCTGTCTTGCTGTCACACCAGAGGGACCTACAAGTATATGAGACAGTTTGTCAGTGTCAACAACTGTGGCATTGCTGCTGTGACTTTGCAATTTTACAGTGGTACAATGGTTGACAGTCACAAGCATACAGATTATGTTCCAAATTATCAGTATTGCACAACACCAGGCCCCACATCTTCCAATTACACAGTACAAATCTGACATATGCATGTTCTAACAATCGAGCTAACAGTAGTCTACAGATATGGCATGTTACCTGCACGCTCCGAGTCAACTTGCTGGGTGACTCCGGCCTCCATGATGACACATGTTTGTTGTAGTGGTTGGCCAGGAGCCACCACGCTGAGGAGCAACTCTTCCACTCTGGTGAGGGGCGGATGTGATGCTGCACCACCACCTGTGGCAAGCTGTTTGTCTGCGGACATCGGAGGCATGCTGCCGGACATGTCTGATTAAATCACTGCAGTGATGGTGTACCTGCTCATAAGTACGGTTATGCATGCCTACGTCATTAACCCGATGGACAACATCCTGCCACAGTGCAGTGCACTCATGCTGGTCCTGGCTGGTTCTGGAGAACAGCAGGGTGTGATGTTGTAATAGTGTGGATATGATTAATTCCTCCTCTTCAGGGGAATAGGCAGGGTTGCGATGATGAGGCATGTCCCTGGAAAAAAATGAAAAAATTATTGTGAGCAAGTCTTGTGGCACACTTAACATTGTAAAGTACAGATATCAATGAAATGCCATATATAGCAACCTATTGGCTGTCAGTAGATACACATTTTTAATACCACACATCAGTGCTCAGCCCACAACTGCCTGACAGTGCCTGGCACATTCCATATATTAAACCATCTTCTGCACAGCAACATAGTGAAACCAGTATGTAAGACTATACAACAGCACATGGCACACTGTATGTGACACAATGCACCACCTAGCCACAGGATGTATATATGAAGCTAATGCATACAGAAATATGTCATCCATTGAAATGATTGTAAAGTACAGTTAATGTACTACCAGTACACCACACTACTTGTTGATAGCAAACCCCTAAGTAACATATGTGCACATTCATCAATATAGGTGGCATACTGCTGTACTACGCTATACATGTTGCTAGATATGCACTTATATCCTGTAACACACATATGACACAGGCCATGTTACAGGCATACCCACAAACACATCAGACATACCTACAAGACACAAAGGTATGGCAACCCAGAAGAGCTTTACCTGTGTACCATGCAGTACTGTGTGTCAGCACTTACATAACCTTATGCCTGAGGTATGTAATGTGTGGGGACTACAGGTAACAAACAAAACAGTGTTTCAAAGCAATGTGGATATACATCATACTGTGCTGTTTAGGCCTACAGCTCCAGGTAGTACTACAGTTCATACATACGGGATTTGTATTCACTAGTGTTAACAATCAATGAGCATACAAGTACTGCTTTAGCCTGCAATGGCACACTCCAGTCAACACCATGGGACTATGTCACACCGTATACCATACTGGTTTTGCTGCCTAGCAATAGAATACATATATTTTGCAGGGATCAGAGCTAGAACACTACATACCATGATATAAATATTTACCCACTAGGCTATCACACATATACACAACATTGACACACTCACATACACATTCACCATCACACAGTCAACCTCACATAGCAACTAATGCAACATGTGCATGCTTGTGTGTATCAGGTCATAGGTAGCTCATAGGATATTAGGCGTAGGGCCTATAGAAGCCTAGCCATATGATACCCTGCCCTTCAACACCCATGTAATTTAAGTTCATGTGCCCCTGTCATGCAGAGCCACAGAGGTGGTTCCCGGGTTGTATTTCCTATGTCACATCCATTCATCATGATTATTCATGACGACTGCTAATGAGGACCTTTCTTTGTTATTGATAGGTAGTTAGTTCCAGGTTATGGTATGTGTCTGAGATGAGAATGTACCACTCCAGCATGTTCTGCTTCTTGACGTTGCAAGGTTTACATCAGTACAGTGTGTAGCTTGTAGGAATTTTGATCTGTTGACATGGAGCATGTCCAACACCTGTGTGTTTGGCATAGCTTTGTATGTTAGGCAGAGGTTGGCTCTGGGTGGGTGGTATGTGACACAGTGTAGCTGTGGTTTTGGAAGATAGTCTTCTTAGGGCATCTGTTTGAGTCTAGTAATACTGTTTGTGGTGTTTGTGCCTGGCGTCTACAGTTGCTGTAGATGTCTTCTGAGGTACATACCAAAAGGCCCATTGCACTCTATGATGGGTTTTATGACTGATGAGTAGAGTGGAACACTGACCTCTCATTCCATGTATGACACACCTTTTGTGATGACATGTGGACTGTGCACAGTTTACATGACTAGTGTGGCACTGTGATTATCAAAAGGGTCACTACTGTCCACCTGTGTCCCGTGGTCTCTTCTCACACTTTTGATGTTGAGTAGACTACCACCTATGTGGTAGTTCATGGGTACAGGGTTTTTAACAAAAGGGATGGCAATACATTTACAACATTTAGCTTGAGTGTACATATAAACATCCATTGGTGTACATATAGATTTACATGTAGGCACATATACAGTCCACCTTTCATAGTGGGAATATCAATTATGCAAGGGTTGAGAGAGATACAGTTATGTAATAATTTTGCACAGTCTTGTGTAAAATGCATTGAGGGTATTCTCAGGCCATGTATCTTTAGCAGGACTCCCTGTCTGGAAGACTATTAACTTAGCAAATCATACCCACAGCGTTTAAACACCACATGTCATATACCAGCACTGTATGCTGTCTTGTTTGCCTAACAGTACAACCTACATGAACGTATGCACATAACAACCTTCACCAACATATATATGTCCACCCTTCACAAACAGTTGCAGTATGTACCTTGCTCTATGCACGTTAAGATGCTAATATATCTGACACATAAATATCTCTACATATGTGTGTGCCATACACACACAAGGTACACACTGTTGTATGTCTATAGACCTCACGGATGACCTGTTGGGCCTTGCTACAACATGAACAGTTGTCACATGTGTGCATGACAGTAATATTACAGGGAATATTTATAGCTGCTAATGCTACATTACTATACTAGCCTGGTACAGCAGTTGCCAATGCTAAGCTACACATTATATTACTATCATGCATGTGTTACTCTGTCACATCCATGTTTATATAGCTGTTTGCACTACTCCCCCAGACAGCCATTATACACAGTACTGTACAGTACATAGATGATGTGATCGGATGTTTGACATTAAATGCTGAACTACATATGCCACAGTTATGTCCCACTGCACACAACTACACACTAATTTGTCCATGGCAGTAGTCATGCATGGCATCAGTGCATACATACCTACTGCTGCCACATATGCATGTTTCAAAGTATTTACAGTACTCTTCATAAACATCTACTACTTGCTGGTAATCACATTTCTGTCACATACCTGTTTGTCACTTTCAGGCCCGTCTGTGTAATTTTTTTTTGACAAATTGTATTTTTTTGTTGTTGCTTAAGTAAAGATTATTATACTTAATTCCTTTTGCTTATTAATTAAGTTTTTTTTAACTTAATATATTTGGTTGCTGATTCCCTCGAGTATTTATACTTATTTAAACTTTTGTGTTATTAAGTTATAAATAGTATTAACTCATCCACATGTTCTGTGAAGCTTTATCACGTACAATGTAATGCTTGCATGTGGGGATAGCAAGTACGGTCTGCTTTTATAGGTATCTGCACATGTTCATGTGATGACCTCTGCACCAATTGGAGCCCAGCATTTGGTAAATGCATACAGGCTGCTGTGTGTTAATTGCAGTACTCACTGTCATAGCAACCCAATCCTATATATTGCTAAGTTTTGTAGGCGTAGCCCTTTCAGAATTCCAGAGTGGGGCCCATGCGTGTTTGCTGTGGACACTGTTGTTTAAGTCAGAAGGTTGGTATACTTCTTATATCTGAAGCTAGAGGTGTAGACAGTGATGTACATGTTGTACTCAGACCTGACTGTTGCCACTTCCAGTACAGAGCTATCAGTGTAGAGTTTAACTCACCCCTACAAATGCTTACACAAGATATATGTGAGTATGTAGTTTCTTTTCTACTTATGTAATTGACTGCCATACAAAAGTAGTTATTGAGAAGTATTCTTTTGACACATGAAATGTTTGTGGACTGTTATACTGTGCATATTGATGTATTCACTTCTGCAGAGTTTGTGTATTTTTATTGTTGACATTAGCACAGAAGTCTCAGTAATATGGACAATTCCATGACTGAGTATGCCTGCCTGTGTCCTTGGTTGGCCCTAAACACACATATATTTAAAATATGGGGGGGGGGTGCAGACATACAGAGAGCATTACGTCTTATTGTGTGAGTGTTATCTTACTGGACTTAATGGATTGATGTGTACCTGTTGGTTTATCAAGGCAGGTGGTCTGTCTGCATAGCTCACAACTGTGAGCCTATCCAGATGGTAGCCAGATGGTAGCCTGTTATTCTTTGTCTGTGCAACCCACAGGTGTTTTCAGCACTGGTACAATGGCATTGTTACAGTCAGTTGCTACCAGTACATGGCTAGATCCTTTGGTATTTCTGTGTTGTACTCCTACATAAGGGTATGCCTGTGGAAGTCCTCACAAAGCTATTTGCAGAGTGTGTAACAGCAGATGAGCTGATATGCCTGTGTGTTTGTGCCTCTGCCAAGCCTATGAAACACTCAGATACATATTTGCGTCAGGGATAGGTAGTTATAAGTGAGGTACACCTTCCAACTAATAGAGACAGTAAGTGTAGACTTGAGTGAAGCAGTGCATATGGCTTAGTACTCCTTTTATGACGTACAAGAGGTGTCTACTGTTATTATTGTGATTATTCATTGTGTAATACAACACGTCTCTGACTAACATTAGTACTTATCAGAGGGATTCAAAGGGACACAGGTAAAATATTTTTCACAATTAGCAAGTATGGCCTCTGCCCTAATCAGATATTCCACGGTTTGTCCTGCTATGATACTGTGTGGGGGTTGTAAAGTGCCTCTATAACATTATTTGCTGCTAGAATGGCTGCTTCTCTTATCACAGTCATGTAATGCAATTCCACAACAATTGCTGGCAAAGATACACAGAACAAGCTTAGTGTTATGGCCTTCCTATTTTTCCTTTACATTCATTCATTGTATTGCATGATATATTTATTTCAGCACCAAGTTATTGTATATCTGCTGTGTCTTAGTGGTACTTAATGTATTCAAGTGCGTCCAAGGTCTGGGGTTCGAGACTGACAGAGGTGTTTTATTTTGCTGCTGAGCATAACAAGGGCCCTGACATACAGAGTGATTAAGGCACTTTTAAGCAGTTGTAAGTGGGTTTGCGTGACACTTAGTGATGCTAAGCTTAGCGCACACATACGCACAGTCACTCAAACCCGCTAACTACTGCTTAAAAGTGCTTACTCCCGCTAACCCCCGCGCTAATTTCTTTTAAAGAAAAGAAAATGGGGAGATAGGAAAGTGGTGAAAAAGGGGGCACAAAGAGGGAAAGACAGTGGGGAAACCAGCTCGGGATGTGCAGGATGGGTGTAGGGAAGGTCCATAGCTGCCCATTTCTTTACCAGCAACAGCTGTGCATATGTTGCAAATTTGGAGTGAAATTTGAAACCTTCCACCCCTGAGAGAGGGGTGAGGACAACAAAGTATGTTGTACTGCCAATTCTAATTATCAGTTTACATGTCCAGCGGACATGTGTGTGAAATGGGCAGCTATGTATGGGGCGTAATTTTTTTGTGGGAACAGATTGCCCTTTTTTTTTTCAGGTGAGAGTGGAATGTGAGGTAGGGAAGTAGGTATATTTGGGGAGGTAGGTTGGGGAGGTAAACAGACAAGACAAACAAGACACATACGGGGTGGAGTATGACACATAGGGTGGGTGAACACAATTGACAGGGATGGATGTTTGGAAATCGCAAGCCCATGAGCCCACAGATGGTAACAGTGGGACTGAGATCCCCACCCATGGGCAGTCACCAGTCACCACTGGACCTTCACAGCCCCGTGAGTGGCTGTGCTGGGGGCTGCGTAGGAGGGGCAGGTTCACCTGTGAGTCGCTCCACTCTCGCCTCAAGCTGGCATAGGGGATCAGTGACTAAACACTGGATCTCCCTACGCACCACAACCCGGACCCTTCGGAGGGTGACAGGTGGCCCTTCTCCACCCACGCTTGCAGGGGGGGGACAAACCCCATCCCCTGCAGCGCTTCCACCTGAAGGTGGCACAGGACCAACGGAGGACGGTAACCCTGGCTGGGCACCAGACCTGCTGATGCCAGGTGCAATCACCAGCTGAGGTGGGACAGGTGGGTCCGCTGGGACCAGCCTTCCCATACGTTCTGTGATTAGGTGTGTTTAATTACAACATAGACAACAGCATTCCAAATTAGTTGTAACAGCATGCAGTAATATTCCCATTAACCCAACACACCAGGGTTCCAACAGTTGAACAGCAAGCATAACACATGCATATATTGAATGAAAGTGGACACTACAACAGCATGCAGGGATGATTAGTGGCAACAGGCCAACAAGATTGTGGTGTTTGAACAGGGCACATGCATCAAAGTAAATGCAGATATTTATAGAACAATAGGACGTATGTCCCAACAAATGTTTTCAGATTACACATACCCATTGAGGTGTGGAATTGCATTGTTTATGCACATAGATTAGGGTGTAAAAAGAAGCCTCCATTAACATCTTATAAGTACTTTTACTCTACACTACATTCCTATTGACTGCAGGTGTATATCCCCTACATGTATTATTACACTAGGTAACATGCATTAGATTGTGTAATGGGTTTGGCTAGTTCATTATATACCTGACCTATATCTGACATACTGATTGTCCAAGATGCACATGTTACTGCTACAGAGTTATATATTTTATTTATATTTAAATATCTACATATCTGATCGTGTTCACATGACATTTTCAGTTACATTTCTACAGAACCCTACATTTCATGTAGCACACTCACATTTCTGGGGAACACCTTGACAAGCTACTCATGTGCCAGATTTACCTATGCATTCCAGTCATTTAAAGACTGTTGAGGACTGTATATATGCTTCACAGCTACTGGCACTTCCTATATCCACTTAATATGGGACTGCCCAACAGTGGGTTGACAGCACTTAATACAACTGTACTATTTATTAAATGCAAGGGTACAACAACATTTCAAAGTAAGTGACACAGACACACTCCAAGTATTATACCTTTATTAATTACATTACACACTTTTCTACAGGTTCTCTCCTTTATTTGATATTACAGTGCATTTGGAAGACCTATTTAAGACATATGATACCTTTATTGATAGGTTACAACACTCTTTGTCAGGCTTGCTCACTTATTTTATATGACACTACATGCAGGGATAGTATTCCAGACTTATTTTACCTTTATTAATGGGTTACTACACTCTATTTATGGATCTCTGACGTATGTTATATAACAGTACATGCAGAAAAAATATTCAGGGCATTTTATAGCTGTATTATTGGGCTACAACACTTTTTTCATGCTTTCTCACATATATTATATAAGATTGCATGCAGAATAATTAATAACCTGCCTGGTGGCGTAGCCTTAGCAGCCTATCTGCATAGGCTTGCTGGTTTGCAGCACGGACACCTGCAGCTGTGAAGTAAATGAAGGGATATTGAGACATACCTATCCATTATATAGACTATCTTAGAATGTCTTACATACTGCATTCCATGGCTACCTACTCCGTACTGGGGCATCTTGCATATGACGGGCCTCCTGGATCTATTGGTTTAGTAGGTCCTGCTTCCGTCTACTCAGGTCTGCATGGTGGTGAAGGACCTGCTCACCAGTCCGAGGGACGCCTGTGGCACTGGTGAGATCATGAGCCAACCGGTTCCAAGCCTCTGCCTTATACTCCGTTCCTTGGAACTGGCCCTGCAGGAGTCGAGACTCATGATGGTGGACAAGGAGCCAAACCATGCATTTTGACTCCTCGATGCCCCAGCGTTGCGCTCGAAAGCGACTACCCTCTTCAGCACCAGACATTCTAACTGCAGATGTGAGCTACAATCAGTTATGGCGAGTATTCCCACCTATGGAGCTTAAATATGCTGCATTTCCCGCACTTTTTTTTGATTGGCCGCTTTTGAATATTCTCGGCTGACTGCAGACCTGCTTAGCAACGGTTAATATACCATTTATAAGTATATGTATGTTAAAAGTGGATGTTTATCCTAAGCTGTCATTGCGTAGTGGTTCAGTACTTTGATTATGGTGCATGGTGTCCTGGGTTCGAACCTTGTCATTGCTTTTTTTTTTAATACTGTCCAGGCAGGCTAGGGGGTGTTGCTGTGTTTAGGCAACTTTGATCTATATTGCTCGACATTGCCCTATGGTGCGCTGGTTAGCGTGGTGTGCAGCTCCGCGCAAACTTATTGCACTGTGTAAAGCGCTGCTTAGCTGTGGGCAACTATATTGCACTGGGTATAGTGCTGCTTAGCTGTGGGCAACTTTATTGCACTGGGTAAAGTGCTGCTTAGCTGTGGGCAACTATATTGCGCTGAGTAAAGTGCTGCTTAGTTACGGGCATTTATATGTCAAGATCCTTCTTACATTTCTATATTTACATTTTGTTCACTGATACATAGGTCATTTCAATGCTTTTTAGTAATATTTTAGTCATATATCTGTCAGGTATTATTTCATATACTAATTTAAAACATAAAATAGAGAGGGGAGTGGTGGGACTCGACCATGAATGCCTCCTCTTTGTGTAAAGGCTCTACCACTACGCTATTGCTATTTGGATTGATTTGCATAAACATTTGTTATTATACTCTTCAGTGTCGGCATTGCTAACTCTAGTTAAGCTATGTGCACACCCGCGCAAACACGTGCAAATACGGGCAGCAATATCGGGAATTAGACAAAAGAATTATGTTTTACATTTTATAACTCTACTGGGGGTTTACAATGTGAGGGAGTGTAGTGTTGGGTGTGTTGACATTTGAGCGGACTCGCTCATGTGTTTTGACATTTCCCAATTCAGAAACTTGCAGGGGCGTGTACCTTAGGACTGCTCGGCAGTCAGACACGCCCCCTGCCTCCCTGCACGGTCCATGTTAGACTTGGACTGGTGTCAGTGTGCCCTCATGAATATGCATGGCATACTGACATCAGATCGTTCAACTGCAGTTTCCGAGTAAGACTTATTTAGTCTTACATGAAGGTTTTGTGAATCCGGGGGATACTCATAACAATTTTTTTTACTAATGAAGCTATATATAGCATCCAAATGGCTAGACCCTCTAAATATTACTTTGGAGGGATTAAAAAAATGGCCATAAAACATCTTCTAGCATACAAGGTGATAATTAATAAGGGAATTAAACACTTGAAAAATCTAGAAATTTGGGAACAAACCTTTAACATCATCTTAGCATAGACTAATACAAAAAACCCCCCACATACACACACAAATGTACACCGTAGTGGAGCATAAGGTAATAGACACAACCCCACATTTAGTAACCACTAGACTTGACTGCATAATATTGTAAGTGTTGTTCATAATATCTGAATAATACTGTCTGTAAAGCACCTTTGTCCATAGTGTAAATAGTTTACTATTGTGGCCTTCCATCTCACTGCCAGTCCTGTATTGTATATTATCTATATATGTGCCACTATGTAAGAGTTGTTTTATATATATATATATATGTATTATCTTTATTCAAAATGAAAATAAAGATTATTGAAAAAAATGTTTTTTTTTGGAAAATATCATAAATATGAGATAAAAACGACATTCTGCACAGATCAGGACAGGTGAGTGGTATGCACTCAAATGTCTAGTGATCATCCCAGTGATATGGCAGAAAGCCAATACTTTTTTTCTTATTGTACTACCCTTCTTACATTCAGCAATTAGTACCTCTTATCCCCCCATCCTACTTTACCTCTGCTAAGATTTCATGTAAAACTGTAATGTAAACCCTGTGTTATTTCACATTGTAACAAGTCTAACAGGAATAGGCACCAATGGGTTTTTCTTATTTTAGTTAACTTATGTGTGTGTGTGTGTGTGTGTGTGTGTGTGTGTGTGTGTGTGTGTGTGTGTGTGTGTGTGTGTGTGTGTGGGTTAATATGGATGCAACATATAATAGTGTGGATAAGAGATGGGTTTGGGCTAGGGTGATTCTTGCTTTGTCAGTGAGAAAATTCTTGTGTCTATAAAGAGTACCCATTTTTTGTGGACCTTCTGGATAGTTTGAGCTATGTGAATATCGAAGTACAGATTTTTATCAATCTCATCTCCTAGGGGTTTTCTATGAGTAGTAGGAGAGATGACTGTGCAGTTTCTAGATGTGATTGAGAAGGTTAGGGAAGTGGATCTGAATTTATTGGGAGCAAACAAGAGAAGTTTTATTAGGGTTGAGAATCAATTGGATGTCAGTGATCGCGCCTCCTACAGAAGAGAAGGAGTCTTGGGCCAGCTTGTTTAGGGTGGTAAGAGATGGGATTGCACAGATGAGTGTTGAGTCATCTGCGTATTGTATTAATGTGGCATGTCTGGAGGAGGTATGTAGGTTATTTGTGAAAATAGAGAACAATAGTGGGCCAAGTATTGATCCCTGAGGTGCACCTATAGAGGTAGTCTACCAGGTTCAGTAGACATGACCTGCCCTTGACAACACCAAATTGGATTGGGTTCAGTGTCAGACAGTTTACTCTATCACTACTGATCTTTTCTATGCTAATTCTTTCCATGGCTTTACATATGCAACAACTCTCTAAGGCCATGAACACTGCATCAGTGGGCCCAGACAATATCTCAGAATACCTTCTAAATATCATGAAACATGGCCTATCAGGTCCTCTGGAATTGATATTTAATTGTTGCCTACAAACAGGCTTCATGCTTCATGAATGGAGAACAGCAGCAGTCATCCCTCTGCACAAAGTTGGGTTATCTGCAGACCCTGGCTAAATAAAGACTCATAAGTCTCACTAGTCTCATATGTAAAGCCATGGAAAGAATTAGCATAGAAAAGATCAATAGTGATAGAGTAAACTGCCTGACACTGAACCCAATCCAATTTGGTGTTGTCAAGGGCAGGTCATGTCTACTGAACCTGGCAGACTTCTTTGAGAAGGTCAACAAAGTGATGGATGAGTGAAAAATACTTAACACTGCCTATCTTGACATGGCCAAGGCATTTGACACAATATCCCACACTCAGGCATTGTTGACAAACTCAAGAGGTTAGGTACAAACCTGTATGTTACCCGGTGGATAGCTAACTGGCTCATAGACAAGACCCAAAAAGTTAGACTTGGGGAGTCCATCACTACAAAGAGGCCAGTCACAAGTGGAGTTCCTCAGGGATCGGTCCTTGGAATGCTCCTCTTTGGAATTTACTTCTCTGAAGTCAAGGCCAATGTCAATGGTCTATGGCTGACTTAATTTGCACATGATTTTAAATTAGGAGTTGTCATTGAATCCCACAGTGATACAAATGTTCTTCAGGAAGGGCTGACAGAGGCAAACAACTAGTGTCAGAGCCATGGACTAAAACTAAATGACAATAAATGCATAATAGTATATTTTAGGAAATCATGCATCACTGTTGACTATCATATTGACAACACACCCCTTAGAGTTGATCCAGTAGTCAGGGACTTAGGGATATACATAGACAGTAATCTAGCCTTTGACCACCATGTGTCTACAGTAGTGAGGAAATCATTCTGTGTTGGGCAACTCATAAACAAAGGTATGGCATCTAAGTCCAAGGAAGTCATTGTTCCACTGTGTTTGGCATTCATCACACCTATCATTGAGTAGAATGCCCTCTTTGGTATGTACCTAACCAGGCCTGTCCAGGAACTGGAACATTCACAGAGGTTCATCTAC
Organism: Protopterus annectens; assembly: GCF_019279795.1. Classification (NCBI taxonomy): domain Eukaryota; kingdom Metazoa; phylum Chordata; order Ceratodontiformes; family Protopteridae; genus Protopterus; species Protopterus annectens. Next base: position 154,709,504 of record NC_056750.1, on the reverse strand, counting down.
AAAAGAATACATGGTGCAAGTAAACTATCCTATGTAGCCACCTCAAGGCCCTATCTGTTATTTTGTCTCTTACAGAATTTTGAGGGGAGATCTTTGCCTGGCATATAGGGCATTGTCAGAATCCACTTTGATGGCCCTCCTGTATATCCACAAAAGAAATACACCAGAATTACCCATTCTAAAGACTTAAGCCTTGTCTGTGATATATATAGGACCTACTGGAGAGATATATATAGGACCTACTGGAGAGACAGGTATCTGTCCTAGAAACTACCCCGTCTCTGGAACAGGCTCACCATTCATGTGAAGCAAAGCTCCTCCCTAACCCAGTTCAAGTACGACTTGGACAATTGGATTGGGAACAGGAAATTCATCCCTGGTTTGGCACCTGTCTGTAATGGACACAGGCAACCTGTAAATGGTTCATCTCTCAGCCCCCTGCTTGTAAATGTTTCATCTCCCAAGCCCTTGTTTACACTTATCAACCATATCAGAACTTGTCAGAGATTTAGGATGCATGGCTAGACTTAAAAAGCCCCTTGTGGTCATCACCAAAGTAAACACCTATGAACCTATGAATCTATTGGTTTTCCACACCATCAGACAGTCATGCATATTCCCCAGAAATAATACCTAGGTATGGTCAATAAGCTCTGTGACAGCGCACTGTGACAAAGGTAGCACACTTCAGTTACACATCACTGGAAGATGTGTAGGGAGGTACATGAAGAAGGGTGCATTGTACACAGTTATTGATGTGATGAAGACTGGGAACCATGAAGATTTTATGGCCTGTGATGTACAGGTCCTTCAAATACTCAATACTTGTGTTACATTCAAAGGAGTAGTCAGCACTGTGACCACATGCTGGTGGAGGAACCATTTACCCTCTACCCCAGGGCACAGGTCACAAACCTATTAGGTTCATAGGTTCATAGGTAGGTACTAGGCTATCTGCCCAAAGGCATTTATAAGCCTAGTCAGAATGTGTTGGCTTTCACTACCCCCTTAGATTAGTTCCCTGTGCCTCTGTCCAGCAGAGCCACTGAAGTGATCCCCGAGGTAAACTTTTTGTTTCCCATCCACTCATCAAGATTTATTTTCAAGAGTGTTAGCAAGGAGCTCTGCCTAATGTAGATTGGGATCTTGTTCCAAAGCATGGGAAGTCTCTGGGATAGGAATCTATCCCTCCAGCACATCCTATTTATTGTTGTGGTGAGGTTTAGATCCCTAGAGCATGTGGCACGCAGGGATAAGGTTTTCTTTAGGTGGAGCATGTCCATAAATTCTGGGTTGGACATGGCCTTGTATGTCAGGCAGAGATCACCTCTGAGTAGGTGGTATGCAACTGACTACAGCTGTAATTTGTTCAGTCGAGCTGCATAGGGCATCTGTTTGAGGCCAGTGATCCTCTTGGTGAGGTATTTCTTTGGTCTTTCCAGCTGTTGCAGGTGGCTTGTAATGTACATCCCAAATGGGGCATTGTACTCTATGATGGGTCTGATGAGTGATGAGTAGAGGGGCACAATGACCTCTTTTGATCTGGATGCGAACCCTTTTGTGACTAGGTGGGCCACGTAGAAGGATTTTCTAACCGCTTTGGCAATGTGATTATCAAAGGTGAGATTATTATCTACTTGGGTCCCCAGATTCCTTATTATGTCTTCTGTATTTAGGGGACTACCACCTATGTGGTAGTTTGTGGGTACTTTGTTTTTTCCAAAGGGATGACTATGCACTTTCTGGCATTTAGCTTGAGGCCATGATTTTGACACCAGGTATTCGTCTCAGTGAGACCCTTTTGGAAGATGTCTGTGTCAGCTGGAGACTCAATTATAGCCCCTAGTTTTCAGTCGTCTGAGAACTATGTCAGCCATAGTTCTCCTGTACTTGCCTGTACCTCTTAGAAGTATATGCCGAACAGGAGGAGTCCTAGGACTGATCCCTGGAGAACTCCACTTGTAACCGATTTAGAGTCGGACCTAGTTCCTGCAACTCTCGGCATGTGGGTTCTGTCCGTGAGCCATTTGGCAACCCATCTTGTGACATAAGGGTTTATGTTCAGGCTGGTGAGTTTGTCTATAATACCAGAATGGGGTATGATGTCAAAGGCCTTTGTGAGATCTAGGTAGGCTGTGTGTGCCCTCTTTCCCTCATCTATAGCCTTGGTAAGAAGTCCACCAGGTTTAGGAGGCATGATCTGCCCTTAACAAAGCCAAACTGGGTAGGGTACAGTGTTTGGAGGTTCCCAATGTCTCTGTTAATGAGTTCCATGTTGATGTGCTCCATAACCTTGCAGACCAAGCTAGTCAGTCTTATAGGGTGATAGTTCCCAGGGTCTGTTGTGGCTCCACCTTTGTGGAGTGGAATAACCGCTTCTGTGCACCATTCTATGGGTATGTAGCCTGTGGAGAGGCTGAGTTTGAACAGTGTGTTTAGGTGAGGGGTTAGTTCATCTTTGAGCTCATGTAGGATGCAGCCTGGGACACCGTCCGATCCTATTGATGCTTTGTTTTTGACTTTGGAGAGGGCTGTTTTAACTTGAGTGTCTGTGATTTCAGGGACTCTACATTCTTCTGGTATGGTTATGGGCCCTCTTGGGGGTGAGAGGGGAGTGACGTTTGCGCTGAACCTGTCTGCCAGGATGTTGGCGATATTGGTCGGTTCAGTGTATTTTGTGCCATTCTGCACTAACTCTGAGCAGATCTGAGCATTGCCACTAAGATTCTTAACATAGCTAAAGAATGCCTTGTGGTTATCTTTGGAGTCCTTGGCAATTTTTCTTTCAAAGCTCTTCTTGGATAATTTTATGAGGGATCGTAGTTTCTTATTGATACTGATCAGGGATTTCTTCCCTTCTTGGGATTTTACTCTTTTCTGTACTAGTTTCCTCCTTCTATTGTATAGCTTGTTTATGGCAGGAGTCCACCAGACTGGTTTTCTTTTCTTAGAGGAGTGAGTCTTGGTTTTGCTTGGGATGGCATGATCCATGCATTCTTGTAGGTGCCCGTAGAATGCATTAGTGAAGGATTTTGCAGCTTGGACTGTGTTATCCTTCATCATGGGGGCTTTGAAACTTTCCACCTCGGTCTTAAGTAACGTGAAGTTTGCTTTTGAAAAGTTTTTCATGGTGGTTTTCTTGTCTGGGGGTGGGGGCGGAATGTAGATATCCAAAGTGATTTGTTTATGGTCAGATCTAACCAGTGAGGGGTTGACCTCTGGTGTGGAACACCGGTCGCCCTTGTTGGTGATGACTAGGTCCAATATGTTGTCACCTCTGGTGGGAGGGTTGACCAGTTGAACCAGGGCATTTGAGTTTATAAATTCTAGGAAATGTTGGGCAAGAGAGTTAGTACTTGAGTAGTTCTCCCAGTTAATGTTTGGGTAATTGAAATCACCCAATATTAGGGTGTTTGGTAGGACCTTTATGTTTCCCAGTGTTTCCAGAAATGCAAAATGGGGGTCTTGGGACATGGTGAGTGATCTGTAGCAAGCTACAATTTGAATTGCGGTTTTGCCCATTGTTAGTTGCGTGTGGATGATCTCTGAAGCATCGTGCTGTGCCACTAACCTGGAGGTGTGGGTATCCTTGATGAATATGGATACGCCCCCGCCTTTTGTATTTAGGTTTGGGTTCTGTGGCCGAAATGTATGGTATGAGACGTAGCCTGGTAGTGCTGGGGTGCTCTCTGGAGCCTTAAACCAATATTGGTCTGATTAGAGGGTGTGATGCCCACATTATACTTGGGAGGTGTGTTTGTTTCCTGATTCAACAAATCCCTCTATGCATCTCATCAATGCAGGTGTTGTCATGGCTGTGGCAGCAGTCTCTGGTATGTGTTGATACTGTGTGTAGTATAGTAATATCACAGTTGGAGTTAATGGTTGCCCACAAGCTGTAGTCCTCCAAACAGCTGTTTGGACACAGCATGCGTATGTCATCTGTGATATTCATCACTGAACTAATGGTCAGCAAAAGGCCTATCACAGCCCTGATTACCTACCTGATCACTGGACCTGAGATATATGTCACATCACACATTTCAACATAGTGAGGTGCCATATATCTCATACACTGGTCTACCTATTTGGTGATACAGTTGTGTATGGCCACATATGACAGCATTGATTGAATACCTCAGTGTGGATTTTGATCAAACAACTTTACCTGTTCAAGTTCCACAAGATGACACTGTTGTCATCATGCATGCCCTCGATGACTTCTATGCGGACATCTATCAGATATAATGGACCTGATGTAGCAGTAACAACTCACACAGGTCGGTTGCACACACCTGGAATATTGCTAGTATACATGTAAAAGAGGTCCATGATGACATGTTGGTCTACCTCACAGTCAAGGAGAGTCAGGATGTCTCTTTATATGCATGCATCAAGTGCTGCCCCCCAACTCAAGTGGATGCATGTTGAAGTACACCCTTTTATGGTACAATAGTCCATGTGGAGGGTATGTTGAACTGTGTATTCAACAGCATCAGGAAAGTATATGTGCTGGGTCATGCCATAGATGATCTGTGATGCTGTCACAGCACATTGATTCCATGTGATAGGCCTGGATGAAGGTAAGACAGTGCATACTACCTATTGTGATTTGGCTTAGGGTTTTGACACAATCAAAAATGCAGGTATCACTGAGAAATCCCCCAAGATGGGGATTAAACTTTATGTCAGTTGATGGGCAGACAATTGTCTCATTAACAAAACACAGCATGTGAAAGTTGGTGAATCAATCTGTGCCAGTAGAGCAAACCCCAGGGATCTGTGTTTGGAGCTTCACTATTAGAACTGCATTGCTCAATAGTTCAAGCTAAAGTATATGGCCTTTGGCTTACCAGGTTTGCTGATACATGCATATTGTGTGAAATCATTGAGTTCACCAATAAGGATAACATAGTATAGGAGGAGCTAACACACACAACTGAATGGTGACAAAAGCACACAATGTACAAATAAATGCAGAAATGTGTGTTTGTTATGTTGTCTGTCTAAAAAGTGTAGTTCCCTGTTAATCATAGCATTGACAACAGTTCTGCTATGCAGAAACCCAGATATGCAAGCACTGGGACACATTTAGATAGCAGTCTGAACACTGACCACCAATTGTCCACACTGCTATTGAAAGCCTATGTTGTGCACATCATAAATCACAGCATCATGTTGAGATCTTAGGATTGTATGACAGCACTAATCAAACCTCATTACAGCACTAATAGAGTATAATTCTCTTTTTTTACATGTACCATATCAGAATATGTAGCGGCTGGGCAAACCACAGGGCTTTCTCAGTAAGATAGCGCAGGGCATACACACCATGCCATGATGTATGGGGATTGAGTAAAAGCCATGTCACTGTAAACTTTATTGTATAGGATGAGGTGACTTCTGCCTCATCCCTAGGCCAGTCTCTGACCCTGCCCTGGTGGGGGTACTGCATATCCAAAAACGTGATATAGCTGATGACATCAGCAGTGTCTGTTGAGAAGATGACAGTGTCCCATATGTTGCTGTAAAATACTCTTTGTAATGTCAAGCAACAGCTCAAATACACACGAAGTTGACTGTAGTGAGAATAGAACCCCTATCTGTCTAAGTACACAGACTACAGAACACAATACTTTACTCACACTCCACATCCCAAACCTGACTTGGAGTGTGTCGGACAATACTTTATAGCTGATGACATCAGCAGTGTCTGTTGAGAAGATGACAGTGTCCCATATACTGCTATAAAATACTCTTTGTAATGTCAAGCAGCAGCCCAAGCACATGCAAAGTTGACTGTAGTGAGAATAGACCCCCTATCTGTCTGAGTACACAGACTACAGAACACAATACTCATGCACCACATCCCAAACCTGACTTGGAGTGTGTCAGACAACACTTTATAGTAGATGACATCAGCAGTGTCTGTGGAGGAGAAGATAACAGTATCCCACATGCTGGTATAAAATGGTCTTTGTAATGTCAAGCAACAGTTCTCTTACACAGACAAGTTGACTGCAGGGAGAATAGAACCCCTCTTATTCTAAGTTCACAGACTACCAAACACAGTACTTTACACAAACACCATAGCTGATGTCTGATTTTATATAGGAGTTCAGGTGAACTTAGAGTAGATGATATCAGCAGGCCATGTGGGAGACAACAAGTTGGGAGGCCTTTATGAAATGGATGTGTAGGCCTGAGCAAGTGTCAAAATACTAGCAATCCATGATATTAGAGAAGTAACTGCAGGACACAAACTTCTGCTCTGCTGTCTAGACACACACACACACACACACACACACACACACACACACACACACACACACACACACACACACACACACACACACACACACACACACACATGCACACACGCACGCATGCACGCACGCACGCACACATGCACGCACGCACGCATGCACACACACTCACACACACACACACACACACACACACACACACACACACACACACACACACACACACACTGTGTTGAATGCAGAGAGAACAGAACCCCTACCTATCTAAGTAAATAAACTACAGAAGACAGTACTTAACACAAGTTCCACAGCACATGTGGGATTTATACATGACTGCAGGTGAAGTTACAGTAGATGACATCAGCAGGCCATGTGGGAGACAAAATGTTGGGTGGCCAGTAAGAAATGGATGTGTAGGCATGAGTAAGTATCAAAATACTGGCAATCCATGACACACTTTTGGTCTGCTGTTTAGACAAACACACACACACACACACACACACACACACACACACACACACACACACACACACACACACACACACACACACACACACATAGTCAACCACAGTGAGAACCCAACCCCTACCTAACTACACAGACTACAGAACACAGTACTTACCACAAGGGCCATGGCACAAGTCTAATGTATACACAAGTAGAGGTGAACTTATAGTAGATGACATTAGCATGCCATGTGGGGGACAACAGGTTGTGAAGCCTGCATAGGCTCGTAGCTCATAGGTTCATATAAGGCTACTACCCTAAAAGTACTAGTGTGTTTAGAAAACTAGCTGTTTAAAAATGCAAGTACCCTTACTGAGCATAATTTGATAGTTGATTTTAGCAGAGTGTGTTTCTGAGCAGCACTAACTGGCTCTGTCTATGTGTGACATAGTTGCCACTCCCAAGTTGACTTTACAATCACCCAACCAGTAGTCAAGGTTGTACTTGAACAAGGTAATTGAGGAGCACTCCCTCACATGCAATGAGAGCCTATTACAGAGGGGTGTGAATCATTGTAGGATATATCTTTCTCCACAGCATGTTCTGTTTATATCACAGACTAGGTTGAGAACCTTGGGGAAAATTATAGTTGTCCCATTTGAAATGCACATGCCCATCATTTTCAGAAGGTCAAAGTCTGAGACTGGTCTGCAGGGCAGCCATAGGTCATCTCTGGCTGATTGCTATGGAGTACAGTGACAGATATGTCAGTCTTTCCATGAATGTCATGTTTAGAGGCCTGGGAGTCTCCCAGCCACAACCCTGTGTTCTCTCCAATTGCTGCAGATGTCTGGTGAGGTACACAGTGATGTGAACATAGTACTCCATTATTGGTGCTATACAGGTGTAGTACAGCAGTGGTATAACTACCCTGGTCTTGTATGTGATGTCCATATGCATAATGTGCACAGTGCAGATTGTGTGTGTCACTACTATGGGCACATATGGATGAAAGTGTAGATTGCTATCAGCATGGGATACCAAGTCAACAACACTGTGTTTGAGGTTTGGGGGGGTGCTATGTATATCATAATTAGCAGGGGTACTTCACTGACAAAGGTGACAAAGAGTCATTGTTTTCTAAAAAGTTCAGTCCGTGAGTTTGATAACAATCATCAGTCTGTTTCAGCCCCTATTCCAATATGTTTCCATCACTGGGAGACTCTATATGAGTGCACCCAGTTAACAGTAATCTGCAAACTTAGTAAACCTCAGGCCATCTACTATTGCCTGTGCTTCAGAAAAGTATTTTCTAAACAGCTGAAGGCCCAGTACTGATGCTTGTGGTATTCCCCTGGTGAGTGGGCTAGTGGTGAAGGTGCAGCCCCCAATTTTGAGAGTGTGTGTGTTCTGTCAGTGAGCCAGTTGACTCTCCATCTAGTACTGCATGCCCTAATTCCCATGTAGGAGATCTTTGCTATGAGACATGAATGGGGAATAGTTTCACAAGCCTTGGATAACTCAACATAGGCGGTATGTCCTGTTATCCATCATCCAGGTTTCTGAGAGTCAGTATCCAAGAAGGCCACAAGGGTCAATAAGCAAGGTCTACCCTTGAAAAGCAACAACATAGGTAGGGTCAAGTGTGTTGAAGTTTACCTATGTCCCTGTGGCTATGGTCCATGCTGATTCCTGAAGTAACCTTTCAGAGAAGGCTTTTTAGGTGTATGGGTCAGTAGTTGTATTTCTGCATGTTACCAGATTAATGTACATTAAATAGCACACAACATTTGGTATTATAGTTTGTAGTGTGGTTGATATATGTGTGGGAAAAGTACTGAGACCCCAGGGTTGTAGTGCTTGGGAGGTGCCAACACATGGATGCATTGTAAACATTTGACATTAATTTAGATATGGTCCTCAGTTTGTAATGTTTCTACATGTAATTTCATGTCATACAAATGAAATGGACAGTAAACAACACTAATACAGCAAAATATATACATTTCATAGCAAACGAGCAATGGGTTTATGTGATGGTTAACAAAGTGTACATACATGTGAGCTACATATGTTTGCATACTGCTAAGTAGTGCTCAAATGTGAACTGCATTGCTAAAGTCTTAAAGTTAGTATTGAGTCTCTGAAATACACCTGGTATTTAACCAACTCTCTGGTGGCACACGTTAATGCAGTAATACATTGCTTTTTGGGGCCAGAGGGTACTGGGTTTGAATACAACAGAATCCTGAATACTTTTAACTACTTTTGTATTACAGTTGGTGTACGATTCGCACCATCGTGCAATAATTTGTTAAAGAAAAGAAATGCAAATGATAGGACAGACATGGAAAGGGGAGCAAGCAAGGGGAAGAACAAATGGAAAGCAATACAGGAATGTGCAGGAGGGAGGTAGGAAAGAACTATGGCTCTTCTTTCTTCAACATTAAAACAGATAATATATGCAGAATATTAGCTGAGTTTGTATGGTCACCTCCAGAGACAGCTGTATAGCCAATTGGACCAAATCAAGTGTATCAAGAAGGCATATGTTCAGAATGGAGAGCTATGTATGGGATTTTTTTTGGGGGGGTGGCAGCTGCCCATTTTTTTATTTTTTTTTATTAATGAGTGAGAGAGAGAGAGAGAGAGAGACAGAGAGAGAGGAATGTTGGGGAAGGGATGTAGGTATGAGTGGGTCTGGTAAGCTGGGTAGTTGAGGAAGCAGTTGCAGACAGACAGGATAAACAAGACAAAACAAGCCACAGATGGTGATGCATACAAGAGGTCAGTGGACACCATGGATGGAGTGAGGGTGGAGACATTTAGGACCCATGGTCCTCAACTTGGGTGACAGTGAGAAACGAGTCCTCACCAGAGGACTGTCATCACTGTCACCTCACTCAACCACTGTCTGGAGCACTTGATGTATCCTTCTCCTCCCCCTTCTCCTATGTAAAATGAGGGAGAGCATCCCCCCCAGCTGGCACAGGCATGCACCAACAGTGAAGCTCATAACACTATGCACCAACCCTGGCAGTTCAGCGTAGGTGATAAAATCACCACTTCTGCCACTGGTCCCGGTAGGGACCACTGAACTATCCTTCAGGGAGGACTACCTGAGGGGGCCGGTAATGCATGGGCAGCAGACGGAGCATTGGCAGGTTAGCACCCAGACATGCTGGGCAACTCTGCTGAGGCTGGTGGAGTGGAGGTAGACGGATCCTTTGGGGCAGTGCTGTGGAGCATTTTTTGATGTAGTACACAAGGATGACATGGACACGTTTTAATGACACATAATAAAATAAAAAAAGAGATAAAGGTTGGGGAGAGAAAAAATAGATAAGATTAGTGCCGTCCCATGTAACATACAATGCATTGCTACAATTACCTGACTCTATTATCTTAACCTTTACTCCTAGGACTACCACCCCCTAACAGATAACTTTTACTTTTAAGAATAACAGTGTCTAACAGATGCACACTATACTACAGAATGCAGCAAGTATTCCTTTATATGTGCAAATACTGCACATATGCATGTTCCAGTTATACAGATTACAGTTTACAGCAGGTAATGTGTGCCACTGGTATAGAGCTTTTACTTTAAACCTGTAAGTTACACATATTTGTAGAATTAACAACATTGTACAGTTAAGAAGTGTGGTATTTGATCCCACCACCTCTGACTAAAGTCTAACATTGTACTCTTGGTTTGTGCTACAGACTAATACATGCATGCTTGCTTTTACAGTTGAGATATGCATGCTCAATTTTATACAACTCTATAAAATATCAAAAAATGTATCTTTAAGTTTTAATGCTACAAGAATACTACTCTTCTGCTGTATACCTACATACCACATGCCTCCTTCATCCTCGCCAATCTTGCACCTTGAGTCCTAACATTACTCTAACTTTCCATGGTAGCTGTTGAAAAAAATACAGAACAGAACAAAATATTATTATGACTGCCAGTTTTGCCTATATTCAGTTTTTAAGCCTTACAAGTACTCTATGTAGTTGATACTTACACATCTGTGGAATGTCTGCAGCCCTAAATTCCTTAATCTACACATTAAGGGCATCCCTCTTCCTCTACTGTAGGCCATTATAGTGATGCCTACATTGGTCACCAGTGTGTGGGATTCCAATGGCACTGGATACAGCCTGGGCCATTCTATCCCACGCTTCTGATTTATACTGTTAGCCAAAACAGCCCCTGTGCAGCAAGCTGGCACTGTGGTGTTTCACTAGGAATTCAATAAAATTCTTGTATCCTGGATACCCCATCTATGTGCCCTAAAATCACACTCTCTCCACGAATGCCTGCCATGTCTACCACAGATCAAGAGCAATGGAAACTGATGGTTTCCCACCAATTCCATTTACTCTATTTACTGGGAGTGTGTACACTGTTTGAAAATGCTGTGCACCATTTGTCATCATGCAAACACTGTGCTCAGGGGGTGTGCACTGCTGAGCAATGTGTTTGCCCAATGGTAAGCAATGTGTAACAGTGGAAAGCAGTGAGAAATTACAGAATTGCAGTTGTGAAGGCCGTGCCAGTTCAGATAGCAAAAATATACTTGGAGTAATATAATACACAATATACACACAGTCATACATTGATAATAATAAGATAATGCATAACTGGAATTGGACAAAAGTAAAATTGTATGGAATATGCTTTATCTGAACCCAGGCCCATGTACATGGCAGTCCAACACTTATACCTATTGCCACGAGAAGGCTGAGAAAGCATTTGTCTATGTTGTATTTCATTGCTATAAACTGCAGTGCCACAACAGTAAAACAAAGGTTGCACACCCTGTTCTAGGGCCCAGGACCATCAGTACTCCAGCACTATGCTTAACACCTGCTGCCACAGGATTGGTTACAAGATATTCCCTATCTTACTATTCATTCTTACGGTACCACTGTTAACTGTAGAGCAACATCGATTACCAGGTTTATGCAATGCCCAGTAGTATTAATTGAATGCATCCAGTTTCTATATTTGGCTGTCTGGGCCCTGTCTGCTTCCTGGGGGTCCAGTTATCCTGTTTGTGCACTGCTGCACTTCTCACCGACCCGATAAACACAGCCAAACCTGCCATTACTTTTTCTCCATTTTCTGTGTTTGTGCTAAGCAGTGCAGAATGCAAGCCCTGAAAAAATTTAATAAGAAGAAATGAAGGAGAGAGAGAGAGAGAAGGATTTGAACTCAATACCATTTGCTCCCCCCAAAAGGAATCCATCAATGCATTAACACATGCTGCCACAAAGTCAGTAAAGCAGGCAGTGTGTTTCATAGACTCAATACTGACTGTCAGACTTTAGCAATGCAATGTGGCTCGCATTTCTGCACTGCTAAGCAGTGCACAAACAGTTGTATCTCACATGTGTATACACTTTGCTAACCATTGTGCAATAGAAAACTACATATTATTAAATATTACTGCTGTTTATTAGTCATTTCTTGTGTATGAAATGACTTTACATGGGGAAACATTAAAACAAGAAGGCCCTATCTCACACTATTTCACATATTACAATACACTGATGTGTTACCTCCACAAGCACTGCAACCCTGGTTTCTTGGTGTTTTTTCCACAAATATATCACCTACACTAAAGAAAGTCATATCAAATGTTGTGTCATATGCAGTGTATATCAATCTGGTAACATGCAGAACTACAACTATTGACTCATAAGCCTAACAAGCCTTATCTGCAAGGCTAGGAAAAGGATCAGCATGGAACTTATCCACAGGGACATAGGTGACCTTAAACACATTTGAGCCAACCCATGTTGCGCTTGTCAAGAATAGATCTTGCATACTGAACCTCATGGACGTTTTTGATACTGAATTCTAGTTCAAAATGATGTGAAGATTACTGATCCTACAGACATTGCCAACATACTGGCTGACAGGTTCAGTGCAAACTTCTCCCCCCCCCAAAGGAGAGATATCTATACCAGCCTCCCCCAAACATCTCCAACGCCCAAGTGACTGCTCTCTCCTCTCAAAAAAACACAGCATCCATGGGACCTGATGGTGTCCCCGGCTGTGTGCTCCATTAAACCCACAGCTAGGACAGCTGTTTAATCATAGTCTTACCTCTGGATACGTGCCAGGGGGTGGCGCTGCAACTGTGGTCCCACTTCACGAAATTACCGCCCATTAGCTTGACAAGCCTTATCTGCAAAGCCATGGAGAGGATCATAATGGACCTCATAAATAAAGACATAGGGAATTTGCAGACTTTGGATCCATCCCAGTTTGGCTTTGTCAAAGGCAGATCATGCCTTCTAAACTTGTTTGACTTTTTGAAACAGTCACCAAAGCCATTGATGAGGGAAAGGCAGTCCATACAGCCTACCTCGATCTGGGGTATCATTGAAAAACTCATCAGCTTAAATGTTAACCCATACATCACAAGATGGGTTGCAAACTGGCTGAGTGACAGAACCCACAGGGTCAGAGTTGCTCGCCATGTCAGACTCAAAGCCTGTCACAAGTGGTGTACCACAGGGCTCAGTCCTGGGCCCACTCTTGTTTGGCATCTACTTTTCCAGTACAAGAAAACACAGGAGGGTTATGGCTGACAAAGTTTGCAGATGACTGCAAACTGGGTGCCATAGTAGAAAACACATCTGACACAGATATCCTTCAGAAGGGTCTCACAGAAATGGATAACTGGTGCCAGAGCCATGGCCTAAAGTTAAATGCCAAAAATGCATAGTCATACCCTTCGGAAAAACAAGGTTACCCCTAGCTACCAAATAGGTGGCAATCCACTGAGCACAGAAGAAGTTATCAGGGACCTGGGGACCCAGGTTGATAGTAGTCTGTCATTCGACACCCATGTAGCTAAAGTAGTTAGGAAGACCTTCTACATTGCCCACCTTATCATGAAGGGATTCTCATCTAGATCAAGGGAGGTCATAGTCTCCTATACTCATCACTCATCAGACCAATGATTGAGTACAATGCCCCATTGAATGTATCTGACCCGACACTTGCAGCAGCTGGAGAGGCCACAAAAGTTCCTCACCAAAAGGATAAAGGGTCTCAAACATCTGTCCTATGCTGCCCGACTGAAAGAACTCCAGCTCTATTCAGTCGCTTACGCTTTCTCAGAGGTGACCTTTGCCTAACATACAAGGCCATGTCAAACCCAGAGTTGATGAATATGCTTCACCTCAAAAAATCTAGATCTGTCAGAGTCACAAGGGTGGGAGACTTAAACCTCGACACGGCTATTAATAGGACGTGCTGGAGGGATAGATTCATCACCCAAAGACTCCCTATGCTGTGGAATAAAATCCCGGTATATGTGAGGCAGAGCACCTCGCTGGCCTTGTTCAAGATAAATCTTGACCAATGGATGGGAGATCGCAGATATACCCCAGGGATTACCTCAGTGTCACTGCTCAACAGAGGCACAGCAAAATAATGGGTATAGTTCCCCATACTAAAGGGGTGGCGTAAGCCACAAAACGATGGGCTAGGCTTGTAAATGCCCTCGGGCAGATAGCCTAGTATGAACCTATGAACCTATGAATTCAAAGACATGGATAAAAGATAGCAGGACATACTGCCTATGTTCAGTTATTCAAAGCCTTTTGACAATATCCTCCCTTCATGTCTCATAGTGAAAATATCCCATCTGGAAATTAAGCCATACAGTATTAGAAGAATAGCCAACTGGCTCACCAACAGAACACACACTCTCAAAGGTGAGGACTGAACCCCACACTAGTCACTTACTAATGGAATACCACAAGGATCTGTGCTGGGCCCTCAACTGTGTAGAAACAACTTCCCTGAAATGCAGGCAATGGTAGATGGCCTATGGCTTACCATGTTTCCAGATGACTGTTAATTGGATGCATTTGTACAGATTCTCCTAGTTATGGTAAGATATTACAAAAGGGGCTGACAGAGACAGATGATTGGTGCTAAAATCACAGACTGAACCTTACAGCAAACAATGCCTCAGTGTTCCATTTGAGAGTGAAGTACCTCTGCTAATTATAATATATATAGCATTCCTCTCAGTTCAAAAGTGTTGTGAGACTTGTGAACACATGTTCATAGTAATCTACACTTTCATCACTATGTGCCCATAGTGGTGACACACACATTCTGCATTGTGCACCTCACACATATGAACATCACATCCAAGACCAGGAAGGTCATAGCTCTGTTGTACTCCACTCTTATCAGACCATTAACTGAGTACAAGGCTCCCTTTTGTTTGTACTTCACCAGACAACTGCAGCAACTGGAGAGAAAATAGAAGTTTGTGACTGGGAGAATGTAACTCCTCCAAAATCACATACATCGAATACCTGTCACTGTACTCAGTATCCTGCAAGCTACTGAGAGGTGACCTATGCCTGACCTACAGAGAAGTATCAGACCCTGTCCTACTAGAAATGCTGGAGATCAGCAAATCAAATGGGACAGGAATAGCTTGGTCCAATGTCCTCATCCTAGCCTGTGACATAAACAAAACATGCTGGGTAAAAGGATATACCTCCCTAGTGACACACTCCTCTGTAATAGGCTCCACTGTGTATGAAGCACTGCTCCAAAAGCACAACCTTCACTACTGGTTGGGTGATTGTAAAGTCACCTCTGGGGTGGCATCTATGTCCCTCACAAACAGACCCAGTTGTTGCTGCTCACCAGTGATGGAAGTAATCTACTTCAATAACTAGTATATATTACAATGTCTAGTAGCTAGTAATATAACTAGTTACTTTTTCAAGATAGTAACTAGTAATAGTAATATATTACTTTTTTTAGTAACTAGTAACTTAAATGTGAGTTACTTTTAAGTTACTTTTGCTTAAACCAGTGGTTCTCAACGTGGGTGATATAGCCTCCTAAAGAGGGATGTAAAACTTCCGGGTCCCTATATAGCATGAATAGTAATCAGATGTTAGGAGATAATAGACACTTTGAAGTGGCAATTTAGATAAAAAATTTACAGCATAATGTTGGCACATCTCATAGCACGTAGCATTCATAATAGATCATTAGAATTAGTCTGGAACAAAATTTACTTCATTTTTTTAGCACTGCAAGGAGGCGAAAGCTAATGATGACCAGATTACAACCCTGCCCTGGTACTGTGGGACTCTCAACCACTAAAACATCCCCTAACACTGGACAATTCTAGCCTACCAGAGAACATATCCTTACCTTGCAGTATAATAAATGGCATTGGTTCTTCATACCACCATCAGTCGGAATCAGACTCATCACTCATCAGTTGAGCACCCGATGTCCCAACCCACTGCACCAAGCAGGACGCTTCAAGTGGATCTATGATCAATCAGCTTTTGTCCTGACAATATTTTGTTATGTTCTATTTAAAATTCTTTTCTGGTTTCAATTTCTAGTTGCTGAAAATTGACAAAATGTGATAGTTTTTATAGGTCTTGTGCTGCAGGCTGGTTTGGTTTAATTATTATCTGTGACTCTCTAGCTGTACAGACTAGTCTTCTTCTTCTCCTTTCAGCTGTGCCCATTAGGGATCACCACAGTGGATCATCAGTCTGCAGAACAAGTGGCAGTGGAGTTTTACATTGTTGAGTTGCCAGCCCAATGTTCAACCTTCTTCAGAAGGCACACGCATGCACACACTCACACCTAAAGCCAATTTAGAATGTCTAATCCACCTGCAGCATGTCTTGGGAATGTGGGAGGGAACCGGAACACCCTGAGGAAACCCACTGGAACACAGGGAATGTAGATCATAGTGTGTGTGTTGTACTTTTAAAGCCACTGTAGTTCATGGGCACATGCACAAAATGTACTGAGCATATGCAAGCAGAGTGCCATTTTGTGTAAACAGCTGGAGTGAAAGCATGTATGTGTATAGCAGTCAGTCAGTTAGCTAGCTCGCTTAAGTTTTATGTTCCAGTCATCCATCCTGATGTGTTTCTGTGTAATAAATATCTTAAATGAACACTCAAGCCTTTTCGTCTTATATTAATACACAAGACGAGTGACATGTTCTCAGAATGGGATTCAAAGTCAAAACTTCTTAAAACCATGAGGTGCATAGTTAAAAATGGAGGAATATACAATAGTGGCTCAAATGACTGCAAACGACTAGTAAAACAGGTCAGAAAATATTTCCAGGTTCTTAAATTCATTTAAATGATTTTTCCCTCAATGAATATAAAGCAAAGCATTCTAAACATGTTCAAAATTGCGACATACTGAAAAAAGTACTTGAAATAATTATGAAGACATTTGAAACAATATCAGAATCATATAAAATGTTCAAAAAAGAGAAAACAACTGTGTTTTTCACAATGTACTACTTTTTTGCATTAACTAAAACTATTTAAATTATCTAAAGTGTGCAAAGTGTTGGCAGTGTGTGCAGTATTACAGTACAGTCTTTTCAAAGAGTACAGTTATTTCAAAGAGTCTGTTGTACAGCTGAATATAATTACAAGTACTTGGTGTGAGTTTGACACTTATTTGGCATGGCAGAGAGATTTCACAAACCTGATCCACTTGTGTTTGATAATAATATTGCTGAAAACTGGAGAGTGTTTGAGCAAGAATATATTTTCATACAGGCTGCTTTTTCTGATAAAGATGCACATACAAAAGCATTTATTCTGCACAATTTAGCTGGTTCAGAAGCCATTGAGAGAATACATTAATTTGTGCATGCACCTGCTGTTTATGCAGAGAAGGGAGAAGACTGCCATATTGTGATACAGGCTGAAACGTGGGAAGACTCTGAGTACTTAAAATGTAAATTTTGAAAAATGTGCAACCCTCAAATGAATATTGTAGTGGAAAGGCATTATTTTACACAAGAGATCAAAAGCCTGGTGAAACTTTTGCACCATATATAATTGACTTGAGGAACAAGTCAAAACGTGCAAAGTTGGTGATCTGAGAGATGAGTTGATAAAAGACATGCTTGTGTGTGGTGTTAATAATGATGCAGTGAGAAAGATTTTGCTTTGAGACAGTGATTTAACTTTAAGCAAAAACGCAGAGATTTGTCAGATATATGATCGTATAGAAAAGTACACGAATATGCTTACAAATGATAAGAAAATGCTTGCAGCTTCTTCCAGCATTAATATTGATAGTATGCAGCACACTACGGCTGATATTTGGAACCATCAGAATTGTAGCTTCTTTGGTGTTACCGCCCACTGGATTGACTGTGACACACTTCAAAGAAAGTCAGCTGCTTTGTCATGCTGCAGATTACAAGGAAGGCATACATATGATCTCATAGCATCAACTCTTGAGAGCATTACCATCAAGTACAAGACAGATCAAAAGGTGTGTGCAATGATTACTGACAATGGCAGCAATTTTGTAAAGGTTTCACTATCTTTTCAGAATGTGAACGATCTGAGACTACAAACATTCTGTCCCAAGATGAGGATAATGATGGTGAAGTGATTTACAACAGCATGACAGCCATGCTGAGTCAGTCAGGGTAAAGCAAGAACACCTATTCTCTGCCTTCCCATCTGAGATGTGCAGCACACATTGAATCTAGATGCCATGCAAGATGCTGGATCTGCTTGTAATGCTGCACAATATAAAAAGATCATGTGAAGCACCATGGCCAAATGCTATGCTGCTTGGAACAAGGCTAGTCACAGCACCCAAGCTGCTGAGATGGCTCAAAATAAGTGTGATCTGGCATTGATTATTCCCAATGCAACATGATGGAATCCCACTTTCTATGCAATGGAGAGAATTCACCTCATTGCAACTCAGGGTGAAGGTTTGCTGAATGAGATATGTGAACAGATTGGAGTTGTTATCTTCAGGCCTGCAGAAATTACCTTTGTTGCTGAGTTTGTGCAAACAATGCAGCCCCTGGCAATGACTCTGAACATCCTGCAGTCAGAGCTGAAAACCTTCATGGGAATCCCGATCCCCACCATTATGTGCCTGGCCCGAAGTCAGGCAGTTTGTGAATCTTGTGCCGTTAGTTGATGCTCTTCTTAAAGGCATTGAGGCTCAGTTCAATCACTGGAGTGTGAAGAGCTCATTCTAGCTAGCATAGTGCTTCCACAGTTCCATTTGCGATGGATGGACACTGAAGAGCAGAAACTCAGAGGCAAGGCTCTGCTCCTTGATGCCATACAGAAATTGGATGAACCTGCACATGGGTCATCTGAAGCTTCTGCATTAACTGCTGAAGACAGCTTCTTCAGCTTCAAAGAGTCAACACCAGCCAATGTCAGCATATCTTTTCAGATGGACATGTATCTGGCTGACCCTTCCAGAGAAATATCTCCTCTCAACAATTACCCTATAGTCAAGAAGATATTTCTGAACACTAACACAGCTCTGCCATCTAATGCATCTGTTGAACACCTGTTCAGTCTTGGTGGACAAGTGCTGACTGCAGGAAGAAATAGACTCACTGAGGAACACTTTGAAAAGTTGTTCCTTCTTCGAGCCAACAGAAATGTGTAGTCATAGTGAATAGTTATATAAAGTGATATTTTGGTTGATGTTGTTGTGTTAAGTCTTGTTAGACTTATATGACATTTTCTGTAAGCATTTTTGCATCCTCAGCATTTGTTTTAGCAGATTAGCCTAATGCACATTATTGAAAAGTTGATGGGTTGCAACTTGTTATGGGTCTCGTATTGCTGGCTGTGCATACTTTGGTTTAAGTATTACATTGTGCCTCTATGACTATAAAGACTAGCCTGTGGGACTTTGTAAACTGTAAAATGCTATTCATCATTATAGTAAGACTGTGTATACAACATTAATACACTTGTATTCATGTGCAGTAAGTATGTATTCCTCACACAGAAGTACTATGTGAGTAAATCTGAACATGAGAATTAATAAACTATACTTATGTAAAAGTAACTCAACAGTAACTTGTTACTTTAGTTAGTAACTAGTAATAGTAATATATTTTTTTTTTTTAGAAAAGTAATAAGTAATAGTAACATATTACTTTCACTTAAAAGTAACTAGTAATAGTAACTTATTACTTTTAAAAGTAACTAGCACAATACCGCTGCTCACAAATTGCTCTAAACAAATATCTAAATATGCTTAATAAGGGTACTTGTATTTTTACACAGTTAGATTTCTATTGCCTAATGTATACTGACACCCATGTACTCCTAAAACTTACAAATACAATATGTGACAAAGGCAGCTCTGCAATGAATGTGGAATAAATGCTCTCTCTCTCTCTCTCTCTGTCATATAACAACAAATCAGATATTAAACAGGATGTCAGCACATGTGCGCGCGCGCACACACACACACACACACACACACACACACACACACACACACACACACACACACACACACACACACTTCACCTCTTCAACAAACCAAGTGTACAACACATAACCCCACATATGCAGAGGTACTCATTAGAAGCTTAACAAAAGAGCAGAAACATTGCAAATGCAAACCTGCACACATTACAGCCCCAACAGAACCCACTGCACATAAAACAAACATACAGTGTGTCACTCTTTAAGCCCTTAAGGCAAGAAAACAACTAAAAAACAATGTCTTGGTCATAGGTGAATCCATACTGAGATGCACAAATATCTCCCTCACCAGGTTGTAAAAGGAGAAATTCACTGTCTGCTACCTGTCAGGTGACAGGATCTGCAGTCATGCACACACTTACGTCTCTCAACAACAACCACAGTTACACATCTGTCATACTCCATGCTGGAGTAAATGACTTGAGATTACCTCACTGGCCTATATAAAGAGAGATATGACTGAGCTCTCAGATTTTGTGTCCTAGGCAGGTATGTCTGTAAACCTAAGCAGCATTCTACCTTCACCCAAGATGATGCCTCAATACAAACAAAAGTATTACTGACTTCAACAATTGGCTTAGCTACTGGTGTCAACCCAGGGAGATCCAGTATTTGTCAGCCTGAATGACTATGCTGCTTTGCCAGGGATGGTCTTCATCTGTCACCTCTTGTCTTTTGGTTACTGGCCAAGGACCTTGCCTCCCCCATAGTGCCTTTTTAGGTAATGGTATAAGAACAAAGCTCCTAACATAAAAATATTTTCAAAAGACAAACTCAAGGTTATTCAGTTTAATGCTAGCAGTCTAAATCAGAAACTACACTTAATAGAGTCACTACTTACTTGGGAAGATGTTGATGTTTGTGTAGTCACAGAGATATGGTTTAGGGCCACGAATAGTACTCCATCTGTGAAAGGCTATAATGCCTTTCATGCATTCAGGCCACAAAATGAACATGAAAGAACCAAAGGAAGAGGTGTATTCATCTTCATAAAATACAAATACACCTCAAGACTGGTTAAACAGTATGACTTCCTAGATTTAATCCAAGTCCAAATAAGTGTAGGAAAGACCCCCCCCCTACATCATTGTTAGTTACAGGTCCACCAACATTAACCATGAAAATCACACAGGGCCTTCCTGGACCTACTTTAGTCACTCATAATACAGCCAAACACCCTAGGTTTGGGTAACTTTAACTATCCTTCCATCGATTGGAATACATGTATGAGCTCAAACACACTTGCCCTACGTTTTCTGCACTTTGTAAACACAAATGCTCTGGAACAGTTATTCCACATCCTAACAAGAGGCTAGAATGTCCTTGACCTAGTACTCAGCAACATGGGAGATCACTGCACTACCCCATCTGTGAGACCCTCCCTTGTAAGGTCTGACCATAAATCAGTCACGTTCAAACTAACAATAGTACCTGACTCCCCCAGGATCCAAAAGATTAAAAAGTTTCTCCAAACCAAAGAATAGCCTCCTAAATAGTTTCAAGCCTCCTGCCACCACTGAGAGTGAAAACTCCTATATGCAGGTGTAGGATCATAGAATCATAGGAGGTTACTAGGCTAATGGTCATGAGGCCCATACAAGGCTAGCCAAGATTGATCCCCAAAAAAGAAACCTCAGTCAGCATCTATCACTCCTGTCAGTAAGGGACACAGGTGGAACCCCTGGGACAAATTTGTGCTTTCCCATCCACTCATCAAGGTTGCACTTGAAAAGGGTCAGTGAGGTACTCTGTTTGACATGTATGGGAAGTCTATTCCAGAGATGGGGCAGCCTCTGGGGAGACAGACCTGTCTCTCCAGGTTTTGTTGATGTCACATATTAGATTTAGGCCTTTAGAGAAGGTAATGCATGAGGAGTTAGACTTATGGATTTGGAGGATCTCTAGTAGGGCAAGGTCCGATACTGGCTTGTAGGTGAGACACAGATCACCTCTGAGCAATCTGTATGATACGGAATAGAATGATAGTGATTTGAGCCTGTCCTGCATAGGACAGGTGTTGGAGGCCATGGATTCTTTTTGTAAGGTATTTCTGTGGCCTTTCCAGTCAGTGCAGGTGTTTGGAGAGGTACATACCAAATGGGCCATTGTACTCAATTGTTGGCCTAATGAGAAAGGAGTACAGAGAGGTAATAACCTCCTTTTTTCTGGATGCAATCCCTTTACTTATGAGATGAACCAAGTAAAAGGCTTTTCTGACCACTGCCGCTACATGATGGTCTAATGTGACATTGTTGTCAACCTGAGTACAAAGGTGTCTAACCATAGGTTATGTGCTTAGGGGGTTGTCATTGATGGGGTAATCAGTAGGGGCTGTGTTTTTGCTGAATGGTATGATAATACATTTCTTAGCATTTAACTTAGGCCATGACTTTGGCACCAGTCATTTGTTGCTGTGAGACCCTCTTGCAGTATGTTAACATCATTTGGGTACTCAGTGACAGCACCCAACTTACAGTCATCTGCAAACTTGGTCAGCCACAGGTCTTTTGTCTTTGCTTGGACCTCTGAGAAGTAGATGCCAAACAGTAGGGACTCAGGACAGGTCCCTGGGGAGCGCAACTAGTGACAGGTCTGCTGTCGGAGGTGGAGGCACCTCTTTTAACCTTGTGGGTCCTATTGGTGAGCCAGTTGGCCACCCACCTAATGAGATATGGATTTACACCAAGTTATGTTAGCTTTTCAATGATGCCTGAGTGGGGGCTTGTGTCAAAGGCCATGGCCAAGTCGAGGTAAGCTGTATGTATTGACTTTCCCTCATCCAGGGCCTTGGTGACAGTGTGAAAGAAGTCAAACAGGTTCAACAGTCAAGATCTGCCCTTGACAAATTTGAACTGGATGGGGTCAAGTGCTTGGAGATTGCCTATGTCCTTGTTTATGAGATCCATAATAATACACTCCATGGCTTTACAGATCAGACTGGTTAAGCTAAAGGGGCAATAGTTTCCAGTCAGTAGTGGCACCACCTTTGTGCAAGGGGATGACAATGGTAGTTATCCACTCTGTTGGAATGAAGCCTATAGTTAGGCTGTGGTTTAATAGGGTGCTCAGTGGTGAAGCTAGTTCTTGCTGGAGATGGTGCAGAATACAGCCTGAGATACTATCAGTTACCATGAAAGCTGTGTTCCTTGCCTTGGGTAGGGCCTTTAACACTTGATCTACAGAGATGTGAGGTGCAGGACAAGTATCGGGGATGTCGACTGGGCATTTGGGGGGATGGGGGTAAAGTTTGTGCTGAAGCTATCTGCTAGCAGGTTGGCTAAGTCAACAGGATCAGTGTAAGTGGTACCATTAAATACTAATTCAGAACAAACCTGAGCTTTGTCATGGAGGTTCCTGCCATAACTGAAGAAGGCTTTGTGGTTTCCCTTTGATTTGGAGGCTAGCTTCAATTCATAACTGGCTTTGGAGGTTTTCACTAGTGATCTAATTTGCTTGTTGAAGCTGAGGAGGGAGTTTTTCCAATTAGGCATTTTTTTCTTTTTTACCCTTGGACAGCAGTTTCTTCCTTTTGTTGTAAAGCCTGTTGATAGAGGCTGTCCACCAGACAGGTTTGTGTTTCCTTGAGGATCAGATTTTAGTTCTGTTGGGTATGGCTGAATCCTTGCAGTTGTACAGGTGCTTGTATACTGCACTGGCATACTGTTCAGCATAGTTGCCTGCATCCTCTGAGGGAAGTGGTGTTGTGAAGCTAATGATACCCTCCCTTAGGAGGTTGTAGTCAGCTTTTGAGAAGTTTTTTAACCTGGTTATGGCTGGGGGGGGGTTGGGTGGGATAGAAACTTCAAATGAGACATACCAATGATCTGATCTAATCAGGGAAGAACATACTATGGGAGTGGTGCAGTGGTTACCCATGTTCGTGAGAACTAATTGAGATGAGCTGGTCTAATGCATTAGAACTGATGAAGTCAAGGAATCATTGGGTGAGTGCATTAGTGTAGGAATAGTTTAGTCAGTCTATGGTGGGGTAGTTGAAGTCACAAAGGATCAAGGTTTTAAGGGATACCTTGATGGAGTCAAGTAGGTCCAGGTAGGAGGAGTGGGTGTCCTGAGTCATGGAGGGGGGGTCTATGACTGGCTATAACCTGGATGGATGTCTTGCCAACTGTCAGTTGCACCTGGAGAAATTCCAGTGCATCATGCTGACAATGCAGTCTGGCAGCTTGCCTGTTGTTAATGAAGATAGTGACTCCACCACCCTTAGTCTTCCAGACTTCATTCTGGGGTCAGAATGTGTGGAATGTGGTATAACCTGGTAAGCCAGGGGTGTTCCACAGCCCTGAACCAAGTTTCTGTGATCACACAGACATTGGCATCTTCCAGTGGGACGAGAGCCTCCAGTGAGTGCATTTTCAAGTTAATGCTCCTAATGTTAAAAAGCATGACCTTCAATTTGCTTTTAACAGATCTTTTTGGAAGATTTGTCTTGGGACATAGCCTAAAAAAGGCACAATGGGGGAGGCAAGAGCCTTGACCAGAATCTGGAATCCCAGGGTTGACAGGTGGAGGTCATCCCTGGCAAAGCATCAAGGCCTGTCAACCATATCTTCCTAGGCGGACAGATAATGAATCCTTGGAAAGACACCACAAATTAAGCCAATTGTTGAAGTCAATTATTTTTGTTGGCATTGTGGTATCATTCTTGGTGAAGGTAGAATGCTGCTTAGGACTAGGGTCATACATGCCTGGGGCACATACTCTGAGAGCTCAATCATGTCTCTTTTCATATAGTCCAGGGAGGTATGTCTCAAGTCTTTCACACCAGCATGGACAATGACAGAGTCATACCTGTACCTGTTGTGGAAAGATTTAAGTGCGTACGTGATGTGGTGGGTTCTGGCAGCTGACAGACAACTAACCATGACCTTTTCCTTCTTGAGCCTGGTGAGGGGGACATCAGTGTGTGTCACAGCTGAGTCACCAATGACTAGTATGTTTAGTTTATTGTTATTCCTTATGGGCTGCATTGGTTTATTATTATGCCTTGTGGGCTGTGTTTGTGAGACACTGGTGTGTTGTCTGCTGTGTATGATGTGTTTGTTCTTGTGTGTGGAATGTTTGTGAGTGTGTTTTGTAGGTTTCTGTTGTTTAGGTAAGTTTTTATTGAGGACCTCTGCATATTTGGGTGTGTGTTGTGCTTGGCTATATGATGTGGGTGGTGTGGTGTTGTGCTGGTAATCTCCTCTTCGTCAGGAATACAGACTGTGATGTGAGAGAGCATAGATTCCAGGTTACTGATGTATATGCATTTCTTACAAGTAGAAGAATTATCTGCTAAGAGAAGATGGCTGTCAGTGAACATAAGGCAGTTGCTACACTGTCTCGGTATGCCCATTTCGACCAGACTGGCAGGAGAAACTGATGGCAATTGTCCAGATATAGTGTTCTAAATACTTGGTGGACTTATGGAGAGAGGGTTTTGATAAGGGTTTGTCCACAAGAGTGTAGACCACAAAAACATTCTAAAGTGTAAAATAACTGGCCTGAAGCACTAGTGCTAAAACCAAAACGAAGATGCTTAGACTAGCAGATACATTTAGTCAGGCTTCTAACAAGCAGTAATAAATGCAGCAGAATAAGAGCACATAAACACTTAAGAGCACACAGCAAAGCAAAATAAGGTAATAAAGTAGATAGAACACAGCTACAGTAAGAGCAGCTGAATAAAGTGTATTTTTTTATTTATATAATTATTTTTTTTTGTAGGTGGAGAGGGAAGAAACAGAACATAATTCAAGATTAAAAAACTAAGGGAGTTGGTTTTCTCATATGCTCTCTTTGTACACAGTAGACAGAGATGATGAAATGGGACTGGTAGGAGTATCCAAAATCAATGAAGCTAGAGGGTGAATATTCCTTCCCAAATTATCTCACCGTACTCAGTTGAGTGAGAAAATGAGATGGGGCTGGGAGGAGTGTCCAAAGACAAATTTACAGCAGGGGTGAACAATTCCAAAACCACTAATTTTAAGAATACAACACTTGGGTGAGAAGGTGGGAACAACAAACTGCAGAGAGACAGACCACCAATATTCAAACAATATTCAATGAAAAACATAAATGCAGTACAGTTTTATTAACTATCACTGAAACAGAAGTGCAAAAATGTATACTTATATCAGCTTTGTGTGCCCAGATGGTTGTAGAATCAGTCAAAGCTAGCTAAACAGCTCTGCTACCGAGCACAAATACACTGAAATGTAACTATACCAGTAGTATAAAACAAAAGGTAGACCACCAGGCAATCAGATAAACGTAAAACTTTATAGAATGTAAAACAATCCCCACTAGTGCTGAACTAGCCCTGAGAAGCAAACTGCAGAGAGAGAAACCACCAATATTCAAACAATATTCAGTGAAACAAATAAATGTAATAGAGTTTTGCTCACTATCACTGAAACAGAACAAATGCAAAAAAGTATACTTATGTCAACTTTGTATGTCTAGATGTTTGCAGAATCAGTCACAACCAGCTAAACAGCTCTGCTACTGAGCACAAATATACAGAAATGTAACTATGCCAGTAATATAAAACAAATGCCCTGTATAAACACCTTTGCAGGTGTATAGACTTAGCCATGGCAGAATGGATCAAATCTTGCTTATGAAAAAAAAAACACCCTGGTGGATCTCAGTCATACATAGATTATGCAACAAGAGAAATAAACTGATGTCCAGGAATTGGAGGGAACAGCCTCAACAAAATAACACTCTGCAGAGGTTTAACAAGCCAATTAGATATCTTGTAAAGTCCTCTAAAGCTAATTAGTAAACTAAATTAGCATCCACAGCTAAGGATAATCACAAGGCATTCTTTAGCTATGTCTGTAATGTAAAAGGGAAGGCCCAGCTTTGCAACAAATTTATAGTGGAAGGTAGAACTCATACTGAAGCTGAGGACATCACCAACCTGTTAGCAGATAGATTGGGCAAAAATTTCACACCCCTGGATTCAATAATCATACTCCAAAGCATACCTGTTACCAACTCTCTACCTACTATCTCAAAAGAACAGGTCATTCATAACCGCACTCACCAAGGCCAAAAACACAGCCTCAATAGGACCAGATAACATCCCAGACTGCTTACTAAATGGTGTAAAGCAAGAATTAGAGGAACCACTAGGTAGTCTCTTCAACCATAGTCTAAGTGCTGGCTTTATACCAGCAGAGTAGAAAACAGCGTCTGTAATCATCTTGCACAGAGGGGGTCCCTCAACCAACCAGGGGAACTATAGACCCATAAACCTGACCAGTCTTGTCTGTAAGGCCATGGAGAGAATCATCTTGGACCTTATCAACAAGGACACTGGTGACTTCCAAATTCTTGACCCAACCCAGTTTGCCTTTGTTAAGGTCAGATCATGCTTGTTAAACCTAGTGGAATTCTTCAAGAGTGTCACCAAAGACCTGGACATAAGCAAATCAGTACATACTGCCTATCTCATCTTGGTCAAGGGCTTTAACACAATCCCCCACTCAGGCATCACTGAGAAACTCATCCAGCTGGAGATTAAGATGTACATCATTAGATGAGTAGCCAACTGGCTCGCAAACAGAATGCATACAGTCATAGTTGGAGATTCCACCTCTACCAGCAGACCTGTTAACAGTGGTTTCCACAAGGGTCTGTGCTGGGCCTCCTACTGTTTGGAATCTATTTCTCAGGACTTCAGGAGATAACAGATGACCTGTGGTTTGCCAGCTTTGCTGATGATTGCAAACTATGTGCAATTGTGCAATCATTGAATCTCCAAACAATGTCAACATACTACGAAATGGGCATACATACATAAATGATTGCTACCAAAGCCACAGACTTAAACTCAACCAAAAAATGTGCTATTATCACTTTTGGCAAAGGGGAAGACCCTGCAAATTACACTATTAATAATACCTCTCTAAGTTCCAACCCAATGGTGACAGATTTTGGAATGCAGGTTGATAGCAACCCCAACTTTGATCATCATGTGTCCAGAGTGATAAGGAAGGCCTTTTAGGTTGCACACCTCATAAGTAAGGGCATAGCATCCAAGACTAAGGATGTTATAAATCCACTGTACTCATCCCTCATCAAGTTAATAATATAGTACAATGCTCCTTTTGCATGTAACTCACCAGACACCTGCAGCAGCTGGAAAGACATAAGAAGTTTCTCACCAAGAAATTCCAGGGACTTTAACACATGAAATACATGGAGAGACTGAAGGTCTTGTCACTGTACTTTGTACTGTATACACTTCTAAGAGGCAACTCATCCCTGGCTTACAGAGCACTCTCAAACTCTGCCCTAATGGAAATGCTTCACCTCTGCAAATCAAGTGGGACAAGACACGCTCACTTTAGGGAACTTACCCTAGCCTGTGACATTACCAGGACATGCTGGGCAGACATATACATCTCCCAGAGATTGCTATTCCTATGGAACAAACTCCCAGTTCATGTAAAACTGAACTCCTCAATGACTCTAAGTGTAACTTGGACAATTGGATGGGGACTCATAAATTTGCCCTTGGGATTTCACCTATGTCAGTTTTAGACAGAGGCAACCAGTGCTGATCATGGATTTCCAAATATGGACTACATATCTTGGTCTAGAAGGGAATAATGGTACAATTTGGCTAGGCTTGAAAATGCCCTGGAGACATTAGCCTAGTAACCTCCAATGAACCTATGAACCTAGGGCCATTATGGTAGTATACTACTATGAAGCTATGAATCTATACAGGCCTGCCAGCATCAGGTCTCACACATGGCCTGCTGATCTCATGTACAATAAGCTCAACAAAAATCTTGCAAACAAATTAGACGTGGGCTGTGGCACTTGTGTTAAGTACTGTGTTTTGGAGTTTGTCTGTCTAGACAGGTAGGGCTTCTATTCTCACTGCAGTCAACTGTGTATGAGCTTTTCTTGACATTATAGAGAACCTTTTACAGCAGCATGTATGACTGTGTTATTACCATATTATCAGCAGACACTGCTGATATCATCAGCTATATCAGATTTTTGGATATGCAGTCAACCCAACAGGGCATGGTCAGACACTGCCCTAGAGGCCAGGCAGAAGTCACCTCATCGTATACCAGACAGATTACAGTTACATGGCTTTTAATCTGTCCACATACATCATGGCATGGTTTGTAGGCCTTGTGTTTTCTTGCTGAGAAAGCCCTATGGTCTCTCCAGCTGCTGCATATGTCTGGTGAGGTACATGCAAAAGAGAGCATTATACTGTCTTATTGCTATCATACAATCCTAAAATCTAAATATGATGACAATGTGTCAGAAAAATACGTATTAGTGTATGTATTAGTAATATGCTTAGTGCATTTAAGGCTTGAAAAGGGTTAACACATTTATTCTATTTTGCACTGCATAAAATCTGTACAAATTGCAGAAGCTTTCTAACCTTGTATTGTCATGAAATATGCGCAGCTATAATCTTTGCTTATACTTTGGAAATTTACAGGAAAGCAGATAAATTCTGCTTGTATGAGGAAAATAATGAATAGATGTATCACTTGTATTAATGTTATGAGACTTAGTCAAGGAGTTCCACTTGTGCTGTGAGAAAATACACAGCTGCAGAAGCTATAGATAATCAGAACAAAGACTGCTTGAAAATATGAACGGCAATCAGCATTTGCTTTTGCCTAAGCTAGACAAGTACCTTGAAATGTAACACATGTATTAGAACTACACAATAGAAGCTTGTAATGGGCTAGAGCCCACCAAGGCCAGGTTGTTTTTCTCAAAATGTTTTTCATAAATCCAG
Source organism: Protopterus annectens (assembly GCF_019279795.1). Classification (NCBI taxonomy): domain Eukaryota; kingdom Metazoa; phylum Chordata; order Ceratodontiformes; family Protopteridae; genus Protopterus; species Protopterus annectens. The sequence goes on along the minus strand of NC_056750.1, from coordinate 154,679,663 downwards.
TCATGTCAGCAGAAAATCTGAGTAACATCTGCTGTAGAACAATACGGAGAGTTGTGTTTGATTACGTCAACCATAGAAGGCAATGTCTTGTAAAACAGTATAAGAATAGCATACTTCCTGTTAGTAGTTAGGCAAAATCCTGTATTTGCATGTTTTTGTCTCCTTGCAGCAAGTTATTAAATGTGCCTTATCTGAACCTTACGTGTATTGGTCTTTAAAGTTTTTTCCTTTGACAGATTGGTCCTTTGGACCGGAAACCCTCACTTCACCTCGGATCAGACAGGCCAGGTGGCTTGAAACCATACGGGGAAGAAACTACATCGGTTCTTCTTATTTGAAAAGCCCACCGACTGAATTGTCGTACAAAAGAGACCAGCCACTTTCTGATCTGCGACTGAAGGATGGGTTTTTCATGAACCAGGTGATCAATCACGAAGGCTCAGGTAAGGTGAATCTACCTTTTTTCTGTTTTAGATCAGGGACTAGATTTTTACTGTTTTTGCCAGGACTGTATTTTTACAAGTCAGGGACAGAAAAGATTATTGTCTTGTCATAGATCAGGGAAACAGAGTAGGTAGGCAGTCACTCTGAAGAGACAATAACAAAATCTGTGGTACCACGTTAAAAATAAGGAGTTACATAATGATTAAAAAGGGTAGAACAAAATGGGTAATAATTGCACAAAAAGACCCCAAAATCCGCTGTTAACCGAAGACGCGAAATACATGCAGTCACAGTGTGCTGATAATATTAAATACTACTCAAAGTATGAATTTGACAGTAAATTAGAAAAATACTCACTTATCAAACTTGTCAAACAGCTTAAAACCGATTCCAAAGGTTGGGTAAAAAAGCAGTGCCAATTAGGAATTCCTCAGGCACACAGGTGGAGTGAGGAAGTAAACCGTAGGGAACAAAAGAGCAATAATTCAAAAGCAATGTTTTTAGATAAGGAGGACAATAACTTAATAATAGCATCGGCTCCTCCACCCCCCTTACCAGAATATGAAGCAAGTGAACAAGTTAGTCCACCACCGTGATATCCTGCTGCCACTGTAAATAGAGACACTACTAAAGCAAAACCGTTTATTAGAGATCCCATCAAGACCAGGTCTCGAACACGGGCAGGTAACTCAAAAGGGGACATTGAATTATATCAAATGGGTAGGAATTCATGATCTATGAGTGAAATATGCCCACTCATAGAAGTAGCTAATCCTCAGGCAGGGCAAGAAGGTCAGGACCCAACTATTCTAGTGTATAGACCCTGGACTCCGGAAGACATCCGGAATGCCACTGAGGGAATTCCCCATCCAAAAGTTAATTTTAGAAAGTTCTTAGAAGATTTACAAGGAATGAGGCTAAGTTATAATTTAAATGGAGAAGAGGTAGAAAAAGTAGTCATACAAATTGTGGGACCAGATTGGCACATGATTAGTGGCAACTGGAATCCCCGTGACACTGCACACAGACCCCTCCCACATAGCAGCACAGAACTAGAAAACAGAGTAAAAGGTCTTACAGACCGCATCTCTGAGAAATGGAAGCCTAGGGCAGACTGGACTTGCATTAATCAATGCATCCAACAAGAAGGCAAAACTATTGACAGATATTATGCCAGACTGTTAGAATGTTTTAATAACCATTGTGGAATGCAGGTTCCTGAAGATCAGACACAAGATTCCCCATATGAGCAGCACTTGAAGAATGCATTTTTGAAAGGCAGCATTGCACCCATAAGTAGTTTTATTACAAAGCACATGGTAGATCATCGTACAAGCAGGTTACAGTCATTACTTGAATATGCTAGGCATGCTGAAAGGCATTTTAATAGCAAAAAGAAAGCCCAAGTATTTTCTGGAGAAGATGGAGCAGAAGTTTATGTAGTGCAGTCCGGGAAAAAGGGCAAGAGAAATGCCCATGGAAACAAACAATCTGATCAGTGATCAGAGGACTTTGAAGGGCGAAAGAAAAGGGGTGAATGTTTTAAATGTGGTAAAAAGGGACACTTGGCAAGGGATTGCAAGAAAAACAAGAAGGCAACCACGGAAGAAAAGGAGGGTGAGGACTGACTATATGATAGTCAACAATCACTAGAAGGGGATAGCAGAGAAAGGACAACTGAGAACGTGATAAAAGGAGTAGAGGATGTGACAGAAGAAATAGAGGAAGTGCAGGAAGTTATGGATAGTGAAGAAACTGAAATATTGTATTTAGCTTTATTGAGCGTAGAGCTCTATATAACAGACACAAAACCAGAAGTTACACTCCTGGTAGAAGGGAGGGAAGTCAAATTCTTGTGTGACTCAGGGGCATCACGGACCCTGATACATCCCTCCAAACTGCCAGAGAACTCAGAGTCACCTGATTACATACTAGTGAAAGCAGCTAATGGACAGCTGTATCGGGAGCCCCTCTCCTATAATATTGCAATAACTGATCCTGTTTCAGGATTGACCCAGAAAAGCAAAATTGCTGTTTCTGCAAAATGCCAAGTAAACCTCTTGGGCAGAGACCTTATGCAGCTTTTTGATATAGCAGTAGTTCCGACTATGTAGGGTATGGAAGCACAGTGACAAATTGATACCTTTGCAGTGCAATCGGAGGGTGAAATGTTCTATTGGTACAGCCAGGACTTGGTTACGACTGGTCCAGGGGCAGTGACCGAAGAGTTGATGAACGTAGCCATCAGCAAGTTCCCCTCCCTTGACATTGATAAACAACATTTGTTGCACTGTACACTGTATTATTGTAACACACCAGGACCTGATAAGGAATATGAGCAAGAATTGTTTAGAAATCGTGGAAACAGATTGATATTACTTAATCTGTACTGGGACATGGAAGGGAACAGTGTAGCCAGCTGTTCATTGCCCCAGGAGTTCTTTGCGCTCTATAAATCTAATTGATTACCACATGTTAGCTTAACTAAGGACAAGAATGTAAAATGGGTAGACTTAGGAGAAAAAGTCACGAGATGGGAAAAGCAGACAGAGTTAGAACTGTCAAAACAGGGAATACAAATGCAGAAATTGAATTGGAGAATTCAGACCCACCCAGCCGTGCACTTGCAGACTAGCAAGGACAGCTGATTAGCACTCCTATTAAAGGAGGAAGAGAATGCCTTACAGAATATATCAGAAACTCTTTGGTCAACAGGAAAGTCAAATGTAAGACTTATTCATACAGCGGGACCAGTTACTATCACGCCAAAGTCAGCATTTAGACCACAGAAAAGACAGTATCCCTCAAGAAAGGATGCAGATGTAGGAATCAAACCTATTAAAGCAGCTTTACTTAAGGAAGCGGTGCTGGTGGAATCTCCTGATTCACCATGTAACGCACCCTTATTTCCTGTTAAGAAAGCAAATGGAGAATGGCGTATGGTCCGAGATTTACAAGGTGTAAATGATGCAGTAATACCAAGAGCACCTACAGTGCCACACCCACACACCCTGTTGAATTATTTAAAACCTCAGCAGAAATATTTTTCTGTGGTAGATATCAACAATGTGTTCTTTTCTATACTGATACACCCTGACAACCAATATTGGTTTGCATTCACATTTCAGGGGAAAAGGTATACATATACACGACTACCACAGGGATATTGTGAAAGTCCGACAATATTCTCACAAGAAATGGCAAGCAACTTGGCGGGATTTACCCCACCAAAAGGCATCAGATTTTACTTTATGTTGATGGTATCCTGCTGGCGGCCCCCACCCAGCAAGATTGCAAAGAAGATACCATAGCGCTATTACAATTTTTAACCACTGAAGGACATAAAGTAAACAAAAATAAATTGCAGCTTTGGAAAAAACAAGTTAAATACCTAGGATATGTAATATCCAAAGAGGGTAGGACATTAGATGAGGACAGAAAAGTAGCGATTTTGCAAGCACCAAAACCCACTGCCAAGAAAGAAATGATGTCCTTCCTGGTTACGACTAATTTTTGCCGGAGCTGGATTCCAAACTATGCCTTGGAATCTGCACCGCTGACTAACCTGATATATAAAAAGCCTATGGCAGCACAGGATTTGTTACAATTGACACCAGAAGCAGAATCTGCTTTCTGCAAACTGAAACAGTTAATAGTGTCCTCATTAGTTTGAGGATTACCAAACTATCATAAAGTTTTTTCCAAACTGTAGATTGTAACAGGAAGGTTATATGACATCAGTGTTAACACAGCAGCATGGGGACAAGCAACATCCTATTGCTTATTATTCATCACAACTAGACCATGTGGCACGGTCTTTACCCCACTGTGTACAAGCAGTAGTTGCAGCTGCAATGGCAATACAGGCTTCAGCCTCAGTAGTTTTGTTCCACCCTCTCACATTGAGAGTGCCTCATGCAGTCGCAATTATTTTACTGCAAGAGAAAGTAACATATCTTTCCCCTGCTAGGCATCTTTCCTGTATGACTATATTGTTGAGCCAACCTCATATGACAATTGAATGATGCATGACTTTGAACCCTTCTACCTTGCTCTCAACCCCTGCAGATGGCACACCACACAGCTGCCTGCAGGTGATTGAGCAAAAGACACTGCCTAGAAAAGATCTCACGGATGTCCCCTTGGATGATGCTGAGGTGACATACTACATGGATGGCTCGTGCAAAAGGGGTCCTGCAGGACAGAACCTAGTAGGATATGCAGTAGTTTCTGATACTTAGATTATAGAAGCGAAACCTTTACCACACAATTTATCTGCACAGGCAGCAGAATTGATTGCCTTGACACAGGCATGTACCTTAGCAAAGGGTAAATGGGTGAACATTTTTACTGACATCCAGTACGCTTTTTCTACTGTACATGTTTTTGTGCGAAAAATCGAGGAATGATGACCTCTACTGGCAAACCAATCAATCATGCACAGTTTATTTTAGATCTTTTAGAATCTATTCAGTTACCTCAGAAAGTAGCTATTTGTAAATGCACAGCTCATACCAAGCAACAGGATAGGATTTCAAAAGGTAATGCGAGAGCTGATAGAGCTGCAAAACAGGCAGCTTCAGAAGTATTTCTTTTGAATGAGGAATTACAACCCTCTGAGATTTTAGACTTAGAAATGTTAAAGACAATGCAGACACTTACTATGCAGGCTGAAAAACAAAGATGGGTAAGACGAGGAGCAATTCTCGAAAAGGGGCTGTACATCTCAAAAGAAGGGAAACTGATATTACCATCTAATTTGTTTAGATATGCAGCTTTGTTGAGCCATGGGCAATGCCATGTCTCAACAGGGGGGATGGTACAGCTGGTGAACCGAGTGTTCACGGCATATGGATTCTTAAACTACTCTAAAACATTTTGTTTAATGTGCCACATTTGTAACAAACATCATGCACAAGGGGCGTTAAAGCCCAAGCAAGGAAGTTTCCCTACATCACCGTATCCTTTTCATATTATCTGTATGGATTTCATAGAATTGAACACATGTGAAAATAAGTATTGTCTTGTCATTATAGATATGTTTTCCAGATGGGTGGAAGCCTTTCCGACTAAAAATCCAGATGCGGCTACCGTAGCTAAAATCCTCATTAAAGAAATCATCCCTAGATTCGGCATTCCAGAAAGGATCTACAGTGACAACAGTACACACTTTGTAAACCAAACCATACAGCAGTTAAGTAAACATTTTGGTATTTCTTTAAAAAATCACTGTGCACGTCATCTGCAATCTGCAGGGTTAGTTGAGAGGCATAATGGGATTTTAAAGAGTAAGCTAAGAAAGTTAATAGCAGAAACAAAGATAAATTGGGTGTACTGTCTGCCCCTGGCACTGTTGAGCATGCGAACTGTTCTGAATGCAAAAGGATTGACTCCTTTTGAAAAACTATTTGGAAGGGCTTATTATATACCTCAGTGGAAACCTCTCATGCCCGCAGACCAGGAAGCCGACTGTACACTAGCAGAGTATATGAGAAATTTGTTGAATTCTAAACATCTGTTGCAGTCAAATTCTGTTTCAGATAAAGAACAAACCAGACCATCAGAAGTGGCAGTGGCTCCAGGAACCTGGATCTGGGTGAAGACAATAAAAAAGAAGAATTGGACGTCACAAAAGTGGGAAGGTCCATATCAAGTGCTTCTGTCGACACCCACTGCAGTCAAGATTGCAGAGCGTGCCTCGTGGATCCATCTGATGCACTGCAAACTAGTTAAGAACTTTGAACTGGACAAAAATCTTGTCACATGTCAAGAGCAAAAATGATAGAATCCAGAAAAAACAGGAATGCAGAACCATTTCCTTAGAAGTATTGCATAATCATCCTGTTAACTGTACTAGTGACAATAATCTTTTTGTTGTGGCCATTCCTTTTTCCAGCCACACAAACTGAACTGAATAAACGTGAAGCGTTACTCATAGACTGGCACCCAAACTTCAACTCTTACCAGGCAATTAAATATGTGTATGCTGAGACTTTCAATGTTTCGAATTGCTGGATTTGCACAGCTTTGTCGACAGCATATGGGGGGGGGGTTATTAATGACTACAGTCCCCCTAGGGGTCAACGAGACTTGGGAAAACTTGACTTATGAAACCTCAACCATTACATCACAAAATAAAATAGCATTGCACTTGTCTATTCCACAAAAGGGAACTGTGTGTTTTTATAAAAATTATACTGTTCAGGTGGGTTGGAGCAATTGCAATGTGACTGTTCCTTATAAATGTTACACTAAAGCTAACAATGCAGGTTCTTATTGTAATACAAACTATGATTAATTTCTTGAATTGATGCACAAAGCAATTGATGAAGTAAAACATAATTCTGTTCTCTATAAACAACTATCTATACTTGATAAAAAATGTTTCCTGCAGGGCGAGTGTATATTCATAGCAAAGTTACTACTAAAATAGAGGACTGTTATTTTGTATGTGGCAGAAAGGCATACAAGTGGTTACCTGAGAATTGGTCCGGCAGTTTATTTTTTGGGCTACCTGGTTCTGGCCATATGACACACTGCAGTTTTACCTCGAGGAAAAATTCGGAATGTCTGAGAAGTCGTCAAGAACCTGTAAATCCAGTGGGGCAAATCGATGTGTGTTGGAAAAACCATCATTCTATAGGCAATGGACTGACACACATGGACTTGAGTGATAGTGTTATATCGTGGGCAGGCATATTACCAGCATATGGAGCAGTGAAATCAATCTGGGAGCTGAGAAACTGTATAAACTTCTTGAAGTAATGAGTAATGCAACTTTTTCTGCTCTCGAATTGGTGACTGATGAACTGAATGCCATGAGAACTGTAGTGCTTCAAAACCACATGGCTCTCGACTTCACCCTAGCGGCGAGAGGTGGTACTTGCGCATTAAATCCAGGAGGAGTGCTGTTCGTATATTCCTGACCATGAACACGAGATAGACAATCACCTTGAGGTAATTTAGCAGGTGTCGGCCATGACCAAACCAGGACCAAACCCACTGATGGACTTTTTCCAGAAATGGTTTGGGCGGTGGAGTACTATCCTAATGAACATCCTGATTGCCATTTGTGTAGGAATGATCCTACTGGGAGTATGTGTTTGCTGTGGCCGCCCCTGCATGAAAAGACTGATTAAAGACTTTATAGACATGTCAGTTTCTGAAACCTTATATCAAAGTACTGAGTTTGAAGAACTGTTAAAAGATTGAAAATGCTTTCATAAGTTTAAATTGAATGACTCTCTTAACTGCAGATCTTAAGTGGGAAGAGGTTAGGAGAAGAAAAAAACTGTTTATGCTTATTTTAAAAGTAGAATAAAAGTATTAAAAGGGGGGAAATATCAGAAATATATGTATTAGTGTATGTATTAGTAATATGCTTAGTGCATTTAAGGCTTGAAAAGGGTTAACACATTTATTCTATTTCACACTGCATAAAATCTGTACAAATTGCAGAAGCTTACTAACCTTGTATTGTCATGAAATATGTGCAGCTATAATCTTTGCTTATGCTTTGGAAATTTACAGGGAAGCAGATAAATTCTGCTTGTGTCAGGAAAATAATGAATAGATGTATCACTTGTATTAATGTTATGAGACTTAGACAAGGAGTTCCGCTTGTGCTGTGAGAAAATACACAGCTGCCGAAGCTATAGATAATCAGAACAAAGACTGCTTGAAAATATGAACTGCAATCAGCATTTGCTTTTGCCTAAGCTAGAAAAGTACCTTGAAATGTAACACATGTATTAGAACTACACAATAGAAGCTTGTAACGGGCTAGAGCCCACCACGGCCAGGTTGTTTTTCTCAAAATGTTTTTCATAAATCCAGTCATGTCAGCAGAAAATATGAGTAACATCTGCTGTAGAACAATACTGAAAGTTGTGTTTGATTACGTCAACCATAGAAGGCAATGTCTTGTAGAACAGTATAAGAATAGCATACTTCCTGTTAGTAGTTAGGCAAAATCCTGTATTTGCATGTTTTTGTCTCCTTGCAGCAACTTATTAAATGTGCCTTATCTGAACCTTACGTGTATTGGTCTTTGAAGTTTTTTCCTTTAACACAATGACTTATGATGTCACCATACATGTGTAGTGAAAATCATTAAAAAGAGAGAGAAGTTAAAAAGTAATGATACAAACTGCAGTTTCTGACTTCACAACCCTCACAAGAGTATTCACTATAAAGTTAGGAAATATAGATGCTATCAACTGTCTAACTTTCCAAGGCCAATATAAGTCAAAGGTACAGTTACCAGTTCAACATTACAAATTCAGATATACTAAGCACTAAGTTAGCTCTGCACCCTGAGCATCAGACACAAATATTTTGTTTCACTGAATCCAAAAGATAAAAACGGGGATATGGCATAGTTATCATCACTTACACAAGGTATTGTGTGGGAGGGCAGGAAGCCTAAGCTGACACAAAAGTTTGGTGAGTGTGTGTGAATAAAAAAAAAAAGAAGGCAGACATTTGGATAAAGCAACAAATGGCCATTAAGACAAAGTGAGTAACTGTTTTTTTTTGTGTGTGTGTGTGTGTGTGTGTGTGTGTGTGTGTGTGTGTGTGTGTGTGTGTGTGTGTCTGTACAGATCCTTCAAGTGAAACTGGTGTGAGAGTGTCTGCATGAACACAGCCAAGCTCTGTCCTGGCTCTATATCTTGGTATGTCAGACAGGTGTGAGCCTTGCATGGTAGACGTGGAAGTTCATTGTTGTCATCCCCAAAAATGAAAAGTGGCTCTGCCAGGATTAGCACTGGCATGTCCATTCCCATGGACAGATGCACTGATGCTACCTGAACATGACTGATGTCTGCTGGATGAGCTCCATTCAGAGGGACACCCAGGACCTTGACTCCATGGCCTGCTACATCTGGGTGTGGACAGCACACTCACTGATTGAGCAGTGGAAGTACTGCCACTATGGAAGAATGAGAAGTGGCTCTGCCAGGATTAGCACTGGCATGTCCATTGCCATGGTCAGATGCACTGATGCTACCTGAACATGACTGATGTCTGCTGGATGAGCTCCATTCAAAGGTACACCCAGAACCTTGACCTCATGGCCTGCTACATCTGGGTGTGGACAGCACACTCACTGATTGAGCAGTGGAAGTACTGCCACTATGGAAGAATGACTGGGCACAGCCACATTGGCTGACAACAGATGATGTGGCTGACATATGCCCACAAAGATGCCATTCCCCCTCCCAGCAGATGTTCCATCACAGATACTGCTCATTCCTTGACAAGATACCTCTTGATCCATCACAGAAATCCCTTGTTCCAGTGTGTCATTTATCCAGTCCACTGAACTGGCAACATGGTGGAGGCAGTCACTCATGTCCAAATGTGCCACATCCACAACCTTGAGCATTTTTCTGGAGCACCTATGGGAACATGTCTGTGCCTCCATGATAGCCTTAGACATACAATGAGTGGTACAGGAAGAGACACCTGCACCAGGTGGAGGAGGGACAGCAGGCCCCCCGAGCACCCCTATCAATCCTCCTGTGTGGCATCTCACCCACACTTTGGCTATGGCCAGAGTCAACATGCACTGAAGCTGCAGTAGCCACACTTCCCTGATCAATATTCTTGCCCTCCAGTTGTCCAATATCTGTGGTCTCAGTGGACTAGGCAGGCATAGGCCTACTGACTGTGTTTGATGGAAATGCAAGGGATACCTGTATGTCAATTTCTGTGTCATATTCAACCTCTGCATCCCCCTACTGTGCCTCAGTTTGGCCACCATCATCATCAGAGTCTGCTAATACACTGACATCAGGTGGTACAGGGCTTACACTCCCACTCTAATTCTTACCTATAATAAAAAGCAAGAAACACGGAAATAACTTGATACCTGCACTACTATACTGCAATATATGCTAACAAACTAGCAGTACTGCCAGTGTTGCAGACAGTACAGCGATGCGCACAACAGGTCTGACATCAAATTCATACACTACAATATGTTTTTAAATTGCTCATTAGTAGGGGTGGCTATGGTGATACAGCAGTTAGCACTGCCACCTCACAGCAAGAGGTTCTTCAGTTTGATTCTTAGCTGGGGTGCCTTCTGTGCAGAGTCTGCATGTCATCCCTTGCAGTCATGTGGGCTTCCTCCGGCTACTCCAGTTTCCTCCCACATCCCAAAGACATACTGAAGGTGGATTAGACACTCTAAATAGTCCCTAGGTTTGCATGTCTGTACGTTCTATGGAAGGTTGAACGCCAGGCTGGCAACTCAACACCATAAAAGTCCACTGCCAATTGTTCTGCAGACCGTTGTGCTACTGTGGTGACCCCTAACTGGCAAAGCTGAAAAGAAAAGAAAAGAAAAAGCTCAGCAGTACTGACACAAAAATGTCTGGGTTTCCATCTGTGGAAAACATACTCTGCTGGACTCCAGACAGTCCTGGAAGAAGATAAGCAAGAGGTAAGGGTAATATCACTACAATTAACAGTAACACAGGGAGTAATAAATGTACCCCTTTATATGTCCATTAACTGTTATTTCAACAAGAATGTGGATAACAACTGAAATGTAAGCTTATAATTGTAGTTATCTTCAACACCCATAAAAAAAAAAAAAAAAAAAAAAAAACATGTGACACAGAATTAAATTATTCATTTCAAGTGTTTTACTATACAATGGTATTCAGCTATTCAGATAACAACGCCTACCTGGAAGCTCCTCTTGAGAAGTGCTTGCTGTCTTAGAATATGTTGCACCCACATCCAGGACATGCTGTACTGAGCTCTCCTGGGAGCTGTCTGAATCTCTGATATTGGCCAGAAACTGTTCATTGAAGGTTAGTGGTGGTTTCGTAGCAGGCCCTCCCCTGGTAAACATTTGTTCATGGCCCACTGCAGCTGCTAGCCTCCATGCAGATGTGATCATGTTATTGGCTCTGTGGAATACCTATTCATATGTTCCGCCATGGCCTCCCATGGCATTTACGTACTGGACAATCTGCTGCCTTAGTCACACCCTACATGCCATATCTCCCCATTCCCCTTCCAGAAGAAAAGCACCATGTTGCCTAAACTGATCAACAATTACCTGGTTTTCAGCATCAGTGAAGGGGGGGGGGTTCTATGTGGATTTACATGTCTGAGTGGCATACATGTAGGTGTCCTAAAAAGAAAACAGAAGTATAATACACACATAAGTATCACATAACTACAAAATAACTGTTTTCAGATAAAACAGAAAAGGTAGCCAGTCAGTATTACCCACTAGAGCAACATAAAACAGTCTAGAGATGTGAAATACTAACAACAGGATGCAAAAACAAGGAGAGTAACAAGAGCATCATATCCTTCTTTGTGACATAACAGTAAGTCACCTTTGCTCCCCCCAAAAAGAACAGGCAAATGACCCATTTTGCTAAAAAACATCTTTGAAATGCTAAAAGATCTATCAAAGGACCTATCCCTGGAACGTGTATATATTTACCACACAGCATTCCATTTTCACATATTGGCAGTCATGTGTAGCTCTGAAATTATTTGACAAACAGGCTCATGGCATCATTGCACTTCTGACTAATGCATACAGATAAAAGTGTAAAAGCCTTTGCTTCCCATTATTCTTAAATATCTTCCAACATATGCAGTATGGAGGTGACAAAATGGGAACATACCTGCTGAAGTTCAGTACCTCTTTGTACAGCTACATCCTGAAGAAAAAGCATTTTTGCAGTCTTTCAAACATATACAACTCTCTTCACCATCAGTTTAGATAGTTAAATAGTTGCCATTTTATATGGTGTAGATTATTAATGGATTGCATCAGTCTTTGCCTGTGTTTCATAGATGCTAATTACAGCATAGGCAGCTGAACTGCATGCTAATCAACCAATTCAACACAGTGAAGCTATTCAACAAGCTATAAGGCATCTATGTAGACTCCGTGCTGGTTTTACCTGCAGATTTCAACCTTTTGGAGTACAAGCATGGAAAGTCTGCACAGACAGAATGCTAGGAGCTGCTGCTGCTGCTGCTTTAATTTGTTTGTATGTGCTGCAGGCTGAAGCCAATGCTGCTTTTGCTGGGAATATGCCTATGCTGAGAAAAAGAAGGGTTTTCAGGCCCCATTTAACTTTTCACAACTCACATGACATGGAAATTGTAGATCACTACAGGGTGGACAGAGACACACTACAGGAACTCTGCAACCTCTGCCATCCTCAAATCAGAGCCAGAGCCAACTGAGAGGAACCCATCCCTGTGGAAACTAAGGTATGTGTAGCTAGCCCATAGAATCTTAGCTACAAGTACATTTCAGAGACTAACAGGGGGCATGCTAGGGGTGCCAGAGGCCTCAGCATCCAGGATCCTCCACCAATTCCTGGATGTGATGCTCCAACATGCCAGTGACCACATATATTTTCTTTGTAGTTCCATGGAGAGGGCCAGACATATGCAACAGTTCTACCAGGTAGTGCACTACCCTGAAGCACTGGGTGCCATGGATTGCACTTGTGTACAAATTAAGGCACCACCTGAAGAACAGGATAGGCTCTACATTGACAAAAAGGGCTACCACTCTATCAACTGCCAAGTCATTGTGTAATGCCAAGGGAATCATCTTGAAACATGTGTGCTGGCAACTCTTGCAGTTACCACAACTCACTTATCTGGCATACCTCCCAACTGTATCAGATGTTTGCTGGGGAATATACCACAGGGTCATTTACTAGGGGATGCAGGCTATGTACCGAAACTGTGGCTGATGACATCCATCAGAAATGCACACACCCATGGAAGAATGCCATAATGAGACACACAGTCAAACCAGTAATGTCATAAAGTGTTTGTTTTGGCTGCTGAATACACTGTTCTGGTGTCTAGATACATCTGGGGGACCCCTGCCATACAATCCATGGACATGTACAGAAATCTTCACAGTACATGCCATGTACACAATATAATCCTGAGGAAACAGCTTCATCAGAATCAGCAAAGGGAAGGGGCAAACATCCCACCACCAATTCCAAGGGTACCATAGCCACAGGCAGATAAGGAGTCAGAGGGGGAACCACCAGCTGCTGTGGGTGTAGACAGACATATGCATGCTCAGTGTACCCTAGCATTTGCTAAAATATGACTCATAGCACACTCACTCACTACCTAAGGGCGTAAAACCTTCCTCCTTCTCCCATACATATAATAACATTGATGCCAGACAGCACATACGACCTTTACCTCCCCATGTATTGGCTTTGTACTGCTTGCATCAGAGTCAGCCCTGAACTAAGACTGTGAGCACTGTTGCCATTTACAAGGTAAGTCCTGAACTTGGAGTGCATTGTTTAATAATATATAAGCATATCCTTGTATTTTATCACTTGGTATAGTAAGCAGGTAAAAGGTGAGAGATTTGTACAGAAATTATCTTAACATGTGACAGCAGAGACTTATTTGACTTATATGTGTCCATTGGTAAATAGTAGGCCTCAGGTATCAAAGATTTAAACAGTCATACCTCTCAAAAGTAGCAATATCCTTATGTACTGGAAATTCATTAAAGAGAGATAGTACAAAGTAATGATACACATTTCAGTTTCTGACTTCACAACCCTCACAAGATCAAACAACAGATAATGTGCAAAAGAAGGAGAGTAACTAAAGCAACATATCCTTGTGTGTGCCATAACAATAACTCACCTTTGCTCTCCCCAAACAAACAGGCTATGTTTGTTTGTGTCATATCAGTGACTCAGCTTTGTTCCCCCCACAAAAGAACAGTGTACCCTTGCATATGCCATAACATTAACTCACCTTTGCTCTCCCCCAGCAGTCTATGCTTGTTTGTGCTATCCAATCTACCTTTCAGTTTTTGGCAACTGCATATCATATCATTCCCATTTAATATCCTCACACATTTTAATGGCAATGATATAGAATGGCTTACATACTGCATGTCACAGAGCACTGGTCGTATAACTGATGAATGACCAACAAACACAGAAAAGCAAAACAGAGCTGTATATTTGCAAGCAATAATCCTAACACATTGTGTGATCACTAAGTCCACTACATCCAAATATAATGCATGTACGCATAAGTTTATGATTTGATATCAGAGTACATTGTGTTGCAGTTGTCTGTGTGTGTATTGAGTTAATTTCATTGCTGCAAAGCTGTTTGTGTGGCAAAAAGGGATAAGGAATTCATCCTGTGTGAAGGTGCATTGGAGTGAGAGAGCAAATCCAGACCCATACAGTAATATCTCATATGTATTAACATTTTGTAGTGTGTATGCCCTAAGTTGCTTTTCCTCATTTCAACTACCTCACCATTTTCTTCCTTTTTTTATTTGCCATTGTTTGCACAATGCACCAATCAACTCAAACATAGGAAATGGCGAAAATGAATGGTAGGTTTGGCTGTGCTTATCTGGTTGGCATGAAGCATAGCAGTGCACAAACTGGCCCACCCATTTAGCAGACAGGACCTAGACAGCCAAAAATTGAGCCTGGATGCCAGTAATTAATGTAAATAATCCTATGGCAAGCAGGTGTAAGTGTGGTGTTGGAGTACAGATGGTCATGGGTTCTAGTAAAGGATGTGCAACCTTTTTTTTTATTTGTGGCATTGCAGTTTATAACAGTGAACTGCAACATACACAAGTGTTTTCTCAACCTTCTTGTGGCAACAGGTGTAAGTGCATGACTACCATACACATGGTCCTGGCTTTGACTACAACATATTCCATGCAGTTTTACTTTTGTCCCAATTCCGATTATGTATTATCACATTATTATCAAATTTATGAGTGTGGGTATGCTGTGTACTATATTCCTGTAAGTATAATTCTGCTATCTGGACTGGCATGACCATCACAACTATACTTCTGTAATTTCTCACTGCTTGCTACCTTTGTGCACAGCTTATCATCATGCAAACATGTTGCTCAGCAGTGTGCAACTCCAAGCAGCATGTATGCATGATGGCAAGTGGTGCACAACATTTTCAAACAGTGTGTGCACTCCCAGTAAACACGATAACTGGAACTGGTGGGAAACCATTATTCTCCATTGCTCTTGATCCATGGTAGACATGGAAGACATTCCTGGAGAGTGCATGACTTTAGGGCACATAGATGGGGTGTTCAGGAGTCCAACATTTTTATTGTACTCCTAGTGAAACACCACAGTGCCAGGTTGATGCAGGGGGACTATTCTAACTCCCAGTATTAATTGGAAGCTTAGGATAGTTTAGCCTAGGCTACATCCAGTACCACCGGTATCCCACACACTGGTGATCAATGTAGGCACCGCTTTAGTGACCTATGATGGAGGAAGACGGATACCCTTGATACTTGGAGCAGGGAATATAGGACTTTGGACATCCCACAAATGTGTAAGTATGACCTACACAGAGTGCTTCGTAGGCTTAAAAGCTAAATATAGGCAAGACGGGTATTCATAATAGTATTCTGTTCTGTTCTGTTTTTTCCACAGCTGCCATGGAAAGGAAGTGCAATATTAGGACCTATGCAGCAGAAGAGTAGTGTTATTGTAGCATTATAACTTAAAAATAGCTTGTTTTGGTATTTTATACAATTGTATCAAATTGAACAGGCATATCTCAACTGTAAAAGCAAGTATGCATCATTAGTCTGTAGCTCAAACAAATGTATATTTTTTGGTATTTTATACAGTTGAATCAAATTGAGCATGCCTATTCCAACTGTAAAAGCAAATATGCATGCCTTAGTCAGTAGTACAATAAAGAGTACAATATTATCAGAAATGGTGGGTTCAAATACCACACTTCCCAACTATACAATACTGTTAATTCTTCAATTATGTGTAACTTAAATATTTAAAGTAAAAGCTCTGTACCAGTGGCATGCATGTCCTGCTGTAAACTGTAATCTGTATAATATGAACACACATATGTGCAGTATACACACATGTAAAGGAGTACTTGCTGCAATCTGTAGTATAGTGTGCATCTGTCAGGAGCTGGGTAGTCTTAAAAGTAAATGTTATTTGTTAGGGGGTGGTTGTCTTAAGAGTAAAGGTTACGATAATAGAGTCAAACAATTGTATTAAGGCATTGTATGTTGCATATGAAGGTACTAAAAATTTCTTTTTACCTCTCTCCCCAACCATTATCTCTCTTTTTTTCCCCTTTTTTATTACATGTTGTCAAAATGTGTATATGTGTTCCATGTGTATCACATCACAAAATACTCCACAGCACAGCAGAGTATAACTGCCCCACGTGATCTGGCTTTCCCCACTACATAGGCTCCAGCACCAGTGCCCAGCATATCTTGGGAGCTAACCTGGCATCACCACCTCTGCTGCCCCCGCACTACCTGCCATCTCAGGTAGTTCTGCCACTGAGGATGGTCCAGTGGTTTCTTCTAGGAGCAGTGGCAGAGGTGCTGATTTTATTACCCATTCAGAATTGCCAGGGATAGTGCATAAGGCTGTCTGCCACACTACTGGTGCATACCTATGCAGGCTGGAGATGCTGCTCTGCCTCATTTTTTGTAGGACCAGGAGGAGCAGAAGGAGATGTCAAGCGCTCCAGCCAGTGGCAGACTGATTTGATAGTGATGAGAGTCCTGTGGGTGAGGACTTCATTTTCACTGTCACTTAGTTAATAACCACAGGATCATTGGATCATAGGAGATTACTAGGCTATTGACTCTGAGGTCATTGTAAGCATAGCCATTTCAACCCAATGTAATACCATAGCGGTACTAGTCAACACCCAAGACTGCATTTGTTGATGACTTCCCATGTCCAGGAGGGTTGTGAATGCTATACACAAGAGAATTTATGGTGCCCTGTCCACTCATCCAGGTTCCTCTTGAACAGTGTCATAGAGGTGCTCTGTTTCACATTAATTGGTAACCTGTTCCAAAGATGTGGCAATCACTGGGAGATAAATCTGTCACTCCAGCATGTCCTATTTAAGTTGCAGGCCATATTATTTAGGTGCCTGGAATGAGTAGCCCTACACCCATTTGATTTATGGATATGCAATAAATTCATTAGGTTTAGGTCTTGGCTTGCTCTGTAGGCCAGGCATAGGTCTCCCCTAAGAAGTCTATATGATACAGAGTATAGTGACAGGGATTTTAGTTGGTCTGTATAAGGCACATGCTGAAGGCCCATGATCTTCTTTGTTAGAAATCTCTGAGGTCTCTATAATTGTTGTGGATACTTAGTACGGTACATACCAAATGGGGCATTATACTCAATTATGGGTTGGATAAGTGCCAAATATAAGGGGGTTATAACTTCATTTGCTCTCAGCTTAATGCCTTTGCTAATCAAATGAACTAAGTGGAAAGCTTTCCTTACAATGATAGACACATGGTGGTTGAAGTTAAGGCTGTGGTCAACCTGTGATCCCAGGTCCCTTACCACTTCATGAGTACTTAGGGTATTGTTATTGATTTAATAGTGTGAAGGGACATTGTGCCAAAGGGAAGGAGGATGCATTTCTTTGCATTCATTTTGAGACTGTGACTAATACACTAGTTGTTGTTCTGTGTGAGACCATCCTGGAGTATACTGACATCATTTGGGGATTCAATGATTGCACCTGGTTTGCAGTTGTCTGGAAAATTGGTTAGCTGCAACCCTTTAGTTTTGACCTGACCTTAAGGAGGTATATACCAAACAGTAGGGGGCCCAGCACTGACCCTTGTGACACCCCACTGGTAACAGGTCTGCTGGTTGATGTGGAGTCACCCACTATTATAGTGTCTATCCAGTTTGTGAGCCAGTTGCCAACCAGTCTTACAATGAAAGGGTTTATATTCAGTTTGCTGAGTTTATTGGTAATGCCTGAATGTGGGATTGTGTCAAAAGTCTTTGCCAAGATGAGGTATCCTGTGTGCACAGACTTGCCATCATCAATGGCCTTGGTCACACTTTCAAAGAAATCCACCAAATTTAACAGGCAGGATCTGCCCTTCAAGAAGCCAAATTGGGTAGGATCCAGGGTTTGGAGGTCAGTTATGTCTTTATTTATGAGGTCCAAAATTATACTTTCTATGGCCTTACAGATAAGACTGGTCAGGCTTATGAGTCTGTAATTCCCCAGTTCTGTTGCTAGGCCACCATTGTAGAGGGGAATAACTGTAGCTGTTCTCCATTCCACAGGAACAAAGTCTGTTGTTAAGCTATGATTGAAAAGGGTACTTAATGGTGATGCTAGTTCATGTTTTAGCCTGTTTAGAAGACAGCTTGGGATGTCATCTGGTCCCATAAAAGCCATGTTCTTTGCCTTGGATAAGGCTTTGAGCTCCTGCTCTTCAGAAATGTAAGGGGCGAGTTTGGGGGAGGGTTTGTTGTAAGTTAGGAGGGAATAAGGGAGTGAAATTTTCACCAAACCTATCAGCTAGCAAATTTGCTATCTCTGTAGGGTCACTGTGTGTGATACCATTGGCCACCAGTTCTGCACATGCTTGGTCCTACCCTTTAGGTTATGTGCATAGCTGTAAGAGGCCTTGTGGTTATCCTTGGCAATACTTGCTAGGTTTCACTCAAAGGAGCTCATAGAGGATTTAACAAGTTGTCTTATTTACCTGTTAAGGCTGAGGAGGGTGTTTTTCCATTGTTGGGTCCTTGTCTTTGTTTTCTTGGACAGCAACTTTTTGCTTTTAATGTAAAGTGTGTTGATACTAGAAGTCCACCATGGCAGCTTAATTTTACTTGGGACTCTGGCTTTGATTCTATCTGGTACAGACAAGTTTATAAATGCATGCAAATGATTGTACAGGGCGTTAGTGTAAGCTTCAGCGTAGTTATCACTTTCAGCTTGGGTGGGGCTTAGAATGCATTTATATCTTCACCTAAGAAGGTACAGTTTGCTTTGGTGTTTTTTTAGTCTGATTTCACCCTTTGTGTGTTCTGGTGCCAGTGTCAGTTTGAATGTGACTGATTTGTGGTCAGTTTAAGCTAATGAGGGCCCAACAGTTGCAGCAGTGCACCAGTTTGACATGTTGGTGAGGACTAGATCTAGAATGTTTGCTCCTTTTATTGGCATATGGAAAATTTGCTCCAGGGCATTTTAATTCACAAAATCAAGGAACTTTTGTGCTAGTGAGTTTGAGGTAGAGTAGGTTTCCCAACTGATGTTGGGATAATTGAAATCACCCATAACCAGTGTGTTCTGTAAAATTTGGATTGTCTTCAGTTTGGTTAAGTAGGCTTCATGGGTGCAGTGACCCATGAAGGGGGACCAATAACTGGCTAAGATTTGAATGGGGTTCTTACCCACTATATCTTGGATCTGGAGTAACTCCATGGAGTCCTAGTAGTCCCCACCCTCATCCCATCTATTGTGCTCACTGACCTCTTGTGTCCATCCCAGTCCTGTGTCTTGTTTTGTTTGTGTTTTCTATCTGCAGTTTCTTCCTCACCTACCCAACTTACTTGACCCACACATACCTATGTCCCTTTCCCAACGTTCCTCTCTCATAAAAAAATGTGCACCTGTCTCAAAAAAAAAATCATCTCATACATAGCTCTCCATTTTGCACAACACGTGACTTCTTGACATACTTGATTCAGTTCAGTTGGAAATAGATCATGATTGTATTGTGGTCACCCCTCTCTCTGGAGGTGATAGTTCAAATTCAGCTAATATTCTGTATATATTATTAGTTTTACTGTTATAGAAATGGATAGCTATAGTGTTTTCCTATATCCTTCCTGCATTTTCACCACTGCCCTATCTTCCCGATATTTTTTTGTTAATGTATTATTGTGCAATGGTGGGCATCGCACACCAACGAGCACCAATTGTAATACAAAAGTAGCTAAAAGTATTAGGTACAACTGTATTCAGACCCAGTACCATCTGGACTCAAAAAGGAATGTATCACTGCATTAAAACTTGCTGCCACAGAGTCAGTTAAGTAGCAGGTGTATTCCAGAGACTCAGTACTAACTGTCAGACTTTAGCAATGCTGCCAGTGGAATAGTTACATGACATTCCCTTATTTACTAATCATTTTTAAGGTCTCCCTTTTCCCACCATTCAATGTCATGTAAATGAGATAAGCAGATCCAAGCCTTTCATTCCTCTGTTTCTCATGATTGTGCTAAGCACTACGTCATGCAAACAATGGCCAAAAATTAATAATAAAACACTGAAAGAGAAAACACAATTTGATAACAAATGAAGAGTTTAGATGTTGAGTGATGGAACAGAGGCAAATGTGATCATATCCTCTTCATACAGTCTGCAGACAATGGTGGATAGGTGCAATATTTCACAGATATTTACTCTGGGTATTTAGTATATTGCTGTTTCTTTAAAAACTAAGATATCCCATAATGCACTGAGTCTAGTGTGCCAGTTGATGTTGAGTTGGAAATGTGAGATGGAGCTGTTAACTGCCATTATTCTATACTGCAATTTTGAGTAATATTAAAGCAGGTGTTTTACTTCACATATTGTCTGTTAACATTCTTGACATAGTTGAAGAAAATAACTCTGTAATCACTGGTAAACATCATGAGACATAATAAACATGGACAAGCATAATGGGCCTGGGAGTGAGCCTTGTGGGACTCAGTTCTGAATGTGCCATTGGTGCCAGAAGTGTTTTAGTCAAAAGAATATAGGTTCTGTCATTTACTTATGAAGACAACCATCTAACAGTAGGTTCCCCAATGCCAAGGTAAGTCAACACCTACATTATTATGTTTTAGAGATTCAAAAGTCCTTTTAGTATCAATCATGGCAGTAACAGTAAATAGCTATTCATCCATGGCTTCATATATATGATTTGTAACTGTGTAGATAGTTGTCACAGCATTATAAACATGTCTGAAGCCATGTTGTTTTTTTATCAAAAACATCATAATTACTTATTCATTCATTAAGCTGCTCATGAAGTAAGTTTTCTAAATGTTTTGTGACAAGTGTAAGGATAGTTAAGTGTTTAATATGTGAAGGAACTTACAGCTTGGAAGTCATACTACATTGATTACAACTGTGGGATAGAATGTATGTATTTAAAGATAAATTAAAATGTGGATTTGCATTTTTGCAATTAGAGTAATAGCCAAAGTGATATATTTGTTTTTGTTCATGACTGAGTGCTACATCCATATTGTTCCTTCTGTTCACATTTAATTGACTGGGCACAAGTCAAGTTTTGCTGAAACTCACCACAAAGACAGGAACCATATTTAGTTGATATTACTAAATGTTTATAAGAAAAACACTGGATAAGATCATATCCAAGAATATTAATAAAACTGATGGGTGAATTAATCAAGCAATAAAACATGAAACTCATAGAACAGTTATTTGAGCTTCAGGTTGACAGATAAGATGATAAATCTACCTGCTAGAGTAAATGTTAGATAGCGTTCTAAAATTTGAGAAAATACTATAGATAAATGTGAAAAAATGTATCCAGTAACCCAGGGAACTATCTGTCAAAGAGTGATAAATGATAACCGGGATTTGGATGTTACTGAAACTTACCTGAATCTGCCCCCCATTCCATACTATGATGCTTTTATTGATGAATAATTCACCATTTTTATACATGCCAACCTTAACAAACTTAATGGATCCATTGCTATCCATTTGCCAGTTCATAATATCATAGCTTGCTGGTGTATCTCCATTCTTGTCAAAATAGACTTCCTCATCAGGACTGTTTTTCATATGGAAGCGGACATTCTTAATAAGGTGAAATAGCTACATAGCAAAATATATAAAACATGCTGTTATACTGCATTCTCATTTAATCAATATGTTTTCTGTCTGTGAATAAGAACATATAATGAGCTGTATAACCATATAGATAACATAAGAAATTTTGGGTTAAAAATATCAAAGCTATTATTTATTTATTTACTTAATTATTTTTTTTATCTTTATTGACATATTTATTTGTTTATTAATTTATGTTTGTTTATAACCAGCTGGCAGAGAGGACCACTGATATATGTTTTACAAGTTAGACAATACCCATCAGATGTTGCACACCAACACATGAACTTTACCAGCCATATTCAATAAAGCCTATATGGTATGTTTACACCATGTGCGCACTTTGGATTCAATAAGCAGCACTACACAATGTGTAGAGCTGCACACAGCTGCACAAACGAGATAAACACCGTGGCATACAAATTACAGCATAAGCAGCTGAATTGTATGCTAATCAACTAATCCAAGATGAAGGAGTTTTTCAACAAACTAAAAAGCAAATGTGTAAACTCAGTGCTGGTTTTGTCTGCAAATTCCAGAACCTATTGGAATACAGCCACAGAAAGGAGTCTACACATAAACAATGTTAGGGGCTGCTGTTGCTTTAATTCATGTGTATGAGCAACAGGCTGAAGTCTATGTTGCTGCTGCTGCTAATAGACCACGGCCAAGAAGAAGAAGAGTTTTCACATCACAGGTGACTTAATACAATCTACATGATGTAAAAATTGTAGACCATTATTGGGTGGATAGAGACACACTACAGGAACTCTGTAACCTCTGTCATCTTCAAGTGAGAGTCAGGACAAACCAAGGGGAAACCATCCAATGGAGTCAGAGGTACACATAGCACTTAGAATTTTAGCTACAGGTACCTTTCAGAGACCAACAGAGGATATGCTAGGGGTGTCACAGGCATCATCATCCAGGACCCTCCATCAATTCCTGAATGCTGTGTTCCAACAGGGTCTATATCATATTATCAAAAACACTATTTGTTGAAACTCTATTCAGCGAACCCACTTTGTCAAAATCTCACTTCATCGAACGGCTGTTTAATCAAACTTTTTCATAGGGTAAAATAATAGCTGTCCAACCTACTGCCCATCAAAAAAAATGTTAAAAGTTCAAAACCAAACTGGGGGGCTGTTCCCCCCACTGCCTCCCCAAAATAAATATACCAACTCTGAGATTGCAGTACAGTGGGGAAAAGGGCAAATTGGTGATGATGGCCAAACATTATTTTTCCTGATAAAGTAAGATTTTAGCAAAGTGGGTTCGATCAGTAGTAATTTGACATAGTCTTTTTTTGACGATGTGATATAGACACACTCCAATATGCTAGTGGCCACATATATTTCCCCTGTACTCCTGAGGATAGGGACAGAAGTATACAAGAGTTCTACCCTGTAGCACACTACCCTAAAGTACTGGGTGCCATAGATTTCACACATGTAGAAATTAAGGCACCACCTGGGGAACAAGGAATGCTTCAAATTAATAGACCAGGTAGTGTGCAATGCTAAGGGCATCATCTTGAACATGTGTGTGTGCTGACAATGCAGGCAGTTAGCAACACTCACAGATCTGGCATCAAAATCAATCAATGACAAATGAGAGCCAGAAATGGTGCAAGAATACAAGAGATTTCATTAGAATGAAGCCTGACAGTTACCACAACTCACATATCTATACACCTCCCAACTGTATCAGATGTTCACTGGGAGGATATCCCACAGGGTATCTTACTGAGGGATGCAGGTTCATATGTTCATAGGAGCTTACTAGGCTAGCAGCCCTAGAGCCTTTACAAGCCTAGCCATGTTAATCCCAAGTATCCCCATTTGTTCCTTTTGGGTAGTTTGCAGAACAATTTTATGAACAGAGCAGGTCTGTGATCACCACTGGCTACCCCTGTCCATGAGGGACATGGATGTCACCCCAGGGGTGAATTTGCAGTCTCACATCCAATTATCTAGTTTGCCTTTGGATCAGGTAAGTGAGGAGCTCTATTTTATGTGAATAGGAATTCTATTTCAGAGAAGTGGCAATCTTGAGGAGACATATCTGTCTCTCCAGCATGTTCTGTTAATATCAAAAGTTAGGTTGATATCCCTAGAGCCAGCGACTCTTGTGCCATTTGACTTGCAGATGTGCAGCATTTCCATTAGGGCAGGGTTGAAGAGTGTCCTATAGGTCAGGCACAAGTCACCTCTCAGCAGCCAATAAGATACAGAGTAAAGTGACAGGGTTTCAGCCTGTCCATGTAATTCATGGTTTGGAGTCCCTGTATTTTCTTAGTGAGAAACCTCTGAGGTCTCTCCAGCTACTGCAGGTGTCTGGCAAAGTACATGCAAAATGTGCATTATGCTCTATTAGTGGTCTGACGAGGATCAAGTACAGTGGAGTTATAACATCCCTTGACCTGGATGCTATGCCCTTGCTTTTGATGTGCGCTACATAGAAGTCTTTTCTTACCACTGTGGAAACTTGGTGGTCAACGTTCAGCTTGCTATCAACCTGTGTTTCCAAGTCTCATACAAATGGGTTGGAAATCAGGGGGGTGCTGTCAATATTGTAACTTGTAGGGAATTCTGTTTTGCCAAAGGAAAAATAATGTATTTTTTTTTTTTTTTGCATTTAGGTTTAGAGCAAGGCTTTAACACCCGTCATTTGTTTGTGTTAGCCCTTCTTATAATATGGCAACATCATTGGGGGACTCCATAATTGCTCCCAGTTTGCAATCATCAGCGAACTCAGTGAGGCAAAGGCCATCTACTTTGGCCTGGACCTCTGAGAAATAGATGCCAAAGTGTAAGGGGCCCAGCACAAACCCCTGTGGTACTCCACTGGTGACAGGTCTACTGCTGGAGGTGGAATCACCAATTTTGACATAGGTTATACACTGAAACCATGGCTGATGACACCCATCAAAATGCACACACACCTGCTGAAGAATGTCACAATGAGGCACATGCTCAAAGAAGAAATATCACAGACTGTGTTTTTGGCTGCTGAAGTCATGGTTCTGGTGCCTAGATACATCTGCTGTCTGGACTGGTATTGGCTTCACATTTGCATAAGACATATACACAACTGGATCTATACCCAATAACCTTGTCAGGTGACACATACATGTGTAACAGCTCAAAATGTCACTTGTATTAATGTATGATTCCTTAATATGTCTGAGCAGCACTTCTTCTGTGGCAAAGATGGAAAATCAACACTCTAGAAGAAAGTTTTCAACACACATGCCTAGGTTTGAATCCCACAGTGTAAAAATTTTCTCAGTGTATAAAAGTAAAAGCAAATGTGTCAGGTCATTACATTTAAGGCTCCAGTGCATGGCTGCAGACTTAGCTCATCCAGTACTTACCTTCCAATTTGCAATATATATTTCCAGGCTACATCAGTAGACACCCCTCAAACCAAGTGTCAGATTAACCTTCCAATTGCAATTATTTAATTCCTCACTCTTTGGCACTGCTGCTGTCCTCTTACCATCATGTGAATGCTTTGCTTGGGTATGCACACTCCCAGTAAATGTGATAACTGGAATTGGTGGGAAAGAATCAGTCTCCATTGCTCTAGGTCTGCTGGTAGACACATCTGGCATTAGTGAAGAAGGCACCAGGTTTTGGGCACAGAGGCAATGTGCCTAGGAGTCCAGTATATTTACTGGACTCCTGGTAAAGCACCACATCCAAAGGCTTCTATGGGGGAGACTATTCTGCCTCCCAGTACAAGTCTGAGGTGTGGGATAGTTTAGGCCAGGCTGTATCTAGTGCCACTGATATCCTGTTCACTGGAGAGTAATGTAGGCAATATTTTAATGACTTATACAGGAGAAACAGGGATACTTTCAACAATTGGTTGGGGGAATTTAGGACTGTGGGCATCCCACAAATGTGTAGGTATCAACTAAACCAAAGAAAAAGGCACCAAAGAACTGTGGATACTTTCTTTTAATAAAATATATGAATAAAATCATCCAAAATACATCATGTTAAGTGCTTTCATCAAAAAAACATGACTTCATCAGAACAACTAATCCAACATGTACTTCACATTTAAATACTTCCACCCATAGCTGCAAACCAGTCAATTAATTAATTAATCAACATATAAGCTATATTTAAAGTGCCATTTTCAAAAAGTATTTGCTTTGAATATATATATATATATATATATATATATATATATATATATATATATAAAATTCATAAAACATTTCCTTACATTTAAAAAAAACATATTAATATTGTTAACAAATCCTAGTAAAAACATTATACTATATGAAAACAATACATTGCTATACAAATGTATTCAAGGCAGCAGCCTTTGTGATGTGACAATGCCAGTTACTTTAAACATACCTTGAAGGGGCACTATGAAAACTATCTAATTTGATTAGCCCTTTCTTTTAAAACTGGAAATATGGATATATGATAATTTAAGCCAGAATAAAAATGTGCAGCCAACCTGAGTTGCCACATTAGTTCCCTTTTACACAAATGCAAAAATGTTTTATTAGGATTGATTAACAATAGTAATATAATCTTTTTTTTAAATGTATGAGAATTGTATTTTATGAATTATATATATATATATATATATATATATATATATATATATATATTAGTTTTTAAAGCAAATACTTTTTGAAAATGGCACTTAAAATGTAGCTTATAGGTTGACTAATGAATTCATTGATTGGTTTACAGCTATTGGTGGAAGTATTTAAATGTAAAGTGCATGTAGGATTAGTTGTTCTGATGAAGTCATGTTTTTTTTTTGATGAAAGTGCTTAAAATGATGTATTTTGGATGATTTTATTCACATATTTTATTAAAAGAAAGTGTCCATGGTTCTTTTGGTGTCTATTCCTTTGGTTTATGGCATTTTTTTTCACCAGCACACCAATTTATTGTTTTTAGGTATCAACTAAAGAAAATAGTTGTAAGATTTAGAAAGCTTAATATAGGCAAGACTAGTATTCATAATTTTCTTCTGTTCTTTTCTGTTCTTTCCTCAGCTGCCCCAGGTTGGGAGTTCAATGTCTGGGTCAATGAGGCTAGACTGAAGAGACTGAGGGAAGCAAGGGGTATGCATACAGCAGAAGAGAAGTGTTATTGTAGCATTAATACTTACAATAGCTTTTTTGGTATTTTAGAGAGCTGTATCAAATTGAGCATGCATATCTCAACTGTAAAAGCAAGTATGCATGTATTAGTCTGTAGCACAAACCAATTTTAAGAGTCCAATATTAGACTTAAGTCATAGGTTGTGAGTTATACCACAATTCACAACTATACAATACTGTTATTTCTACAGTAACATTTATATTAAATTAAAAACTATATACCATGCTGTAAACTGTAATCTGTGTAACTGGAACATGCATTTGTGCAATATATGTGCATTTCAAGGATTATTTACATAAATTTATAATACAGTGTGTATCTGTTAGGAAATATATTTAAATGTAAAACTTAAGATAAAAGAGTTTTATAAAAATTGTAAAAAATGCATAAAAATGTAAAACTTAAGATAAAAGAGTTGTATAATTGTATTAATGCATTGCATGTCACATATGATGATACTAATTGTGAAGGCTGCCAGCCTAGCCAGATAAAATTTTATAGATAATTCTATCATTTTAAAATATTAATGTAAGGCACAGACTTGTTGTCTTAAATGGAAAAACAGCTGTTAGATGTGGAACTGCAAAAAAATGTACCAACAGTGCTCTCTGCTGATCAAGTGAACATGTTGTGACCCTTTGATCTAAAGTCAGCTCCAGTCAGTCTAGGTGAAGACATTCTTTCTATTGTTTTAACCAAGAGTAAAATTGCTAGATTTAAACATGCAAATGTATTTTTATTGCTCTGCTTCCTGACCAGCAAGATAACACAAGGAGAATGTAATGTAGTTTCCGTTAGCCAAGGAACCCAGGGAAGTGTGAAGAAAGATGTAATGGGAACCAGAAATGTGATTTTAAAAACAGAGAGAATCAGAAATTGTTAAGCATTTTTGTCTGACCATCCAACTCATCAGCACTCTGCCTGATTTTATATGTAAGTTATCTTAGATTTGTGTTTTCTCTCAGAAATAGCTAGAAACTAGAAAGATTAGACTATGGGCCGGATTCACGAAACCTCCATGTAAGAGTTAATATGTCTTACACGGAGGCTGCAGTCTAACGGTATGACATCAGCATGCCATGCATATTCATGAGGGCATGCTGAATCATACCCTAGGCTAACACGGTTCGTGTAGGAAAGTAGGGGGCGTGTCTGAATGCCGAGTTCTGCAAAGGGACACGCCCCCAGAAGAGTCAGAGTCCTGAAAGTAAACACCCATGAGCGAGTCCATGGAAATGTCAAGGAACACAACACCACACATGCCCCTACAGACTATAAACCCAACTGTAATGTAAAATGTAAAAATAGCAGTTTAATTTTTTTTTTATAATTTCCAAAATGTTTGCCCATAGTTGTGCTCATTTGCGCGGGTATGCCCTCCTCTCAGCCACAGTTAGCAGACATTGAAAAGCATATAAGATCTAAATATGCAAATTAAGCCAAGTAGCAATAGCGTAGTGGTAGAGACATTGGCCAAAGAGGAGGTAGTCACGGTTTGAACCCCCACAACATCATTCACCATTTTTATTTAAATAAGCATGAAGCAATCCCCTGACATATGTATATATATATATATATATATATATATATATATATATATATATATATAAAACTATAATTTAAGTAAAATGTAATGAAATGGGCCATATATTTTTGAAGAAATCCGACATAATAAAATATAAAAAAAGGATCATAATTGCCCATAGCTGAGGAAGGCTTTAACAAGCATAATATGAGTGCCCATAGGTGAGCAGCTTACTGGCGGGCAACGTTGGGCAAGCTGTATCAAAGCCACCTTTACACAGACACACCTCCTAGCTGTCTAGACAGTAGTAAAATAAAAAAGCAACGGCCAGGCTCGAACCCAGGATAATGTGCACCATAGTCAAAGTACTGAACCACTAAGCCATATTCAGGCTTGTATTTGGGCCTAGTGTTTGTGGAGGCTGTGTGTCTGAGCACATATTCAGGGACATCTTGGTTTAGCCAAAGCCATCAGGCATTTCAGTGAGAGAGAATTGTTTGAGGTCATTGGCTGACTGAGGTCACCTGGACTACAGCATAGACTAAGCACCTCATTGGTTCTTTTGAGATTTCTTTCTTAAAAACTGTCTCAGGTTTTAACTTTCTGTTACCTAAGAAGTTCATTTGTGAGTGTTCTGCCATTTCACACTGAGCTTGATCAAAGGAAGGACACTGAGGAAACTCGGAGCTATAATATATAACATTAAGTATCCTATTTTTTGTTTATTTTGTTCTTTATTTCTTTGTTATTTATAGCACTTTGTGTACTATGTATTTTTCTAGCTAGTTTCACTGTGTGTAAGGTATTAACTGGAAATTGTCCACTTTTATTAAGCATCTGTTGGGTTGTTTGTTTCTAATAACTTGTTGCAGTTAAACTCTTTTTCTAGAGGCTCCTTTAGCTGTTTAAAATGTTCATTTAAAGGCTCACTGCTGCTTTTCAGCTGTGAGAAACATTTCTGCAGTTTGTTCTAAGTAGTGGGGATATTTGTAGCATTTCCATATTCAGGCTTGTATTTGGGCCTAGTGTTTGTGGAGAATGTGTGTCTGAGCACATATTCAGGGACATCTTGGTTTAACCAAAGCCATCAGGCATTTCAGTGAGAGAGAATTGTTTGAGGTCATTGGCTGACTGAGGTCACCTGGACTACAGCTTAGACTAAGAACCTCATTGGTTCTTTTGAGATTTCTTTCTTAAAAACTGTCTCAGGTTTCAACTTTCTGTTACCTAAGAAATTCATTTGTGAGTGTTCTGCCATTTCACACTGAGCTTGATCAAAGGAAGGACACTGTGGAAACTCGGAGCTATAATATATAACATTAAGTATCCTGTTTTTTGTTTATTTTGTTCTTTATTTCTTCCCACCCTTCCTCCCTGTTGGTATAGTGTTTTTATAGTTGGTGGCTTTGCAGTTGCCCACCCCTAGTGTAAATTTGATTTGGGACCCTCCTCCCAGCCTAGTGTCATTACCTCATTCTACCCAGTACAGGGAGAACATTTGAGAAGACCAATCAGCTTAGTTTCTGCTACTCCTTTCTCTCTTTCCACTTTAAAAAAAAATTATCTGCTTTGACTGTATTTGTGTTTCTTCCTACTTTATTTTGCTTTTGCGTCATCTTAAAAGTACTCAATTGTATTTATTACTGCTTGGTGCAACTCATTCTAAGCCTTTTAGTTTAAGCACTTGGGCTTCAGACCAGTTGTTTTACATTAAGAAGGTTTGTGGTCTGCACTGTAGTGGCGGAACAGGTAGCTTACATCCTTCTGAGTTGGGAACTGCTGATTGAGGGCTCAGTGTCTGTTATTCTAAAAGTGTATTAATTCTGGTTTAAGCACTTGGGCTTCAGGCCAGTTATTTTACATTAAGAGGATTCGTGGTCTGCACTCTTGTGGGAGGAGAGGCTGGACTCTGCCCTTCTGAGCTGGGAATTTCTGGTTAAAGGCTTATAGTGCCTGCATATTTGAACTGCTTCTTACTGAAATTGGTACACCTTGTTTGCTGTAGCATAGACTGGATCCATACCTGCTGTATCTAGCTTTGTTTGTATAACTTGAGCACTAATCCAGGCATTCTTTAAAGTATTCAATTATATTTATTACTGCTTGGTAGTAACTTGATTAAAGTGTAGCTATCATTCTAAGTCTTTTGGATTAAGCACTTGGGCTTCAGACCAGTTGTTTTACATTAAGAAGGTTTGTGGCCTGCACTGTGGTGGCAGGACAGGTAGCTTACATCCTTCTAAGTTGGGAACTGCTGACTGAGGGCTCAGTGTCTGTTATTCTAAAAGTGTATTAGTTCTGGTTTAAGCACTTGGGCTTCAGGCCAGTTATTTTACATTAAGAAGGTTCATGGTCTGCACTCTTGTGGGAGGAGAGGCTGGACTCTGCCCTTCTGAGCTGGGAATTTCTGGTTAAAGGCTTATAGTGCCTGCATATTTGAACTGTTTCTTACTGAAATTGGTACACCTTGTTTTCTGTAGCATAGACTAGATCCAGGCCTGCTGAATCTAGCTTTGTTTGTATGCTTGTTGTTTGTTTGCTTGTTATTTCCCTGAAATGCTAATTCACCTAAAATGCGGCTTTTCAGCACTTCTGTGGATCCCTAGTGATATCTGCATTGCTTACTGTATTTATTTCCTTGCTTCACTTGAAAGAAAGTTACTATTTGTCATTTTTGCATTTAAGTTACCTGTAACACATTGCATTTAAGTTACCTGGCACTTGCTCACTAAGTCAGCAGTAAAAAATTAAAAGCACTACACCCTCACAAAATCCCCTTGAGTACCTTGTTCCCCATTGGCCCTTTTTCAACTATAAAGGAATTCCCAATACTATTCTAGCATGTCCAAAGGTCAGTTGTCAATCTCCTCTCTGGTCCAGCTGGTGAATCTGGGAATCTTGAGGCAATGTTACAACTGCCTCATGTACACAGACAACCCTCTCCTCCTCCCAACAAATTTCAACACATGTGAGAGATGCAGCCATATAGCCAAACTGGAGGCTAAGCTCTCTCAACTCAGTACTGGCGTAACCAGTCAGGAGGAGAAGGAAATCACACTCACTACAATTCCAGTCTCACATAGACCTACCACGACAGCAAACCAAACACATAAACACAGAAAAACATACTCGGAGGCTCTAAATAAAAATCTGCCTAAGCAGCAGAGACCTCCAAAGCAGACACCCAAGCAACTGCTACCCCAAAACAAAACACGTGCAACACATAGCTCACAAAGCCAGTGTGCCAAACAGTCACAGCCCTTAAGGCTATACAACACACCTGATACACTTGTAATAGGTGACTCTATCGTCAGGCACAATGATGTCCCACTCACCAGGCTAAACAAGGAGAAGGTCATGGTGAGCTGCCTGTCGGGCGCTAGGAT
Organism: Protopterus annectens; assembly: GCF_019279795.1. NCBI lineage: Eukaryota > Metazoa > Chordata > Ceratodontiformes > Protopteridae > Protopterus > Protopterus annectens. The sequence continues at coordinate 154,647,429 of NC_056750.1, read as the reverse complement.
CCGCACATAACACAAGCACTCAGGTCACTTCAAGGCAAGTACAAATATGATGCAGTCATTGTCCATGCTGGTGTAAATGACCTGAGACGTACCTCCCTGGACTCCATGAAAAGAGACATAGAGGAGCTCTCTGAGCATGTAGCCCAGGCAGGTATGACCCTGACCTTGAGTAGCATCTTACCCTCACCAAGAATGCTGCCACAATATGAAGACAAGATGATCAATTTCAACAATTGGCTTAAGTATTGGTGTCATTCAAAGGGGATCCAATGCCTGTCAGCCTGGGATGACATGCTCGACAAGCCACAATGCTTCGCTAGGGATGGCTTGCACCTGTCACCCCTGGGCTTTCGGATATTGGCAAAGGCTCTTGCTACCCCATAGTGCCTTTTTTAGGCAAGGCTCAAAAGACAAACCCACCTCCATAGGTATCACAAGGGATAAGAAACTAAGAGTAATGCTACTCAATGCCAGAAGTCTAAACCTCAAGATGCATGCACTCAAAACTCTCCTTAGCATGGAGAACATTGTTATCTGTGCAGTAACAGAAACCTGGTTCAAGGCTCCCGAGAGCACCCCAGCACTACCAGGTTATACCTCATACCATGCTTTTCGGCCCCAAAACTTGGACCGAACCACAAATGGAGGGGGAGTATCAATATTCGTCAAAGATACCCACACCTCAAGGTTGGTGGCACAGCACGAAGCATCAGAGACTATCCATGTGCAACTAACAGTGGGTAAAACTGCCTCCCAGTTTATACCCTGCTACAGACCACCCTCCCAAACCCAGGAACCTCACTTAGCCTTCATGAGAACACTGAAAAATATGAAGGTCTCTCCAAACACCATTATATTGGGCAACTTCAACTACCCAAACATAGGCTGGGAGCATTACTCTAGCTCCAACACCCTAGCCCAAAGGTTCCTAGAATATATAAAGTCAAATGCTATGGAACAACTTGTTCTCACTCCCACAGCAGGGGAAAACATACTGAACCTGATCATCACCAACATGGGGACTCTATGCTCCAGACCAGAAGTGTATCCTTCACTGGTAAGATCAGACCATAAACTAATCTCACTGGATATTCACATCCCGACCCCACCCCCTGCCCAGAAAACCACAGTGAAAAACTTCTCTAAAGCAAATTTTACACTCCTCAAAATCAAGGTGGAATCCTTTAAAGCCCCCGGGCCTGTGGAAAATACAGTCCAGACTGCAGAATCCTTTATAAACGCATTCTATGAACACCTTCAGGAATGCATGGATCATGCAATCCCAAATAAAACCAAGACCCAATCCTCCAAAGGCAGACATCCTGTCTGGTGGACCCCAGCCATAAACAAACTATACAATAGAAGGAGGAAGCTACTACATGATAGAGCAAAATCCCAAAAAGGGAAGCCATCTCTGATCAGTCATAGTAAATAACTACGGGCACTCATAAAATCATCTAAGGCCAGCTTCGAGAGAAAAATTGCACAGGACACTAAGGATAATCACAAGGCTTTCTTTAGTTATGTTAGGAACCTGGGTGGGAATTCTCAGATATGCTCAGAATTAGTCCAAAATGACAAAAAATACACCGAACCCACAGACATTGCCAACATCCTAACTGACAAGTTCAGTGCAAACGCCCCCCCCTCCCCACCAAAAGGGCAAATATCTATCCCAGCAGAGTTCTGCCCCCCTGACATCTCAGATGCTCAGGTAAGAGCCGCCCTCTCCAAAGCAAAAAACACAGCATCAATGGGACCAGACGGTGTCCTGGGCTGCATCCTACATGAACTCCAAGAAGAGTTAACCCAAACCTAAAACTACTGTTCAGTTTCAGCCTTACTACAGGATATGTACCCAAAGAGTGGTGTATAGCAACAGTGGTCCCTCTCCACAAAGGTGGTGCCTCAACGGATCCTGGAAACTATCACCCCATAAGCCTGACTAGCTTGGTCTGCAAAGCTATGGAAAGAATCATCATGGACCTCATAAATAAAGATATTGGGGACCTACAGACACTTGATCCTACCCAGTTTGGCTTTGTTAAGGGCAGATCCTGCCTCTTAAACCTGGTCAATTTCTTTGAAACAGTCACCAAGGCCATTGACGAGGGGAAGGTGGTCCACACAGCCTACCTGGACCTCACAAAAGCCTTCGATACAATACCACACTCGGGCATAGATGGGTTGCAAACTGGCTCAAGGACAGAACCCACATGGTTAGAATTGCTGGAGCCATGTCAGACTCCAAACCAGTTACAAGTGGCATCCCACAAGGCTCAGTCCTGGGACCTCTCTTGTTCGGTATATATTTCTCAGAGGTACAGGCCAACACAGAAGGACTGTGGCTGGGCACCATAATCGACTCTCCAGCCAACACAAGCATCCTCCAAAACGGCCTCATAGAAACAGACAACTGGTGCCAGAGCCATGGCCTCAAGTTAAATGCCAAAATGTGTATAGTCATTCCCTTTGGCTAAAACAAAGTGCCCACAAATTACCACATAGGTGGTAATCCATTAAGTACAGAAGAAGTAATTAGGGACCTGGGGATCCAAGTTGATAGCAATCTCTCATTTGACAACCACGTGGCCAAAGTGGTTAGAAGAACATTTTATATAGCCCACCTAATCATGAAAGGATTCACATCTAGATCAGGGAGGTCATTGTGCCTCTTTACTCAACCCTCATCAGGCCCATAATTGAGTACAATGCCCATTTTGGGATGTACCTTACCAGACACCTGCAGCAACTGGAAAGACCCCAAAAGTACCTCACCAAGAGGGTCAAAGGGCTCAAACAGATGCCATATGCTGCCCAGTTAAAGAAACTCCAACTCTACTCAGTGGCATACCGCCTGCTCAGAGGTGATCTGTGCCTGATGTATAAAGCCATGTACAACCTGGAATTAATGGACATACTGCACCTCAGAAAATCCAAATCCCATCGAGCTATGCGCTCGAGAGACTTGAACCTCAGCACTGCAGTAAATAGGACATGCTGGAGGGACAGATTCATAACCCAGAGGCTCCCTTCACTCTGGAATAAAATCCCAGTCCAGGTTAGGCAGAGTCCCTCATTGACTCTCTTCAAGAAGAATCTTGATGAGTGGATGGGAGATCGTAGGTTTACCCTAGGTATCACTTCTGTGTCACTGTTAGACAGAGGCACAGTATACTAACCTCGAAAAAGGGCATAGCAAAATTAATTTAAAATGGGTGGCGAAAGCCAAATACACTCTGGCTAGGCTTATAAATGCCCTAGGGCAGATAGCCTAGTATGAACCTATGAACCTATGAACCTATGACAGTTGTACTGAGAAATGCAGTATTAGCATATGAATAGGAATTAATGTAAATAGAAGCATGACAAAGCAGGTTTTTTTAAGCTGATAAATATCCAAAATGGCAAATCACGGATAAGTGCGGGAAAACCGGCACATATAAGCCCCATAGGCGGGAATACACAGCATAACTGATTGTGGTACCCATTTCCAGCCAGGATGGCAGGTGCAGGAGAGGGTAGTCTCTTTAGAGCACAGAGGTGGGGTGTTGAGGAGTCAAAATATATGGTTTGGCTCCTAGTCCATGATCATGAAGCACAACTCATGCAGGGCCAGGTTCACTGGGGTGCATACAAGGCAGAGGTGTGGAACTGGTTGGCATATGATCTCACCAGTGCCACCGGCATTCTGAGGACTGGTGAACAGGTCCATCATCACCATGCGGACCTGAAGTGACGGAAGGAGGACCAACTGAACTGTTGGATCCAGGAGGCCCGCCAAATTCCCAACACCCCACTACTGAGTAAGTATCCATGTAATTAAGTATGTAAGAAATGCTATCCTAGCCTATAGTATGGAGATGTATGTTCCAATATTACTTTTTTATATTACAGCTGCAGGTGTTCGTTCCATGAATCAGCGAGCCTATGCTGATAGGCTGCTGAGGTTGCGCCACCAGGCAGGTTAGTAATTATTTAGCTGGTATTGTCATAGAATATAACTGAGAGAGATTGTAAAAGAGTTCAGTGTTGAAAGCCACTAATAAAGCTCAAATAAGCCTAGAAGAAAGATTCTGCTAGTATTGTAAGATTAGATAAGTGATGCAGACTGGAAAAGAGTGTAATGCAAACCAGTAATAAAGATTAAACAAGTCTCAAATAGAGTTTCCACCTGTATTGTAATATCAGATAACTGCTGCAGCCAGAAAATGAGTGGTAATCAATCAACAAAAGATAGACAAGTGTCAAATACATCCTTGTAAATTCTGCCATATGAAATAAGTGAGTCAGCTGGAAAGGATTGTTGTAAACCAGTAATACATGTTAATAAAGCCTAGAATTAAGTAACATTCTGAAATGTAAATATAAAATAATTGAGAGAGTGTGAGAAAGACAGTTTGAAGCTACCAAGAAAGCTGTAATAAGTGTGGAATACAGGTATACTGCAGTCACTACATAATGAAATGAATAAGACAGCCACAACCAAACAATAATGTGTGAAATAAAATGCAGAACATGGACTGTGTCCGTCCCACAAATTGGATATGTTGTTGTACCCTTGCATTATGGAAATAGTATGGTTGTATGAAATGCTGAACATCCACAGTTGTCTAGACCCATATAAATCAAATGTAGCAGGATGCTGTACCTGAACACAGCCAGATATGAACATATATGAATAAAATGGAATGTATATTAATGTAGCAGTAACATCCCCATCACCAACATTCCTAACGTTACATACAGGAAACTGTACTAATACATGTAGGGGATATATATCTGCATCTACTAGGAATGTACAGTATATGTATAGGTAGTTTTAGTTGTTAATGTAATATTTCTTCACCTTACCCTATTGTCACAAATGATGCCATTCCACACCAAACCGGGTATGTGTATTCACAATTAATTCCCATGGACATTTGTCCTGTTGGTTCATACATATCTGCATGTACGTTGATGCATGTGCCCCATTCACATATCTGAACCTGATGGCCTGTTGCCACCAATCAACCCTGCATGCTGTTGGAATGTGCACTGTTGTTCTAAATATGCATGTGTTATGCTTGCTGCTCAATGTTCGGAATTCATGGGTGTTTGGTCAATGGGAATAGTAATGCATGCTGTTACATCTAATTTTGAATGGTGTTTGTTGTTACTAACCCAAAATCCCATAAAATACTGGTAAACATAGGACAACAGGGAAGGCGGATTCCAGCGGACCCACCTCTTCCACCTCAGCTGGCGAGTGCACCTGGCACCAGTGCCCAGGCCGGGACCTCCTCCTCCGGTGGCCCTGTGCCACCTTCGGGTGGAAGCACTGCAGGGGATGGGGCTCATCCCCCCTCTGCAAGTGTGGCCGGAGGAGAGCCTCCACTCACCCTCCATAGGGTCCGGTCTGTGGTGCGTAGCAAGATCAGGCAGTCTGTGACTGATCCCCTATGCCAGCTTGAGGCGAGGGTGGCGCAACTCATGGGTGTGCCTGCCCGTTCTTTCCAGCCCCCAGCACAACCCCGGCCTAGGCTGTGAAGGCACAGTGGTAACTGCCTATGGGTGGGGATTTCAGTTCCACTATTGCCATCTGTGGAGTCATGGGCTTGCAATATCCAAACATCCGTCCCTGTCATTTGTGTTTACCCCCCACATGTGTCATACTCCACCCCTGTATGTGTCTTGTTTGTCTTGTTTGTTAACCTCCCCAACCTACCTCCCCGAATATACCTACTTCCTGTACCTCACATTCCACTCTCACCTGAAAAAAAAATAAAAAAAGGGCACTCTGTTCCCACAAAAAAATGACGCCCCATACATAGCTGCCCAGTTCGCACACATGTCCACTGGACATGTAAATGGATAATTCTAATTGGCAGTACAACAGATTTTGTTGTTCTCACCCCTCTCTCAGGGGTGGAAGGTTTCAGATTTCACACCAAATTTCATGCATATGCACAGCTGTTGCTGATAACGAAATGTGCAGCTATGGGCCTTCCCTACATCCTTCCTGCACATCCCGAGCTTGTTTTCCTACTGTCCTCCCTCTTTGTGCCCCTTTTTTTCACCCCTTTCCTATCTCCCCATTTTCTTTTCTTTAAAAGAAATTAACGCGGGTGTTAGCGGGAGTAAGCACTTTTAAGCAGTTGTAAGCACATGTGCGCTTGTGTGCGCTTAGCTAAGCTAGGCTAGTGTGCGCATGTGTAAGCATTGCGCAAACCAGCACAAACCCACTTACAACTGCTTAAAAGTGCCTTAGTCACTCTGTATGACAAGGCCTGTAGTCTGCTATTCAGCAAAATAAAATTCCCCTGTCAGTCTCGAACCCAGTACCTTGGAAACAGTAGTCTGCATGAATTACCACTGAGCCATGACAGATATACAAGAGCTTGGTGCTGAAATAAATATATCATGAAATAGAAGGACTGAATATAAAGGGAATATAGGAAGGCCATTACACAAAGCTTGTTCCCTGTATGTTTACTGGCAATTCCTGTAGAACTGCATTACATTAGTGTGATAAGAGAAACAGCCATGCTGCTAGGAGGTAATAATGTTAGAGTATCACCTTACAAACCCCACACAGTATCAGAGCATGATAAACACCACCATATTTGAAGAGGTATGAGGCCAGACTTCCCAACTGTGACTGATTTACAGGGATGTCCCTGATTTGCAAAAAATGTTACCTGTGCCCCACTGACTCCCTGTGAAATGTACTAACAGTAGGTAGAAAGGTGCGGAATCCCACGTAATGGTGACTGTCAATAAGTTAAAGTAGACACTACTTGCATGTCAGAAATGGTGTAGTAATACATATGCTCAAAATACCCCACAGTCACAACTGCAGAATATTTGAAATATATCATGGGTGTTTCCCACTGATATGTACCTTTCCCTGAGGATGCTCAAATATATACCTGAGAGTATCTGAGGCCTGCAAGTGTCAGAAACACACAGGCATATTAGCCTGTCTGCTGTTACACACTCTGTGAATAGCTGTAGAATTACTTCCACAAGCATGCCCTCATGTAGGAGTACAACACAGAAATATCAAAGGATGTAGCCATCTAACAAACTAATGACAGTATAGCAGTTTACAAGCACTGCATGTGCCTGATATTCATAATTGTTAGTACAAAATACAAGGCCCTAGCTCAGCAGCAAAATAAAATACCCTTGTAAGTGTCAAACCCCAGACCTTGAGCTCACCAGATGCATGCAATGTCACCAAGCTACAGCAAACATATAAGAACTTACTGCTGAAAGAAATATATCATGCATTACAAGGAGTGAATGTAAATGGAAAATATGAAAGCCATAGCAACACATTCCAGTAAAGACAAATATCAGGCCTTCATGGAGTGAATGTAAAGGGAAAATAGTGAAGCCATAGCAACACATTGCAAGAACTACTGTTGTATATCAGTTAATCCACAACTCCCACAGGAAAGTACATACTCCCATGTAAACAGTGTTAGCATTAGCAGGTGTGAGTTAACATACACACTGAGATGAGTGAACTGGAAAAAGCAGCAGTCAGGTTTCAGTACAACATGCATTTCAGTGGCTACAACACACCTTAGATATAACAGACATACCAACCTTCTGACTGACACAACAGTGTGCACAGCAAATCAGCATGGTCTCCACCTTGCAAAACTGAAAGGCCTATGCCTACCTAACCTAACATTTTATAGCAGTGTCCTGAAATCACAGTGAGAACTGCAATTACCACACAGCAGGCTGCATGCAATTAGTAAATGCTGGCCACCAACTGGTGCAGAGGCCATCACATGCACATGTGCAGATACCTACAAAAGCAGCCTGTACTGCCAGTCCACACATGCAATAATATAATTTCAGCAACTGGAGGGAGAGAGAGAGAGAGAGAGAGAGAGAGACAGAGACCCCCAAAAAAAGCAAGCCACCAAGCCAGCAAGCCAGCAAGCAAGCAAGTCATCCAGGCAGCCAGCCAGCCATTCAGGCAGTCAGCCAGCCATCCAGGCAGCCAGCAAGCCAGTAAGCTAGCAAACTAGCAATCCAAAAAAATCTGTCAGAGACAAAGGTAATGTAAACTACATAATCTAATAATCTACATAGTGTGAACCCTCCATATGTGTTAGCAGTCTGTATCTATATGTATATGAAGATGTGCATAGGGCAAGGGACATACTGCAACTGTTAGTGAAGGCTGGACATACATATGTAGTTGAAGGTTGCTATGTGCACATATCAATGTATGTTGTAGTGTGTGGCATTGAAAACAGAATGCAGTTCAGGTATATGTCATGTGGTAGTGAACTTCATTTGGACTGAGCCAGTGAGGCCTGCTACAGCTATATGGCTTGAGGTCAGCATAATGCATTATGCACAACAGTGTGCAATATCATTACAGAATGGTATGTGTCACAACCGTTGCAGAAGTGATATTCTCACCATGAAAGGTGGGCAGTCCATGTACCTACATGTGCATGTATATGTACAGCAATGGATGTTAAGAAGTGTGTGTGTGTATATATATATATATATATATATATATATATATATATATATATATATATACATACATACATCTATATATTGATATACATATATATGTCTATATATCTACATATATATATATATATATGTGTGTGTGTGTGTGTGTGTGTGTGTACATAGACAAAGAGGTCTGCATAGATACATAGAGATATATGGATAGATATATAGAGAATATGTATATACATATAGATATAATAGACAAATACATATATAGATATAAATTTAGATACATACATGTATACAGATAGATATGAATGTCTATATATATATATATATATATATATATATATATATATATATATATATATATATATATATATATAAGGTTATATATAGCAGTGTGTATATAGATATATATACATATATGTAGATATGTATATATATTTACATATATATATATATATATATATATATATATGGATATATATATATATATATATATATATATATATATGTATATATATATATATATATATATATATATATATATATATATATATATATATATATATATATATATAAAGAGAGTGAGAGAGGGAGACATGGGGGCAGATGTACTGCAACAGGTGCCTGGTGAACAAGGCATGGAGAGAACACCAGTGTTGATACTGTAGTACCATACCCCATTCCACAACATGTGACCCACTAACTACCACATAGGTGGTTGCCTGTCTACCACTGGAGATGTCAGAAGGGAACATGGGACACAGGTGTACAATAGCCTTCCCTTTGATATCCACAGAGGCACACTAGTCTTGTAATCCCTGTACATGGTACGTGTCATCACAAAACGTGTGTCAGCTAGGGAAATGTAAGTCAGTGTACCCCTGTACACCTCACAATGTCCTATGCAGTATGTACCTCCCATGAGAACTACAGCAAGTGGAAAGGCCACAGACATACCTAACAAAGACTGATAATGGCCACAAACACATTCCCTATGCAGACTAAGTCACAAAACCACAGCTAGAGTACCTTGCATACTGCCTACACAGAGGTTACCAGTGCTGGACATGCAGAGTTATGTCACACCCATACCAGTTGTCCAACCGTCATGGTAACACCTCACAATCTGTCCAGCCTACATGACCTATGGCCCTAATCCCTGTCACCGCAGTAAAGAGCACATGCTGGAGGTACAGGTTCCTATCCACAGATATGCCATACCCTGGACTTAACCACCCAGCATTAACAAACAAGGCTCCTTATTAGTAGATGTCACACATACCCCTGATGAATGTTATGGAGATAGGTAATATGCCGTGTGAGTCACCTCTGTGTAACTGTTTGACAGGAGCAAGTACAATCATATTACATGTGTCCCAAGGGGCAGGGTAGCATAAGGCTATGCTGCTGTAGGCCCAGGGCCAATAGCATAGTACCTACCTATGACACAATGCACACACACATGTACTCAGTGCAATACCAACTATGTGAGGTGGAATTAGTGTGACACTGACTGTGTGCAAGGTCTGTAATGGTGTGATTGCTCAGCGTGACTTTGTGTCTGTCATGGTAGTTTGTGTCCTTGGTGTGAGGCCAGAGAAAGATGTGTCACTTATTGGAATACAAACATACTAGATTGCCATATGTTGTGCTGTAGTTCCCTGTGTACGACAGTGGTGTAGGTAGGGGAATGGCAGCAAAGACTAGGGTGGATTACCAGTGAAACTGTAAATGTGCATTGCATGAATTGCATGGGATGACAATATTCTCCATCCATTAGCTTGATACATACCCCCAGTGTGAGGTTGTGCATTGTACCTCAAACAGTGTGCCGAGTGATTGGTGTATACTAGTTTGTTGTATGGAGTGTGGCAGGCGCTGTCACACAGTTATGGGCTGAGCACTGATATGTGGTAATTTACATGTGTATCCCCTGATAGACAGACAGATGCTATATATGGCAGTTCAGTGATATCAGTACAGTAGAGTATTACATGTGCCATATTACTTGCTCACATATTTTTCTTTTCCTACCAGGGCAATGGTGCATCAGCGCAACCCGTGTTATTCAGCTGCAGAGGATGAGGAGATACACCAGAGCCTGGTGCGGGATTTCTCTACACTGTTTTCCAGGACCAGCCAGAACCAGCAGGAGAGGGCTGCACTGTGGCAAGACCTTGTCCGTCGGGTAAATGACATAGGCATGCATAACCGGACATATGAGCAGGTACGCCATCACTGCAGTGATTTAATTAGAAATGTCCGGCAGCGTGCGTCTGATATCCACAGACAACAGCTTGCCACAGGTGGTGGGGTACCTATCCACCCCCCCCTCACCAGAGTGGAGGAGCTCCTCCTAAGTGTTGTGGCTCCAGGCCAATAACAACAACATCCACAGACATGTGTCATGATGGAGGCCGGAGCCACCCAGCATGTGGACATGGAGGGTGCAGGTAACATGCAATATCTGTAGTTGATTGTTCTCTGCACTGGTAGTTTATGCATGTGTGAGATGTGTACTGTGTGTAGCTGTTATCCTGCCTATTCTTGTGCAAGATTGATATTCTGAATATCATCACTACACCTGTGAAAGCCAACTGTTGTACTACTGTACTGTATCATACTCACAGTATCAATGGCACAGTTGTGGCCACTGACAATAACTCTCTTATTTGTGCAGGTCCCTCTGGAGTAACAGCAAGGCAGCCAATCCATGCTTGTGAGTGTGTAATAACAATACTATTAATACTAATAATAATATTAATACTAATAATACCCTCAAACAGTATTGTGTATGTGTTGGATTGCAGGCGAGTGTGTGTTTGTATCTGCTGTACTAAGGAGTGTGCATGTGTGCCCATGTGCATGTGTGCATGTGTGCCCATGTGCATGTGTGCATGTGTGCATGTGTGCCCGTGTGTATGTGTCCATGTGCACGTGTGCATGTGTTCATGTGTGCCCGTGTGCATGTGTGCTCGTGTGCATGTGTGCCTGTGTGCATGTGTGGTAACATTGTGTACACATTGTAAACTGTGTTTCCTGTCTTCCTCTCACAGGTTCTGGTGTTGCTCTGTTGGCTTGCAGCAGGGAACCTGAAGCCACTGCTGGGGATAGTGATAATGATGATACATGTGTAATGGCACAGGGAGGTGTGACAGGGTCTGTTGTTGGTCAACCAATCGACAGTACACAGCAGTCAACCCCATCAATGTGCACAGTCATCCTGCCGATACATCCATTGTCACCAATGTCCTTAGCTGAGGGACAGCATACAGTGGGCATTGACCAGGGTAATGTGGTATCAGTGGCACATGCATCCCCTTACAGCAGCCATGGCCAGAGTCCTGACATGGTACCACACAGGCAGATGTCCAGGGGATCTCGTGGGAGCATCCGTGGTTGTACTGCCCCTGTCAGACGTGCCCACAGAGGTCTTTCAACCCAACCTCAGCTATGTTCCGGGCTGTAATGCAGGCACAGGCACGTGTGGAACGTTACACCAGACAGGGTCTGAGGGAGCTTAAAGCACATCGCACTGCTATGAATGACACTATGCGTGACATTGTGGCTGCCATCCATACTGTTGGCGAGGTCATTGATAGACATTGGGGGGACACATTAGATCTGTTCCACAACTACATGTCCATGAGCCAGGGCAATGCAGGACAGTTGAGGCATCGGCATGGATGTATGCCAGCAACATCATCAGCTGACAGTCATCGTGGATGACAACAAACCCGCAGCCACTCCCATAGTGCCAGTACCAGCCCCAGCAATGCTTGGTCTGTGCTGTCATCAGACCATCCTAGAAGACCACGTGCACATGGCTCTGGACAGTCCCAGCAGGGACATGTGTCCAGTCAACAACCCACTGCTTCTGATGACAGTACCCAGTCTGGCTTAGTACCTGATACTGTCCGTAGCACCCCTGCCAGGCACAGGTACCGTGTCCATGGCCAGAGACAGTGATCTGTATGACCTGGCAGGTACAGTCTGTGGCTGTCCACAAACACCCGTATATGGCAGCCATGTGGTGGAACTGTGTGCATGCATACACACAGGCATAATGCTAACACCTAGGGCTAACACTTACACACACACACACTGCATCAACATTGACCCATGTTGTACTGTTGTCCCTCACTAACACACACACACATACATGTCGATTGGATGTGTCAATAGCAGACTCTGGAAAACAAAGTACACACCCAGTGCATATGATGAAACTGTGCCACCTCCTGCAATCTGTAACATTGATGCAGGAACAGGATAGCATGGTACTGATGCACAGGGTGACTACATAGCACTGTAGTAATATTATCATGTTGTTAACAGTACAGTGTAATGATATCATTGTGGGTATATCCCAGCATGCCTGATGCATTAACACTATGATTGTCATTGTAGTTTTTTATACACCAGTGTTAATTCCAAAAGTGTAATGTCTGCACATGTGCCACATGGCAGTTGTGTGTACCTGTGCCTACATGTGTTGTGGAGTGGACAGTACATGTGTGATGTTTGCAGCACACAGTTGCAGGTGTACATTTTTGAACAAGGTGGAGTTGCATTCTCTGCATGTAGATGCGTAGTGCACACATGGCAAGGGTGACATGCATCATGTGACACAGTAGTCATACATTGTAGTTCATATTGGTGGCCACTTTGTGTTGTACTACACATATGTCTCACCTGGGGTCACATGTATGTATGACATGGTTTGACAGTATGCTGTGGGTCATACGGTTTACCAATGTCAATGGTTTGCATTCTGGTGGTAAGGCTCAAAACACAAACCCACCTACATAGGTATCACAAGGGATAAGAAACTAGAAGTAGTGATACTCAATGCCAGACATCTAAACCACAAGATGCATGCAGTCCAAACTCTACTCAGCATAGAGAATGTTAATATCTGTGCAGTAACAGAAACCTGTTTCAAAGCTCCCAAGAGCACCCTAGCACTACCAGGTTACACCTTATACCATGCTTTACAGCCCCAAAACATGGAACTAACTACGAAAGGAGGGTGAGTATCAATAATTGTCAAGGATACCCACACCCCCAGGTTGGTGTCACAGCATGAAGCATCACAGACTATCCACGTGAAACTAACAGTGGGTAAAACTGCCTTCCAGTTCATAGCCTGCTACAGACCACCCTCCTAAACCCAGGAACCCCACTTGGCCTACTTAAGAACACATGAATATATGAAGGTCTCTCCAAACAACATTATACTGGGCAACGTCATATACCCACACATAGACTGGGAGCATTATTGTAGCTCCAACACCCTAGGCCAAAGGTTCCTAGAATTCATAAACTCAAATGCTATGGAACAACTTGTTACCACTTCCACAATAGGGGAAAATATACTGCACCTGATCATCACCAACATGGGGACTCTACGCTCCAGACCAGAAGTGTATCCCTCACTGTTAAGATCAGACCATAGAGTAATCCCACTGGATATTCACATACCAACTCCAGCCCCTGCCCAGAAAACCACAGTGAAAAAGTTGTCTAAAGCAAATTCCACACACCTCAAAACCGAGACAGAGGTGGAATCCTTCAAAGCCCTTGGGCCTGTGGAAAATATGGCCCAGACTGCTGAATCCTTTATAAATGCATTCTATGAACACCTTCATGAATGCACAGATCATGCAATTCCAAATAGAACCAAGACCCAATCCTCCAAAGACAGGCGTCCTTTCTGGTGGACCCCAGCCATATAAGAGAAAACAATAGAAGGAGGAAGCTACTACATGATCGAGCAATATCCCACAAAGGGAAGGCATCTGTGATCAGTATTTGGAAAAAAATATGGGCACTCATAAAATCGTCTAAGGCCAGCTTCAAGAGGTAAATTGCACAAGACACTAAGGATAATCACAAGGCTTTCTTTAGTTATGTTAGGAATCTGGGTGGGAATTCCCAGATATGCTCAGAAGTAGTCCTAAATGACAAAGAATACACCTAACCCACATACATTGCCAACATCATTGCTGACAGGTTCAGCACAAACTTCTCACCCCCCTCCCCACCATAAGGGCAAATATATATCCCAGCAGAGTGATGCTCCCTGACATCTCAGATGCTCAGTCGCCCTCCCCAAAGCAAAAACACAGCATCAATGGGAGCAGACAGTGTCCCAGGCTGCATCTTACATGAACTCCAAGAAGAACTAAACACAAACATAAAACTACTGTTCAATCCCAGCCTAACTACAGGATATGTACCCAAGGAGTGGCGTACAGCAACAGTGGTCCCTCTCCACAAAGGTGGTGCCTCAGTGGATCCTGGAAACTATCGCCCCATACGCCTGACTAGCTTGGTCTGCAAAGCTATGGAAAGGATCATCATGGACCTCATAAATAAAGATATTGGGGACCTACAGAGAAACTGGATCCTACCCAGTTCAGCTTTGTTGAGGGCACATCCTGCCTCTTAAACCTGGTCAATGTCTTTGAAACAGTCAACAAGGCCAGTGACGAGGGGAAGGTGGTCAACACAGCCTACCTGGACCTCGCAAAAGCCTTCAATACAATACCCCACTCGGGCATTATAGAGACGCTCACCAGCATAACTATAAACCCCTATGTCACTAGATGGGTTGCAAACTGGCTCACGGACAGAACACACATGGTCAGAATTGATGGAGCCATTTCACACTCCAAACCGGTTACAAGTGGCATCCCACAGAGGTCAGTCCTGGGACCTCTCTTGTTTGGTATATATTTCTCGGAGGTACAGGCCAACACAGAAGGACTGTGGCTGAGCAGGTTCGCAGATGACTGCAAACTGGGCACCATAATCAACTCACCAGCCAACAGAAGCATCCTACAAAAGGGCCTCATAGAAACAGACAACTGGTGCCAGAGCCATGGCCTCAAGCTAAACGCCAAAACGTGTATAGTCATCCACTTTGGCAAAAACAAAGTGCCCACAAATTAACACATAGGTGGTAAGCCATTAAGTACTGTAAACATGATTAGGGACCTGGGGACCCAAGTTGATAGCAAACTCTCATTTGACAACCACATGGTTGCAGTGGTTAAACAGACAGTTTCTTTAGGCCACCTAATCATGAAGGGATTCACAGCTAGGTCAGGGGTGGTCAACGTGCCTCTTTATTCCTCCCTCATCAGGCCCATAATTGAGTACAATGCCCCTTTTGTGGTATACCTTACCAGCCACCTGACCTGCAGCAACTGGAAAGTCCCCAAAAGTACCTCACCAAGGGGATCAAAGGGCTCGAACAGATGCCTGACATATAAAACCATGTCCAACCTGGAATTAATGGACATGCTGCACCTCAGAAAATCCAAATTCCATTGAGCTATGCGCCCATGACACTTGGACCTCAGCACTTAAATAAATAGGAAATGCTGGAGGGACAGATTCATAACCCAGAGGCTCCCTTCACTCTGGAATAAAATTACAGTCCAGGTTAGGCAGAGTCCCTTAATGACTCTCTGCAAGAGGAATGTTGCTGAGTGGATGGGAGATTGTAGGTTTACCCCGGGTATCACTTCTGTGTTACTGTTACACAGAGGCAGAATATACTAACCTGGAAAAAAGGCATAGCAAAATTCATTTAAAATCTGTGACGAAAGCCAAACATAGTCTGGCTAGGCTTATAACTGCCCTAGGGCAGATAGCCTAGTATGAACCTATGAGCCTATTACATGATGTATCCTCAACTGATACACAGATGTAGGAAACCCAGTGTCAGTGATATCCCTGCAGTACTACACTATACCAGTAGCCATTCTTACTGAGCCCCACACATCCCTGGGAAGAATACTGTTTGGCATATAGCAGTCTCACGTACATGCCAACACACTAGGAATATGTTCATCCACGACTGGAAATGCATACAATGGCCTACAATGCATTCTGCACATGACACACATGACCACCACAAGGGTATCATACAGACAGATACCTGTTGTCCAAGCCATGCTCTATTACTGTAATGCAACTGTAACTTTGTCATCAGCATGTACTTAACATAGTATTCCAACAGTACCATGTAGGTGGCAGCACTCATCATGTAGAACGGGTAATGGTGTGTAGATATGGACAAGTTTTTTCTTATCTATCCTGTGATATTCACATTTCCAAAGGTATTGTGCAGTCCCTTGGTGTATCGCCTAAGCAAGAAGGTGTCTTTATGCATATCAGCAACAGTTGCCATACACCTGCACTGGATGTCCATTACTCACAGACTTT
This sequence comes from Protopterus annectens, assembly GCF_019279795.1. Lineage (NCBI taxonomy): Eukaryota > Metazoa > Chordata > Ceratodontiformes > Protopteridae > Protopterus > Protopterus annectens. The sequence goes on along the minus strand of NC_056750.1, from coordinate 154,630,707 downwards.
GCTGTGTTATAACATGTGTGACATATACTCCAGACATGAACCCTCACCCACATTAATATGTCACAGCTTTCATGAGTGTGTGTTACCCAGTTGGCCTAGGACACAGATCACTGCAGTAGCCTGCATTGTCAACAACATACATGTATGGCGTTCGGTCTGGGAATCTACAGCACATGCTGGCAAAGGTAATAACTGTATTCATATAAGGCAGGCTTCACACATAGGAACTATTGAAGGTCACAGGTACATATCTGTATGTGGCACACACATACCTGATGTGTGCATTGAAATTACTGTTATAATTATATGTCATACAATAATAAAAGCAAAACCCATCCCACATTGACAAACTGTGTGACAAACACACACATGGCATTTGTAGGATTCAAACCCCAACCTGACTATGTTATGACACTTCAGAGAGATGCACACACATACCTGATGTGTGCATTGAAATTACTGTTATAATTATATGTCATACAATAATAAAAGCAAAACCCATCCTACATTGACAAACACACACATGGCATTTGTAGTATTCAAACCCCAGCCTAACTATGTTATGACATTTCAGGGAAATGCATTAGCGCAGCACGCTATTTACATTACTTGATGGCTTCCCTTCTCCTGCTTTATTTATAGGGTGCTGACATCATCAGTCTTTACAAAGAGGAATGTACATCATGTAGTGTGTTATTCCAGTTGTCAAAAGGGCCATTTCTTTCAAAGAGAATTACACACACAGAGCATTTGCAGGATTCAAACCCCTACCTAACTATTTTTCGACACTTGAAAGTGACGCATTAGTGCAGCACGCTATTTGCATTATTGGGTAGCTTTCTTTCTCCTGCTGTATTTATAGGGTGCTGACATCAGTTTTTACAAAGAGGTATGTACATCTATTACTATCCCTCAGTATGGGGGATAACAATATATATGCATTAACAGACGCCTAGTTCAGGGTCACATATGCATATCAGCACTGCCAGGTTATGTTTTATGCCATGCTTTGTGATCGCAGGACTTGTAAGACACAACACAACTAGGGGGTACATCCATATACATCACAGATACACACACCTCTGGGTTGTTACCACTGCACTAAGCATGAGAGGCCAAACATATACAACTACCATTGTGCAAAACTGCCTTTTGGTTTTGTGTGTAGTTCAGACCCCCCCCCCCCCATATCCAGGAACCACACTTGGCTTCCCTGGGAATAGTGTAGGATATGAAGGTGTTCACATATGCCATTACAGTGGTTAACTTCAGGTACAGGAATATTGACTGGGGGAACTACTCAGGCCTCAACAACATCACCCTACAGCCACTACAATTTGTGAATCCATGTGCTATGGCAGAACCAGTCACCACAGCCACAAGGGGGAATACATATTGGACCTGATCATCACCAACATGGGGACTCTATGTTCCACACCAGAGGTAGACCACCGTTGTTAAGATCTGACCATAACCAACTTTCCCTGGATGTCCATATCCCATCGCCACCCCCAGGCAAGGACATCACTGCAAACAAAGTATTTCTCAAAAGCAGACTTTGCATTTGTGAAGACTGGGGTGGAATACTTCAAAGGCCCAGTGCTGGAGGATTATACAGCCCAATCTGCAGGATCCTTTACAAATGCATTCTATGAGCATCTGCAGGTCTGCATTGATCATGCTATCCCAAATAAAACCAAGACTCCTCCACAACAGGAGACCTGTCTGGTTGACACCAGCCATATATAAGCTGTACAACAGAAGGAGGGAGCTAATACATAACAAAGCATTATCCCAACAGAAAGAGGACATCTCTGAACAGTATTGGCAAGACACTTCAATTCCTCAAAATCATCACTTGCAAGTTTTGACAGTGAAATTGCCCAGACACTACAGATAAGGCTCCCTTCAGTCTGGAATTGAATTCCAATTAATGTTAGACATAGTCCCTCACCAACCCTCTTCCAGAAAACTCCAGCCACATGGATGTGACATTTGAAATTCAACCCCTGGATCTCCACTGTGTCCCTGCTTGACGGAGGCACAGCAAACTAGCCTTAAACGGTGCCTTCTGTGACCTACTTTACAGAGGCACAGTAGCTACTGTACTGGGGAGGCAGGTGCCAAATGCACTCTGGCTAGGCTTATGTATTCCCTAGGGCAAATAGCCTACTATCAACCTCTGCGCCCATATGTTTATGTTTGGGATGCACAATATTTGTTGCTGATAAACTGTTTGCAGGTCTTTATTGCCATAGCTTTCCCTGTTTCTATGAACAACTTGTGTATCTGTGGAAGATGGTTGATCATGACAGGGTTCCAGTATATTACTTGTGTCTCTGTTGTCATTTAACTGTGTGCACTGGCAGATTGCTGTATTGTGGGAGGTTCCTGGCTTAAAACATACAAATGCCAGATATGTGTGGCTGACTGCTATACTGAGACATGGCCTAAGTGTGTGAGCATGCCCAGTTCAGGCTTTCCATGGTTTGTTGCCTGACATATGTCTCATTTATCAAGTGTGTGAGCATGCCCAGTGTGACCTTTCCATATGTTGAGATCTGAGGTCTACTACATTTGTGGTTGTGTGTGAACTTGAACAATATTTGACATTTATAGTGTGTGTGTTGGAAGTCATGTTGTGTTCTTACTGCCCAACTGCTTTGTGTCTGAACCCAACAGGGATTATGCTGTGCCTGCAGGGTTTCCATGGGATAGTTTGCATACACTTGTCAACATTCTTTCATACTGACCAAACACTGCAATATTGCCATAGTGTAGTGGTTCAGTCCTTTCACTCTGATGCACAGTATCCTGGGTTTCAGTCCTATCACTACTTTAAATGTTCCTACTGAGCACACCGGACTGTTTGAGGGCCAGTTGGGCAAATATGACAATGTTGCATTTTGCTCAGCTAAGGCCTACTTAAACCAGGCTTGTCCAACATTACTAGTGTATTCCGCAACTTGGGTGGACATTGATAAACACTAGGCTATGTGCCCTAGGGCATTTTTAATCCTAGTCAGAGTGTGTTTGTCCTTCAACACACATTTTAACTGGAGTTTGCCATGACATTTTTCAAGGTTAGTATACTGTGCCTCTGTCTAACTGTGACATAAAAGTGATACCCAGGGTAAACCTACAATCTCCCATCCACTCATCAAGGTTCCTCTTGAAGAGAGTCAATGAGGGACTCTCTGGCTAACCTGGACTGGGAGTTTACTCAAGAGTGGAGGGAGCTTCTGGGTTATGGATCTATCACTCCAGCATGTCCTATTTATTTCAGTGCTGAGGTTCAGGTCTCTCATGTGCATAGCTCAATGGGATTCAGATGTTACAAGGTGCGGCATGTGCATTGATTCCAGATTGGACATGGCTTTATACATCAGGCACAGATCGCCTCTGGGCAGGCAGTATGCCACTGTGTGGAGCTGCAGTTTGTTTAATCAGGCAGCACATGGCATCTGTTAGAGCCCTTTGATCCTCCTGGTGAGGTACTTTTGGGGTCTTTCCAGTTGCTGGAGGTGTCTGCTAAGGTACATCCCACAAGGGGCATTGTACTCAATTGTGAGCCTGATGAAGGATGACTGAAGAGGCACGTTGACCTCCCCTGATCTAGATGTGAATACCTTCATGATTAGGTGGGTATATGAAATGTTTTTCTGACCACTATGGCCATCTGGTTGTCAAATGCAAGATTTCTATCAACTTGTGTCCCCAGGTCTCTTATTACTTCTTCTGTACTTAATGGGTTACCAGCTATGTGGTAATTAGTGGTCACTTACTTTTTGCCAAAGGGGATGACTATACACTTTTTTGCATTTAGCTTGATGACATGGCTCTGGCACCAGTTGTCTGTTTCTATGAGGCCCTTTTGTAGGATGCTTGTGTCAGCTGGAGGGTCAGATATGGTGCCCAGTTTGTAGTCATCTGCAAACTTGTTCAGACACAGTCCTTCCATGTTGGCCTGTACCTCCAAGAAATATATACCAAACAAGGGAGGTCCCAGGACCGAGCCTTGTGGGATGCCAGTTGTAGCTGGTTTGGAGTCTGACATGGCTCCAGCATTTCTGACCATGTTGGTTCTGTCCTTGAGCCAGTTTGCAACCCATCTAGTGACATAGGGGTTTATATTTAAGCTGGTGAGCTTATCTATAATGACCAAGTGGGGTATTGTATGGAAGGCTTTTGCAAGATCCAGGTAGGCTGTGTGGACCACCTTCCCCTCATCAATGGCCTTGGTGACTGTTTCAAATGACTCAACCAGGTTTAAGGGGCAGGATCTGCCCTTAAGAAAGCCACACTGGGTAGGGTCCAGTGTCCATAGGTCCCCAATATCTTTATTTCTGAGATCCATGATGATCCTTTCCATAGCTTTGCAGACTGAGCTAGTCAGGAGGATTCTGGGGTGATAGTTTGCAGTATCCATTCAGGCACCACCTTTGTGGAGAGGGACCACTGTTGCTGTACACTGCTCTTTGGGTACATATCCTGTGGTAAGGCTGAGATTGAGCAGCAGTTTTATTTGGTGTTCAATTCTTCTTGCAGTTCATGTTGGATGCAGCCCGGGACACCATCTGGTCCCATTGATGCTGTGTGTTTTGCTTTGGAGACGCTGGCTGTTACCTGAGCATCTGCGATGTCAGGGGACCAGCACTCTGCTGGGATAGATATTTACCTTTTGGTGGGGGGGGGGTTTGCACTGAACCTATCAGGTCGGGTGTTGGCAATGTCTGTGGGTTTGGTGTATTGCTTGTCATTTTGGACTAATTCTGAGCATATCTGGGAATTCCCACCCAGGTTCCTACCATCAGTAAAGAAAGCCTTGTGATTATCCTTAGTGTCCTGTACAATTTTTATCTCGTAGCTGGCCTTAGAGGATTTTATGTGTGGCCATAGTTTTTTGTCATAATACTGATCAGAGATGCCTTCCCTTTTTGGGTTTTGCTCTATCATGTAGTAACTTCCTCCTTCTGTTGCATGGTTTGTTAATGGCTGGGGTCCACCAGACAGGATGCCTGCCTTTGGAGGATTGGGTCTTGGTTTTATTTGGGATTGCATAATACATGCATTCCTGAAGGTGTTCATAGAATGCATTTATAAAGGGTTCTGAGGTCTGGGCCATATTTTCCACAGGCCCAAGGGCTTTAATGGATTCCACCTCAGTTTGGAGGTGTGCAAAATCTGCTTTACACATGTTTTTCACTGTGGTTTTCTGGCCAGGGACTGGGGTCAGGATGTGAATATCCAGTGAGATTACTCTATGGTCTGATCTTACCAGTGAGGGATACACTTCTGGTCTTGGGCATAGAGTCCCCATGTTGGTGATTATCAGGTCCAGTATGTTTACCCCTCTTGTGGGAGTGGTAACAAGTTGTTCCATAGCATTTCGGTTTATGAATTCTAGGAACTTTTGGCCTAGGGTGTTGGAGCTAGAGTAATGCTCCCAGTCTATGTTTGGGTAGTTGCAGTCGCCCAATATAATGTTGTTTGGAGAGACCTTCATATTTTCATGTGTTCTCAAGTAGGCCAAGGTGGGTTCCTGGGTTTAGGAGGGTGGTCTGTAGCAGGCTACAAACTGGGAGGCAGTTTTAGCCACTGTTACTTGCACGTGGATAGTCTGTGCTGCTTCATGCTTTGGCACCAACCTGGGGGTGTGGGTATCCTTGACAATTATTGATACTCACCCTCCTTTTGTAGTTTGTTCCATGTTTTGGGGCTGTAAAGCATGGCATGAGGTGTAACCTGGTAGTGCTAGGGTGCTCTTTGGAGCCTTGAACCAGGTTTCTGTTACTGCACAGATATCAACATTCTCCATGCTGAGGAGAGTTTGGACTGCATGCATTGGGTAGCATTACTTCTAGTTTCTTATCCCTTGTGATACCTATGGAGGTGGGTTTGTGTTTTGAGCCTTACCTAGTCAAGGCACTATGGGGGTGACACAGCTTTGCCAGTATCCAAAAGGCCAAGGGTGATAGGTGCAAGCCATCCCTAGTGGAGCATCATGTCTTGTTGAGCATGTCATCCCAGGCTGACAGGCATTGGATCCCCTTTGACTAACAACAATTCTTAAGCCAATTGTTGTGATTGATCATCTTGTCTTCATATTGTGGCATCATGCTTGGTGAGGGTAGGATGTTACTCAGGGTCATCAAGTTTGCATATACTACATGGTGTTACATTGCTTAACACATGGCAATCATGCCTCAGATGGTGCTGCAGGGCTGCCTATGTTGGATGCACATACTACACTCCCTGTACATGTTTGGAAGCAGGTTGTGTCAACTTAGGCATCCCTTTTACTATATGTGTGAGTCAGAGAGAGGTATCACTTCCAAAGTTCCTACTGAGCCAGTGTATGTGCTATGTGTTGCCTCTTTGCCAATACCAAGGCATACTGGGCATGCCTCCTTCTGCCTACTGGGGCAGGCTCAGGTTGTTCCTCCTCCAAGTCACACTCTGCCTGTGATGGCCTTGGCAATGATGGGGGGCTGTTTGGGCTGGGCCTATGCTGGTCCTGCTGCAGCTGTTTTCGCAGAATCATATTATGTAGCATAGCACATACCATGACAATTTGAGTACATGTAGTTGGTGAGTACTGCAAGGCTCCACCAGATGTGTCCATGCACCGGAACCATGACTTGAGCAGCCCAAGCACCCGCTCTATTACATTACGTGTTTGTGCATGTGCCTCATTATGGCGTTCCTGTTCATGTGTGTGTGCATTTCTGATGGGTGTTATCAGCCACTGCTCTATTGCATAGCCAGCATCCCCCAGTAGGTGACCATGTGGGATATCCCCATTGGCAAATGTCTGGTACATCTGCGTCAGATGCCAGATATGGGAATCATGGAAGCTTCCAGGGCAGCCAGTACACACATTCATTATTATACCCTGGGCATCACACACAACCTGGCAGTTCATGGAGGGGAAGCCCTTGCGGTTAATGTAGGCCCTACCCCCACTCATCAGCTGGTGCTTTGATGCGTATATGCGTGCAGTCTATTGCACTCACTACCTCAGGGTATTCCACTATTTGCTGGAAGAGACGCATATTGCTGGCCAATACCTCACGGGAATTGGGGAAATATACATGATCACTGACATGTGCTGACATGGTATCCAGGAACTGGTGCAGTACCCTGGATGCTGATGCCTGTGATCTCCCCATCATATCACCAGTTGGTCTCTGGAAGGTACCTGTTGCTAGTATTCTTAGGCCAATACATACCTTGGTTTCCACTGGGATGGGTTCCCCTCTGTTGGTTCTGTGTGTGAGCCGTGGCCTGCACAGCTCAACAATTTGCTGCAGGAGGTCTCTGTCCACTCTATAGTGCTCCACTATCTCCAGCTTATGTAACCCCTGGTAGGTGACCTTGGGCCTGTACACTCTTCTCTGTCTCCTCACTGTGGGTTGTCCGGCAGCATTTGCATTGTCACCACTCAGCATGTTGCATATGTCGCCTTATAACAACTATGGCAGCCCCTAGCATTTTTTGTCTGAGTGAAGCTTTTTCAGTTTTCATTTCTACTAGCTTACTCCAGTGTTGCAGTTTCTCTTGAGGGAAACATACTGCACTGTTGTTTGCAGAGTTTTAAGTGCTGGGCTGGGCTAGTGTTCTGCCTGTGTTATTGCCTGATTCTGATTGTTTTCACCTGCTAGCTCTGCTAGTATTCCCTGGTAGCTTCCTACAATTTTTTGTGCTTCCTTTTTCCTTTCTGTTTCCTCAAGGGGGGGGGGGGGCGCCGCCCACACAAGCACAATCATGCACCCAGCAGCTAACACACGCGCACATATGCTTACATGGAGTAGAACTGGCCTATTCGGGTTAAAACGCGCACACACCAGCGCAAATGCACTTACAAGTCTTTAAACAGGCTTCTGCATGCCTACTCCAGCTTAAACGGGCTCACTCACGTTTACACGCACGCACTCTATCTGACTCAGACTTCCCAGCACGCACATGCGCGCATGCATGCTCAGCAAGAAACTTTGGTGTTATCCACAGCGTACACCTTCCATTTCTTGGCTTTCCCTTGCCTACCTGTTGACACACCTCTTTCCATGATGTCTAACTGACAGCTTTCACATGCCACTCTGCTCCAATGAGCTTCACTTCTTTCATACATACCCCCCTATGATGTCACCGATCTCCTGCTCTGTTACTCCCCTTATCCTACTCCTACACTCCAGGAATGTGCTCATTTGCTATGTAAAAGTGTGATTCACTATCCTAACACTCATTTACATAGGATTGCCTACTAATGCTTAGTTACATGTCTTACACTGAGCTTCCTCCCTTAGCAACCCCTACTCAGTGGCCATGTTGTTTTCAGCCTGCTACTCCCTTACATTGTAAATTGATGGTTTTCATAAAACCTGCGATTGTGGGTTTTAAATTTTAATTTTTTTGTTTTTTTGCAGCGCAGCCCATTTGCGCGGCGCTGTGCTACGTTTAAAGATCGGCAATCGCCGAAAAAAAAATAAAACATTGTTATTTTAATTTTGCATGTGGGTACGTTGCCAGTGGCCACATATTTGGCCATTGGCATGCTTCATGGAACATATGCAACCTTTATGCTGACAAGGCTCCATTGTGCTATTTGCAGAATGGTACTCAGTTGTCAACTGAGTACATTTCTGCAGCTAACATGGCTCCTACACGGACAGGTTTGTGCTTCCTGTATCACATATTTAACTCATTTGCATGCCTTTCGGCTGCAAGTGAGGTAATTTGCATATCCAAGCCCTGCCCATGTAAGAGCTGTTTTAGGAGCTCTCTTACATGCCCCTACAGGCTGTTCGTGGATCGCTCGTCAGACATGATGGCTGTATGGAGTCTTACTCTACTCTTAGACTCCGTGCAAGCCATCATGAATCTGGCCCTACGTGTTTTTCTGTGATGTCAGAACTGTACTACTGGATTATTTTAAGTATTTCTCTGTGATCACTGAACTGTTGACTAGCACTGTGTAGTAAGAAGTATTGTCTTGTGTTTTTATTTATTATTAAATATTTTAAAACCTTTCAACTCTAGAGCACATTGCATATTTATAGTGATTTTTGTACCAAGTCACTCTAATAAGCCTTGACTGTTTAGTTATACTACCAGCTGGATAATAATATTGCACAGTAATAATTGGGCACCCTTTTAAGGGCCTTTGGGTAGCTGATAAATATTAGCTGGGTGGTGGCAGTGATTACTACTGTATAGTCTGGGTAAAAGGGGCACAGCTGGAGAACCTGTGCCAGCTTTCCCCAGAAGTGTCTGTGTGGTTGTATAAACTCTTACCTCAAAGTGTGTGTGTGTGTGTCAGCTACTTAGGCAGGGACACAAAGCACTGCTTGGAGAGGGAGGTTGCTGGAAATTTTAGCTTGCTCAGCTGGCTGAGATCTGGACCCTATAGCTGTGCCAGTGGGGAGTCTTATTGGGGACTTGGAGAGCAAGGGAGCAACCACCCTGGCCTGACTATGATCTCTGTGTGCACTTAAGGAAAATTGCACTTTATTGTGTCTATTTGTTATCCTTTCCTCCTGTATGAGATGCCTCTCACTGGTGTAGTGGTGAGGATTGAGGCTCCTTGATTGCTGGGCCAGGGCACGGGCATCACATATTAATTGTTTGGCAGTGGTGGGATATCCACACCACATTTTAATTGGTTGGCAAATACTGATTGGCTTGTAGTGGTGTGGTTAGAGTGAATTCCTGTAGCTTGTGTACAGTGAGCTTTGAAGATGTTTTGTACTCTAAAACAGCCACACAGTGAATACTCAGAGTTCAGATCACAATTGTTTTATTTATTTTGTTAGCTTAGTTAGTCAGGGTGAGCAGGCAGCATGTCAGCAGAGGAGTATGGAAAGCTGACAAGGAGCCAGCTGGTGGAGATGTGCCAGGCTAGGGGACTGGTGGATGGAAACCAGACTAAGGCAGACCTGATTGCAGCCTTGGTTGCAGCTGCATCAGAAAACAGCAACCAGGATGACAATCAGACTGGCAGTGGAGATATAATACCCTCGGAGAATGGACAGCTCAACCTTTCTGCAGAGGACTTAAAAATCCATGTGGAGCTAAAGAGACTTGAGTTGGAAGCCAGGCATGTGGAAATAGAAGCAATGGGAAGACTGAGGCATCTAGAGACTGAGGAGAATGAGAAACTGCTATGCCTGGAAACTGAGAAAAAGGAGAGGCAGAGGCAGCATGAGAAGGAGATGCTGACTCTTTACCAGAGTCATGGAGGTAATGGAGAAAGGAGTAACTCGACCCCAAAAGCACAACAGGTCAGTAAATTTCTTCCGTAGTTTAAAGAGAGGGATAATTTTGATAGTTTCATTCATATGTTTGAGGGGGTATGCAAACAGTATAGTGGTGACCAGAGGCACTGGGTACGGTTCCTGACCCTCTTACTCCATGGAAAAGCTGTAACTGTTTTTTTAGAAATGTCTGATGTTGCATGTTTTGATCATACTGTTGTTAAAAATCATTTTTAAAATTGTTTAAGCTAACACCTGAAACATATAGGAAAAAGTTTCGTGAGCATAGACTCAAGGCAGATGAAAGTGTGTGTGTGTGAATATGTTGCTGAACTGAGCACTTATTTCCATAGAAGGGCTGGCATACCTTTTGGTGAGGGAACAAGCCCTTAGCACTTTGCCTGAGGACATGAGTATCTGATTAGTTGATAGTCAATGTGCTACAATAGATGAGTTGGGGAAGAAGGGAGACCTATACCTGGCAAGCAGGGCAGCCCTGTACAGGAAAGGGACTCCCATTACTGTTCATGGGTCTAAAGGAACCCATGGTGGGCAGCACAGACTGCCCCAACAGAATCTGCCAGGAGCAGGGGAACCCACTAGTCCAGGTACATGTCCCGGAGCTAGGGTTAAATGTTTTGAATGCATCCAGTGGGGCCATGTGGCATACAGATGTCCACAGAGGCCAGGTGGGGAACAAAAGGTGAGAGAGCCATTAAGTGGGAAAGACAAAATGCCAGCAGTAGGTTGTCTTGAGACAACAGGGGTACTGAACTACCATCCCACAGTTGTCCTGATAGGGAAGAATTTGGATTAGGCAGTACCATGTGCTTATGCAGTTACACACAGTCAGGCTAGGAGACAAGCATGTGGGTCTGGTAGCCTGGGGGAGATGCAGACAGACTCCATACTTGCAGCCAGGACTAGTGAGGTGGTTACTTCAGGGAGGAAGCTACTCTGCAGCAGTGAGACTGAAGGTGAGCCATAGCTGCTTGTGGGTACTGATGTTCCCTTGGTCAGTGTGACTGCAAAGGTCGAGGCGAGTAGTAGTACCCAGGTTGACAGTGAGGCATCACTGTTAGAGGATGCCAGACTTCCTGTGGAAGGAGACTGGGAAGGGTTACTAGGAGAGAGGTGATACAGGCTCAGCTCTCAGACCCTACATTGCAAGGCCTGAGTCAGGTAACTAGGGAGGTATCTGATTCTCAACGAAAGGGGGAATCTGTGTAATGGGACAAAAAGTTACTATACAGAGAGTGAACCTCTGAGGGAGGACTAGAAGGTGAGAGATTACAGCAGTTGGTAGTGCCTAGAGCCTACCATCTGGTACTTCTAGCCATAGCCCATGATATTCCCTTTGCAGGTCATATGGGCATAAAATGTACAAACAGGCATATTATGCAGAACTTCTATTGGCCTGGAATTTCCAGAGATGTAACAGGGTACTGCAGGACCTATGAGCAGGGCCAAAAGGTAGTTGAGGCAGGAGACAAGGTGAGAGCTCCTTTGATGCTTTTGCCTGTGATTGCAGAACCATTTCAATGGGCAGCTATGGATATTGTGGGTCCTCAGGGTACCCCAAGTTCCACAGGGAAAAAGTATCTCCTAGTGTTAGTAGATTATGCTACACAATACCCTGAGACAATGGCTTTGTCCTCCATTGAGGCAGAGAAGGTAACAAATGCTTTGTTAATGATTTTCAACAGGGTAAGTTTCCCAAAAGAAATACTGACTGACAGAAGTGTCATGTCAGACCTGCTGGCTTGTCTGTGGAAGTCCTGTGGGGTGAAGCACATGAAGACCACCCCCTACCATCACCAGACTAATGATGTTGTTGAGAGGTTAAATTCTACAATCAAGTCCATGCTACAGGCAGTAAAAGAGTAAAACAAATATTTGCCCCATCTGTTGTTTGCTTACAGAGAGGTTCTCCAGGAATCCACAGGTTTTTCACCCTTTGAGTTGCTGTATGGGCATAGGGTGAGGGGACCTCTAGATTTAATTTGAGATGAGTAGGAAGGTGAGTGCAAGTCTCACAAGGAGTCTCTTGTGGCATATGTCCTAAATCTCAGGACAAGGCTCAGGGAAATAATGGGCTTGGCCCAGGAGAACCTGGCAGAAGCCCAACAACGGAAAAAGGTGAGGTATGACAGGAATGCTTGAGCCAGAGAGTATGCTGTGGGGCAGGAGGTAATGGTTCTCATTCCTGTCAGACACAACAAGCTGCAAGCAGCTTGGGAGGGACCCTATAAGGTGGTAAGAAAGGTAAGAGATGTTAACTACATGGTGGAACTGCTAAGCAGAAGGCAGGGGTACAAATTGTACCATGTTAACATGATGAAACGTTACCATGATAGGGATGCCCTTGTGCTGAGCATTTGCAGTGGATTGCAAGAGGAGTCTGAGGGAGATCTGTGGACTGATCTCCTCAGTGAAGCTCAGGCTGACACCTCAGTGGAAGGGGTAGCAATGACACAGCAGCTATCTCCTACCCATGTTTGAAAAATCCAAGCAGAGTTGCTGGAATTTGGGGACATGTTCAGTGGGAAACCAGGGTTCACCCACTTAGGGCAGTACTAGATGGATACAGGACCCAAAAGGCCTATTAGGCAGGCCCCTTATAGAGTGTCTGAGAGAGTCAAGCAGACTCTGAGGGAGGAGGTACAGGAGATTTTGGAACTAGGGGTGATTCAAGAGTCCAACAGTCCCTGGGTCTCCCCAGTGGTGCTGGTACCAAAGAAGGATGGCAGCATCAGGTTCTGTGTGGACTACAGGAAATGAAATAGTCACACAGAGTCAGATGCTTACCCCATGCCTAAGACAGATGAGGCCCTAGAGCAGCTGGGTGGGGCTAAGTATCTTACAACCATTGATCTTACCAAGGGTTCCTGGCAGGTGCCCTTGACTCCCATTGCTAGAGAAAAGTCAACCGTTGTGACTCCTTTTGGCTTGTATGAGTTCACAAAGATGCCCTTTGGGATGAAGAATACCCCAGCAACTTTCCAAAGGCTGGTAGATCATATCCTGGCAGAAGCAGGATGGTTTGCCTTTGCTTACCTAGATGATATTGCTATCTACAGCCATTCCTGGCCAGACCACCTTCAGCATGTCAGGAAGGTGCTGGGCAAACAACAGAGGGCAGGGTTGACCATTAAGCTGAGCAAATGTCAGGTGGGTATGGCAGAGGTCTCCTATCTAGGACATAGAGTGGGGAGTGGTAAGATAAGGCCAGAACCTGCCAAAGTGGAAGCCATTCAGGCATGGCCTGCACCTGTTACTAAAAAGCAGGTGAGGGCATTTTTAGGGACAGCAGGATATTACAGAACATTCGTCCCCAGCTATGGCACCATAGTTGCTCCCCTCAGAGACCTTACAAGGAAGAACAGGCCAGATAAGGCAGTGTGGACCCCAGCATGTGAGCAGGCATTCCAGAAGCTTAAAGAAGCTTTGGGAGGATACACCATGTTAGCCAGTCCAGATTACAGCAAAGAATTTGTTGTGCAGGTGGATGCTTCAAACCATGGGGTGGGTGCTGTACTTAGCCAGATTTCTTCACAAGGAGAAGAGCACCCAGTGGTTTATCTCAGTTTTAGGCTCCAACCCAGGGAGGAATGCTATGCAGCTGTAGAAAAGGAGTGTCTAGCCTTAGTGTAGGCACTGCAGAAACTTCAGCCTTATCTGTATGGAAGGAAATTCACTGTTATGACAGATCACAACCCCTAACCTGGTTACACAGGGTCAGCCAGCAAAATGCCAAGTTGCTAAGATGGAACCTGGGTTGCAAGCATATGATATGTCAGTGCAGCACCTCAGTGGGATTCACAATGCCAATGTACATGGGCTCTCAAGACAGGGAATGGGGTAAGGTACACTCAGATAGACCTAACCCTCTCAAGCAGTGTTTCTCAAGGGTTACTTGAAAAACTAGCTTGAGTTCTCTGAGAGGGGGGGATGTGAAGGCTGCCAGCCTAGCCAGATAGAATTTTATAGATAATTCTATAATTTGCAAATATTAATGTAAGGCACAGGCTTGTTGTCTTAAATGGAAAAAACTGCTGTTAGATGTGGAACTGCAAAAAGATGTGCCAACAGTGCTCTCTGCTGACCAAGTGAAACATGTTGTGACCCTTTGTTCTAAAGTCGTCTCCAGCCGGTCCAGGTGAAGACATTCTTTCTGTTGTTTTATCCAAGAGTTAAATTGCTAGATTTAAACATGCAAATGTATTTTTATTGCTCTGCTTCCTAACCAGCTGCAAGATAGCACAAGGAGATATTAAGAATGTAAATGTAGTTTCTGTTAGCCTGGGAACCCTGGGAAGTGTGAAGAATGATGTAATGGTAACCAGGAATGTGATTTAAAAAACAAAGAGAATCAGAGATTATTAAGTATTTTTGTCTAACCATCCAACTCATCAGCACTCTCCCTGTTTCTATATGTAAGTTATCTTAGATTTATGTTTTCTCTTAGAAATAGCTAGAAACTAGAAAAATTAGACTGTTTTTCTGTGATGTCAGAACTGCACTACTGAATTATTTTAAGTATTTCTCTGTGATCTCTGAACTCTTGACTAGCACTGTGTAGTAAGAAGTATTGTCTTGTGTTTTTATTATTTATTATTAAATATTTTAAAACCTTTCAACTGTGGCTGTTTTGTGTAGAGATAATTTAAGCTCTAGAGTACATTGCATATTTATAGTGATTACTGTATCAAGTCACTCTAATAAGCCTTGACTGTTTAGTTATACTACCAATTGGATAATAATATTGCACAGTAATAATTGGACACCTTTCTAAGGGCCTTTGGTTAACTGATAAATATTAACTGGGTGGTGGCAGCGATTACTACTGTATAGTCTGGGTAAAAGGGACTCAGCTGGAGAACCTGTGCCAGACTTCCCCACAAGTGTCTGTGTGGTTGTATAAACTTCAAAAAACTGAACCCAGAACAAGAAAACCAAAAGACACCAACTGAATGGAAGAGAACATACATGGGAGATTTAAAAAAGTGATGAAGAAAGCAGATTATTTTTTGTTTCAAGGTTTTCTTCTTTGTCTGCAACATTCAAAAAGTTGGTGGAAAGATTTTGGCCTATTGTTTGTGAGGATGACAATATTGTACATTTGTTCCCAAAAAAAGTAACATTTTCTTACAGTAGGTTTTTTAATTTAAAAGAACTAATGAATTTGAGAAAACCTCCAACATAGGAGGTTCTAAGGAGAGTTATATGTGTGGTAGATGTAGGGTATATTGTAGGCTAAAAAGCTTGGATGGTAGTAAGATATGTGGTGTTAAATATATAGCAAGGAACCATTTTACCTGTAGGTCATCTGGAGTAGTATATATTCTGGGGTATGGATGCAGACCAACCAGATGGTATGTGGGACAGAGTAGCAGGATGGTTAAAAATAGAATATTAGAACATCTGGGAGACATTAGAAACAACAGACTTGAAAGCCCTGTAGCTTACCACATCCACATGGCCCAATGGGGTTCAGCAGCCAGTTTATTTTTGGGCATTTTAGCCAAACCGTTGCACACACAAGGGAAGAATTTCTCTTATGCATTAAACAGTTTGGAAGCTAAATTTATTATTAACTTCAACACATTAAACCCTAGGGGTTTGAATCAGGAACTAAACATAAATTTATAAAATAAATATTCATCAAATGTATTGATGCATTGTGGAAAAGTTATTTATTGTTATATTCTATATATAGGGTGACCTTAACCTTAGGGTATATATGTATAATGAAGTTTGAGTTTAGAATTATGGTATATATATTTATTAAACTGTATTTATGGTGTTTAGAATGCAACTCTTGATGATCCTGCATTCCCATTTCATTGTATTTATTAAAGGGTAGTTTTCATGTGCACTTTTTTACTATATAGTCACACAGTCACTTTAAAAATGTGGGTTCTGTTAATCAAATGTAATTTTTTAATTGATATAAATGAGTTTTTAATTCACACCAAAGTGATTTTGAAAATGTATTTAAAGCAAGGTGTTGATGCTGAAAATGTATTCCTGTTTGAAGGCATACTTCCTGAGGTACCAGGAAGCATCAATAAAATACTAGTTGGAATCTATGGTGTATCGTGGTTTTGTGAAAGTGTTCTGTGTCTGCTTTTTCCATTCAGTTGGTGTCATTCGGTTGTATAAACTCTCATCTCCAAATGTGTGTGTGTCAGCTACTTGGGCAGGGACACAAAGCATTGGTTGGACAGAGAGGGTGCTGGAGATTTTAACTTGCCCAGCTGGCTGATTTCTGGACCCCATAGCTGTGCCAGTGGGGAGTCTTATTGGGGACCTGGAGAGCAAGGGAGCGACCAGCCATGGACTGACTTTGATCTATGTGTGCTCTTAAAAGAAATTGCACTTTACTGTATGTATTCATTATCCTTTCCTCCTATATGAGACGCCCCTCACTGGTGTAGTGGTGAGGATTGAGGCTCCTTGATTGCTGGACCAGGGCATGGACATCAGACTAATTTTGTCTCTTTTTTCTCTCACCCCAAGCCTTATCCCTGTTTTTTTTTTCTTTATATTTATTTTATATTATTTTATTTTTAAGATTCTTTTTTTATTTTATTTTTTATTATTATCATGTGTCATCAAAATGTGCCCATATCATCCATGTGTACCACATTACTAAATACTCCACTCCCACTGATGCCATGTTTTTGGCCTTAGAGAGCATCAAGATGACCTGCTCTCTTGAGATAATATACTGAGGAATGGTGTCAGGTATGCATTGGGAGATGACTGGATGAGACAGGGGGTGAGGTTCGCTCCAAATCTGTCAGATAGCAGGTTGGCTATTACATCCAGTTGAGTATGGGTGGTGCCATTCACAAACAGCTCAGTGCATAGCTGGGTATTCCCTTTTAGGTTTCAGGCATAGTTAAAAGAATCCCCTGTGATTATCCTTAGCTAGGGAGGCTATTTTTGTTTAATAATTGGCTTTGGAGGACTTGACAAGACATCTAATTTGTTTGTTTAAGCTAGAGAGACATTTCTTCCCTTTGCTGAGCCAGTTTCTTCTTGTTCTTGATCATTAGTTTCTTTTGTTGTATAGCCTGTTTATACTAGGTGTCCAGCAGTGTGGCTTGTTTTTTTTTTTTTGAAAATTTTTTTCGGTTTAAATCTGGTCAGGTACAGCTGATTCTATACAACTGCCTAAATGGTTATACAGGGCATTGGTGTGCACTTCTGCATAGGAGTTCATGTTATCTGTGTTTGAGGGGGCTTTGAAACTTCTTATACCATCACTTAGTAGGAAGTAATTTGTCTTTGAAAAATTCTTAAGCATTTTTAAGCTTGATGGGGTATCTGATCTTATATTTATATCGAATAAGACTTACCAGGGAGGACATTACATGGGGAGGGGTGCAATGCTCTAACATGTTAGTGAGTACTATGTTCAGGACATTTCAACCTCTTGCGGGTGTGCTGAATAGTTGTTGCAGAGCATTTGCATTGACAAAGTTCAAGAACCTCTGAGACTGCATGTTTGTGGTCATATATGGTTACCAGTTGATGGCAGAATAGTTAAAATCACCATGAATAAGGTGTTGGGTTGTATAGCAAGTGACTTCAGTAAGTCCAGGTATGCGGTATACTTTTCCTGTTCATGGTGGTGGACCTATAGCCAGCTATGATTTGGTAGGCGGCTTTGCCTATAGTTAATTGGACATGGAGTAGCTCAAGACAGTGATACTGTTTGACCAGTCTTGAGATGTACTTATCCTTAATGAAAATGGATATACCTCCTCCTTTGGTGTGTTTATACTATCTTTGTGTTTTTAACATATGGAAAGCATTGTAGCCCTGCACAGCTGTGGTGCTTTCCATGCCTGTGAACCCTGTCTCTGTGACTGCACAGACATCTGTATCTTCAAAAGTGAGGAGTGCTTTCACGGAGTGAAGTTTCTTTTTAGACTCCTAGCATTAAGCAGCAGTACCTTTAGTTTATCCAAAGATGATTTTGTTATGTTGGGAGACTGGTTATTTTGACACTGACTAAAAAAGGCACACAGTAGGGATGGCTAATGTCTCTGTGGAACAGACTTTCTCTGGTAAAGCAGCGTGGCCTGTTGACCATGTCTTCCCAGGCAGACAGATATTGGATCTCCTTGGACTGATACCAGAAGCTAGGACAATTGTTAAAGTCAATCATTTTTTTTTGCATTGTGGCATCATCCTTACAGAAGGTAGAGTGCTGCTTAAGGCCAGGCTTATACCTGCCTGTGACACAAAATCTGAGAGCTCAGTCATGTCTTTGTTCATACAGTCCAATGAAGTATGACTCAAGTCAATCACCCCCACATGGACTATGACAAAGTCATACTGGTACTTGTGGTTGACTGACTTGACAGATACTGGTACCTGACAGGCAGCTAACCATAACCTGCTCCTTATCCAGTCTGGAGAGGGGAACACCTGATTATCTCATAATGGAGTCACCTATGACCAATGCCTATGTTATTATGTGTTGTGGTTGTTTTTTCTATTGTTATGTGTGCAAGTGGTTTCCATTTACGAGGCCTCTGTTCCTTTGATAAGTTGCTTGTGAGTACCTCTGCATATGTGAGTTTAAGTGTCATGTCTTTATTTAGTCTGGGAAGTGTGTGTGTGTGTGTGTCCTGACAACCTGGTTTGTCCTTATGTGAGAGTCTTTCCTCCAATTTCATAGTATAACTACATCTCTCACACAAAGTATTTGTTTAAGGAGTAAGTGGTTTTCACCATGCATGAGACAATACTACATTGCCTTAGGATGCCCATGTCTATCAGGCTGGCCAGAGAGTTGATGGGAAACTGCCTGTCCATGATAGCAGGGTCTTGCTGTATGTTTTATTAGGGAAAGGAAAGGGTTAATTTGACAGGACTATGATGGTAGTGCCAAGACTGCAAGAGGGACTTATACTTTGTGTAGGGAAAGGTTGATCAATAAGGCAACGTTGATCAGTGCTCAACTGAGTTGCTCCTAGAGCAGCAAAGAAACCTGGAAGGGTTTCAATGACAGCTCTTTAATTAAAAAAATGATCTTCTAGGCTTTTCTGTCTATACAGGGCATGATAATCTCCACTGAGTGAAAAGCAGCAAAATGCAAATGTGAGGCTTAAATATGAGCAAAGACAAACACGTTTTAAGCTAACTACAAATCAAGAAAGCACACAAGCCTTCCACCAGCAGTTCTCAACTCAGACAAATTAGATTAGTACACTTCTGCCACAAGGATGTAGATAAATATATTCTTAATAGAAAATAGTTGGTTTTCAGCCCAAGTGTAACAAGACCACACAAACTACCTATGACAACCCTACAACTAGCAGATACAATGTAAAACAATAAAAAGCAGCAGCAGACAGTGCATTTATTCTATTTTATTTTTTGTGAAACTGCTGAAGTGCCGTCACAGTATATAACAGAAGTGCAAAAAATACTT
Source organism: Protopterus annectens (assembly GCF_019279795.1). Classification (NCBI taxonomy): domain Eukaryota; kingdom Metazoa; phylum Chordata; order Ceratodontiformes; family Protopteridae; genus Protopterus; species Protopterus annectens. The sequence goes on along the minus strand of NC_056750.1, from coordinate 154,611,000 downwards.
AGAGCTGTTTTGTGTGTTTGCCAGCTCAGATAGACTAGGTAAACACCTACTGCCACTAGATGAATAATCCCAGTCTTCCAAACATAAAAGCACAGTAAAGGAGCCCTTCTAATGTAAAAGCACAGTAAAAGAGTGCCTAGAGTGAAATGCTACCACAAACAAACTTAAACGATGCAAAATGCTACCACAAACAAACTTAAAAGATAAGAAAATGATAACTTAATGATATGGATACAACAGTGTACTTTAAACAGTTTACAAAAGTGTGATTATTCAATAAAAGTACTTTGTTATGTATAAATGAGCCAAGAGCCACTCAATTGTACAGAGTTTACAAAGGCACTAAAACCAAGATAAGCTGATTAGTAAGCCTTCTAGTCAATAAAACTACATGCATAAATCTCAAGTGTTTCCCCAACCTAACAGACCAGGCTACCTCCTAGTACACTTGATGGAAAATCCACTCACCTCTTGGTGTAAAACAGGTGCTTGCTATAGTGTAAAATACACCACTTTATCCAACAGCTTGCTAGATAATGAGTTCAGATCAAGTAGATCAGCGGAACAGACAATTTGAGGCAAAATGTACTTTTTCAATATAAGCACAAGGAAAGGCAAATAAATAATTCAAGATATCAACAGTAGTGTAGAAAGGGAGGAGCTTGTTAAGTTTAATTTACACTAGGGGTTGTCAGTTTAAAATCATCTGGTTTAAAAAGCAGATCAACTAATGGGGGAAGAGGGTGAAAAAACCTAGCAGGGAATCACCAGCAGTGCTTTAGTTTATGCAGGCTAAGAGAACAGGTGACCTGTAGATCAGACTCTGATCAGAGAACAAACAATCTCCAGCAGGGTGTTAATCCACAGATAATGCTCACTGAAAAACGAGTCCACCATTTCACAGCAGCATATCAATCTGCTGTGGAGCTTGGACTGTGTGTGAGAGAGATATCGAGAAAGAGAGTGAGACTGATTTTGTGTGAGTGAATGTTTGCATGAAAGCAGAGGAGACTGTATATGTATGTATGAGAGAGAGAATGGGCTCTATGTACAATTGTTGTGTTTTACTTACTTTTTTTAAGAACTATATTATTTTTTTATATATTTTTGATGTAAAATGCATCCTCCATCACCAATAACATATACTACAGCAAGTTTGAAACATTAGGAGGAGGAACTATTTTACATCAAAAAAATATAAAAAAATAATGTAATACTTAAAAAAAATAAATAAACAACTAAAACACAACAATTTTACAGAGAGCCCATTTTCTAAGCACAATAATGCTCACCAGATTGTGTGTTAATGTAAAATTAAAGCCCTTCCAGGGATTTAGAGGCCCTCCACCTGTGGCATCAGGTCTCATAACACCCCTAGACAGGCATTAATTATGCATTAAGAGACACACTGTTATTCATTATTGCTTGCTTGGAATCTTTTCAAACAAAGGTAAAGTCCCAGAATTTCACTGTGTATTTAAATATCGCTCAAGAGGCAATTTAAACAATGAAAAAAAAACATGAACTGAGCAGCCTATATAATTTAAGTGAGTATCTTTCACACAGAACAAAAACAACAGGGCAACTAGATTTCTTAAATCAGAAAACAAAATGGACCAGGTCAAACAGAAAGTAGCTCTATCAGTCAGAGACAAAGAAAACAAAATACAGGTTTACTTTCCTCACCCATCAGGGAATTGCTTCAGTTTAAACAGGTTTGAAATCTTTTCAGACAAAGGGAGGGAAGAGGAAAAACAACCAGTGTCAAACAGTTTTGAGATGGTTGCCTCATACTACTACATTTAACTATTCAACACATAACAAGTAAGTTCCAGGCAGGGTAAGGACTCATTCCACTAGTACTTTACCTTTTTTGGAGCCTTTATGGAAAGCAGTAGACTCTATTCTAGAGGCTTAAAATTGATCTTCTCTATATAGTTTTACAAAGCATTACAAACTAGATTCCTTGCTCGAGTCAGAAAAGGTTGCTGGTGTGATGCCCGCACCCTGGACCAGCAATCAAGGAGCCTCAATCCTCACTACTAACATCAGAGAGAGTGTCTCATATAAGAGGAAAGGATAACAAATGCACACAGTCAAGTATAATTTCCCTTAAGTGCACACAGAGATCACAGTCAGTCTGGGGCTGGTTGCTCCCTTGCTCTCCAGGTCCACAATAAGACTCCCCACTGGCACAGCTATAGGGTCCAGATCTCAGCCTAGCTGGCAAGCTAAGCTCCAGTACCCTCTCTCTCCAACTAGTGCATCGTGCCCCTGCCCAAGTAGCTGACACATACACACACACACACACACACACACACACACACACACACACACACACACACTCTGAGATAAGTATTTATACAACTTCACAGACACTCTTGGGAAAGGCTGACACAGATTCTCCAGCTGTGCCCCTTTATCCAGACTATACGGTAGTAATCATTGCCACCACCAGCTAATAATTATCAGCTACCCAAAGGCCCGTAAAAAATGTCCAATTATTACTGTCATCTTTTGAAAAATATGTTTGTGCACCATGGTTACCCTGAACCTCTATTGGACAAATTAATAGACGAAGTTAGAACCAAGAGATTTAACCATACATACACACCACTCCTAGGGGTTAAGAGTAAAATACCAGAGCAGGTTGGTGTAACAAATTTAGTGACCATGGAGAATAGTACAAACCAGGATTCTGTGGTCATTAAAGACTTTGGGCTAAGTTTCATCACTACATATACTTTACACAGTCATTCTTGTATTAGTATTCTTCAGACAAACTGGGAACTTTTTAAAATCAACCCAAACATTTACAACAAAATGAGCAATTCTCCCAGATTAATTTTCAGAAAAGGTAAGAATCTAAAGAAATTATTAGAACAACATTGTTCTATTAAACCTTGAACTACAGGGATGAACAAATGCCAAAACTGTAATTACTGCAAGTTTGTAGAGGTAACCAACTGGTTTACCATCAATGGCACACAATATAAACTTAAAACGAAATTTAACTGTAATTCTAGATTAGTTGTGTACTTGGCTAGGTGCCAATTTTGCCCTGCATTTTACATTGGCAAAACAGCGCAGGCTTCGTGAAAGAATATATGAACACCAATACACTACAGGGAAGGGCAAAATGGATAATGCCCTAGCCAAGCACATTCATACTAACAGAGAACATAAATTCAAATTTATGGTCATAGACCAAGTTATGCATGACATCAGGGGTGGTCCCACACCTCTGCAATTGGAAGAATTTGAGTTAGTTTGTCAAGTTAAGTTGAATGCCTACAATTATCCAGGTTTGAATGAAACCTGCTCTATTAGTAGTATTTTAAAGTTGAAAAGTTTGCAGAGATGAAGTAGTAATGTCCAAGCACTTTTATTTCTTGTTTTACACATTGTTTATTCACAGTTAGTTAGTGACCAAATGTGTTTTTAAGTCATTTAGTTATATTTGTTTATAAGAATGACAATTTTAGATACCTTTGTTTATAAGAATAACAATTTACATAATAACATGTTTGGGTTTATTCCCACTTAAAGTATTGTTGACAACTGGTGCTTAGTTACTTATTTATTCTTTTTTATTTCCGTTTGTTACAAACTTGACTGTGACACTTAGTATAAGTGAGTTGTTTTTTTGTATTGTGTTTGCCTTTAAGAGATTGAAGGCTGTAACTTGATTGGTTACTAAGACAACTCATTGTTATAAAACACAGATTTGAATTCACTTTTTTGTTTCTTATGAAGTTTGCCTGTTTGGCAAATGAAAAGCACTTAAAATAAAATTACCTGTGTACCATTAAATTATTTGGTTTTACTTCAACAGCTTGCCATGGCAGAGTTTTTATTATTACTGTGCAATATTATTATCCAATTGGTAATGTGACTAAACAGTCTTAAGGCTTATTAGAGTGGCCTTGTACAATAAACTCTACAAATATGCAATGTACTCTAGAGCTTAGCTTATCTCTACAAAAAACAGCCACAGGTAAAAGGTTTTTAAATTATTTAATATAAATAATTAAAACACAAGACAATACTACTATAATACAATGTTACTCAAGAGTTCAGAGATCACACAGAAACTTAAAATAATTCCGTAGGAAAGTTCTGATATAACAGCAAAACACTTAGTCTAGTCTTTATAGTCCTAGCTATTTCTACAAGAAAACATACTTCTAAAATAACTTACTTAAGAGCATAGGCATTGCTGAGCTGGATAGTCAAGATCAAAATGCTTAATAATCTCTGGTTCTCACTGTTTACATTGAAACTGCAGTTCTGATAAAACATTACATCACATGTTTACACATTCCTGATTCCCAGGCCATAGAAACTACATTTACATTTTTTTACACTTAGAGCAATAAAGGACATTCCACGTGTAAATTCTGGTCATTAACTTTAGCCTTAAAACAACAGGCAGGATGCTTACTCCAGACTCATCGACTCCAAATTCTAACTTCAAAGGACATACAAAACATAATTTTAATTTCAAAGAACATTTGAAATGCTTGGCTTAGTTTTCCTTACAGCAGATGGCAATGTTGCTATAATCTTAAAGTTCACATTTTACAGTGGTTTCTTTCATTTAAGAAATAAGCCAGTATTTTATATTTATATTTACAAATGCCAGAATTATGTATCAAATTCTACTTGACTAGGCTGGCAGCCTTCACCCATTCTCTACCAGTCTTCACACCCCCCCCCCCTGGAGAACTCAAGCTAGTTTTTCAAGTGACCCATGATAAACGCCACTTGAGATGGTTAGGTTTATCTGGGTGTACCTCACCCCATTCCCTGTATTGAGAGCCCATATGCATTGGCATTGCTAATCCCATTGTGGTACTGCACTGACATATCATATGCTTGCAACCCCAGGCTCCATGTTAGCAACTTGGTGTTTTGCTGGCTGGCTCTGTTTAACCATATTAGAGGGTTGTGATCTGTCATTACATTAAATTTTCTTCCATACAGATAAGGCTGACGTTTTTGCAGTGCCCACACTATGGCTAGACATTCCTTTTCTATAGCTGCATAGCATTCCTCCCAGGGTTGGAGCCTACGACTGAGATAAACCATTGGGTGCTCTTCCTCCCTGTAGAAATCTGGCTAAGTACAGCCCCCACTCCATGGTTCAAAGCATCCACTTGTACAACAAATTATTTGCTGTAATCTGGACTGGCTAACACAGGGGGTCCTCCCAAAGCTTCTTTAAGCTTCTGGAATGCCTACTCAGATGCTGGGGTTCACACTGCCTTATCTGCCCTGTTCTTCCTTGTCAGGTCTGGGAGGGAGCAGCTATGGTACTATAACTGGAGACAAACTTTATGTAGTACCCTGCTGTCTCTAAGAATGCCCTCACTTGCTTTTTAGTGACAGGTGCAGGCCATTCCTGAATGACTTCCACTTTGACAGGTTCTGGCCTTATCTTACCACTCCCACTCTATGTCCTAGGTAGGAGACATCCGCCATACTCACCTGACATTTGCTCGGCTTAATGCTCAACCTTGCCCTCTGTAATCTGCCCAGCAACTCCATGACATGCTGAAGGTGCTCTGGCCAGGAATGGCTGTAGATGGCAACATCATCTAGGTAAGCAAGGGCAAACCCTCCTGCTCCTGCTAGGATATTATCTACCAGCTTCTGGAAAGTTGCTGGGGCATTCTTCATCCCAAAGGGCATCTTTATGAACTCATACAAAACAAAAGAAGTCACAAAGGCTGACTTCTCTCTAGCACTGTGAGTCAATGGCACCTGCCAGTAACCCTTGGCAAGATCGGTGGTTGTAAGATACTTAGCCTCACCCAGCTGCTCTAGGGCCTCATCTGTCCTAGGCACTGGGTAAGCATCTGACTCTGTGTGACTATTTAATTTCCTGTAGTCCACACAGAACTTGGTGCTGCCATCCTTCTTTGGCAACAGCACCACTTGGGAGGCCCAGGGACTGTTGGACCCTTGAATTGCCCCTAGTTCCAACATCTCCTGTACCTCTTCCCTCAGAGTTTGTCTGACACTCTCAGGCACTCTATAAGAGGCCTGCCTAATAAGCCTTTGGGGTCCTGTATCCACCTGGTGCTGCAACAAGTGGGTGCACCATGGTTTCCCAGTGAATGTGTCCCTAAATTCCTGCAACACAGCTTGGATTTCTTGAACCTGGGTAGGAGATAGCTGCTGGGACATTGCTACCCCTTCCACCAAGGTGTCAGCCTGAGCCACACTGAGCAGATCAGTCCCCAGATCTCCCTCAGACTCCTCCTACAATCCACTGCAAATGGTCATCACAAGGGCCTCCCTATCATGGTAAGGTTTTGTCATGTTAACATGGTACAATTTGTGCCCCTGCCATCTGCCTAGCACTTCCACCATGTAGTTAACATCACTTATCTGTCTTACCACCCTGTAGAGACCCTCCCAAGCTGCTTGCAGTTTGTTGTGTCTGACAGGAATGAGAACCATTATCTGCTGCCCCACAGAATACTCTCTAGATCAAACATTCCTGTCATACCACACCTTTTTCTGTTGTTGGGCTTCTGCCAGGTTCTCCTGTGCCAAGCCCATGAGTTCCCTGAGCCTTATCCTCAGGTTTAGGACATATGCCACAACAGACTCCTTGTGAGACTCGCACTCACCTTCCCACTCATCTCGAATTAAATCAAGAGGTCCCCTCACCCTGTGCCTATACAGCAACTCAAAAGGGTGAACAACCTGTGGATTCCTGGAGAACTTCTCTGTAAGCAAACAGCAGATGGGGCAAATATTTGTCCCACTTCCACTTAAACTGATCTGCAAATGCCCATAGCATGGATTTGATTGTAGAGTTTAACCTCTCAACAAGACCATTAGTCTGGGGATGGTAGGGGGTGGTCTTCATGTGCTTCACCCCACAGGACTTCCACAGACAAGCCAGTAGGTCTGATATGAATTCAGCATCTCTGTTAGACAATATTTCTTTTGGTGAAACCCAGCCTGCTGAAAATCTGTAACAAAGCATTAGCCACCTTCTCTGCCTCAATGGAGGACAAAGCCACTGCCTCAATGTATCGTGTAGCATAACTTACAACCACTAGGATATACTTTTTCCCTGTGGAACTTGGGGTACTTAGAGGACCCACAATATCCATACTTACCCTCTGAAATGGCTCCTCAATCACAGGCAAATGCATCAAAGGAGCTCTCACCTTGTCTCCTGCCTTGCCTACCTTTTGGCACTGCTCACAGATCTTGCAGTACCCTGTTACATCTCTGGAAATTCCAGGCCAATGGACATTTTGCTTAATATGTCTCTTTGTAAGTTTTATGCCCATATGACCTGCAAAGGGAATATCATGGGCTATGGCTAGAAGCGGCAGACGGTAGGCTCTAGGCACTACCAACTGCTGTATTCTCTCACCTTCTAACCCTCCCTCAGTGGTCCACTCTCTGTACAGCAACCCTTTGTCCCAGTATACAGATTCCTCCTTTCCTTGAGAATCAGGTGCCTCCCTAGCTACTTGCCTCAGTCCTTTTAATGTAGTGTCTGAGAGCTGAGCCTGTCTCAACTCTCTCCTTGTAAACCTTCACAGGTCCCCTTCCACAGGAAGTCTGGCATCCTCTGACAGTGGTGCCTCACTGTCAGCCTGGGTACTACTGCTCACCTCTACCTTTGCAGTTACCCTGTCCAAGGGAACATCAGTACATACAAGCAGCTGTGGCTCACCTTCAGTCTCACTGCTACAGCATAGCTCACTCCCTGAAGTAACCACCTCATCAGTCCTGGCTGCAAGTATGCAGTCTGTCTGGGTCTCCCCCAGGCTACCAGACCCACATGCTTATCACCTAGCCTCACTGTGTGTAACTGTATAAGTACATGGTACTGCCTCATCCAAATCCTTCCCTCTCAGGACATCTGCAGCATGGTAGCTTAGTACCCCTGTTGTCTCAAGACAACCTACTATTGGCATTTTGTCTATCAGCTAACCAGATCCTCATGTCCTCAGGCAAAGTGTTAAGGGCTTGTTCCCTCACCAAAAGGTCTGCCAGCCCTTCAAAAGTTGTGACTTGCCATCCACTCACCCAGCTATGAAAATAAGTCTCAGTTCAGCAACATATTTACAAATATTTTCATCTGCCTTGTGTCTATGCTCACAAAACATTTTTCTATGCATTTCAGGTGTTAGCTTAAAACATTCTAAAAGACATTTTTTACAGCAGTATAATCAAAACAGACATAGTCAGGCATTTTTGATAAAAAAGTTATAGCTTTCCCATGGAGTAAGGGGGGTCAGGAAGCATACCCAGGGCCTTTGGTCAACACTATACTGTTTGCATACCCTCTCAAACATATGAATGAAACTATCAAAATTATCCCCCTCTTTAAATTGTGAAAGAAATTTACTGACCTGTTGTGCTCCTGGGGTCCACTTACTCCCTTCCCCATTACCTCTATGACTCTGGCAAAGAGTCAGCATTTCCCTCTCATGCCTCCTCTGACACTCCTTTTCTTTGGCTTCTATCTCCAAATGCCTGACCTCCAACTCAAGTCTCTTTAGCTCCAGCTGGATTTTTATGTCCACTGCTGAAAGGTTGAGCTGTTTATTCTCCGAGGATCTTGTATTTCCACTGCCAGTCTCATTGTCCTTCGCAGAAATGTTGCGCTGTCCATTCTCCGAGGATATTGTATCTCCACTGCCAGTCTGATTGTCCTCCTGAATGTTGTTTTCTGATGCAGCTGTAATAGGTTCATAGGTTCATAGGTTCATACTAGGCTCTCTGCCCTGGGGCAATTATAAGCCTAGCCCAATTCTGTATGGCTTACGCCACCCCTTGATTTGAGTATACTGTGCCCTTTTTAAGGTTTAGTTTACTGTGCCTCTGTCTAATAGTGACATGGGAGTAATCCCTGGGACAAACCTAAGATCCCCCATCCACTTATCGAGATTCCTCTTGAAGAGATTCAGTGAGGTGCTCTGCCTCACATGAACTGGAATTCTATTCCAGAGTGAAGGGAGCCTCTGGGTTATGAACCTGTCCCTCCAGCAAGTTCTATTTATTTCTGTGCTGAGGTTCAAGTCCCTCGAGCGTGTGGCTCTAAGGGATTTAGATTTACTGAGGTGGAGCATGTCCATTAATTCTGGATTTGACATAGCTTTGTATGTCAGGCATAGATCACCTCAAAGTAGGCGGTATGCAACTGAGTAGAGCTGGAGTTTTTAACCGAGCAGCATATGGCATCTGTTTGAGACCCTTGATCCTCTTGGTGAGATACTTTTGGGGTCTTTCTAATTGCTGCAGGTGTCGGGTAAGGTACATCCCAAAGGGGCATTGTATTCTATGATGGGCCTGATGAGGGATGAATAAAGGGCACGATTACCTCTCTTGATCTAGATGTGAAACCCTTCGTGATGAGGTGGGCTATGTAGAAGGTCTTTCTAACCACTTTGGCAATGTGGTTTTCAAAGGAGAGATTGCTATCAAATTGGGTCCCCAGGTCCCTAATAACTTTCTCTGTACTTAATGGGTTTCCACCTATGTGGTAATTTGTGGGCACATTGTTTTTGCCAAAGGGTATGACTATACATTTTTTGGCATTTAGCTTTAAACCATGGTGCTGGCACCAGTTATCTGTCTCTGTGAGACCTTTTTGAAGGATGTTTGTGTCAGCTGGAGAGTTGATTATGGCGCCCAGTTTGCAGTCGTCTGCGAACTTGGTGAGCCATAGTCCTCCATGTTTGCCTGTACCTCGGAAAAGTATATACCGAACAAGAGTGGTCCCAGGACAGAACCCTGTGGGCCACTTGTGACGGTTTTGAGTCTGACATGGCTCCAGCAACTCTCACTCTGTGGGTTCTGTCTTTGAGCCAGTTTGTGACCCATCTTGTGACATAGGGGTTTATATTTAAGCTGGATAGCTTATCTATGATACCCCGAGTGGGGTATTGTGTCAAATGCCTTTGCAAGGTCCAGATAGGCTGTGTGGACTACCTTCCCTTCATCTATGGCTTTGGTGACTGTTTCAAAGAAGTCAACCAGGTTCAAAAGGCAGGATCTGCCCTTGACAAAGTCGAACTGGGTAAGATCTAGTGTCTGTAGGTCCCCAATGTCTTTGTTTATGAGCTCCATGATGATCCTCTCCATAGCCTTGCAGACTAAGCTAGTCAGGCTTATGGGGCGATAGTTTCCAGGGTCCGTAGAGGCTCCACCTTTGTGGAGTGGGACCACTGTTGCTGTACGCCATTCTGTGGGCACATATCCTGTAGTGAGGCTAAGATTGTATAGCTGTTTTATTTGAGGGATTAGTTCCTCTTGGAGTTCATGTAGGACACAACCTGAGATGCAATCTGGTCCCATGGAAGCAGTGTTTTTTGCTTTGGAGAGGGCAGCCTTCACCTGAGCATCTGAGATGTTTGGGAGGCGGCCCTCTGCCGGGATAGATAATTGCTCTTTTGGGGGGGGGGTGGAGAAGTTTGCACTGAACCTGTCTGCCAGGATATTGGCGATGTCTGTGGGTTCAGTGTATTTTTTGTCATTTAGAATCAACTCAGAACAAGTCTGGGAGTTGCATCCCAGGTTTCTAACATAACTGAAAAAAGCCTTATGATTATCTTTGGTGTCCTGTGTAATTTTTCTCTCGAAGCTGGCCTTGGAGGATTTTATGAGGGATCGTAATTTTTTGCTAGTACTGATCAGAGATGCCTTCCCTATTAGGGATTTTGCTCTATCATGTAGTAGCTTCCTCCTTCTGTTGTACAGTTTATTTATGGCAGGGGTTCACCAGACGGACACCTGCCTTTGGATGATTGGGTCTTGGTTTTGTTTGGGATAGCATGATCCATGCATTCCTGGAGATGTCCGTAGAATGCATTTATATAGGATTCTGCAGTTTGGGTCATAGTTTCCACTGGCCCTGGGGCCTTGAAGGATTCCACTTCAGTTTTGAGAAGTGAGAAGTTTGCTTTTGAGAAGTTTTTCACTGTGGTTTTCTGGGCTGGGGGTGGGGTCGGGATGTGGACATCCAGTGAAATTAATTTATGGTCTGATCTTACCAATGAGGGATATACTTCTGGTGTGGAGCATAGAGTCCCCATGTTGGTAATGATCAGGTCTAGTATGTTGAACCCTCTTGTGGGAGTGGTGACTAGTTTCTCCATAGCATTTGAGTTTATAATTTCCAGGAATCTTTAGGCTAAGGTGCTGGGGCTTGAGTAGTGCTCCCAGTCAATGTTTGGGTAGTTGAAGTCGCCCAATATAATGGTGTTCAGAGAGATCTTTATGTTCTCCAATGTTTTCAGGAAAGCCGAGTGGGATTCCTGACTTTGAGAGGGTGGTCTGTAGGATGCTATAAACTGAAAAGCAGTCTTGCCCACTGTTAGTTGCACATGGATGGTCTCCGATACTTTGTGCAATGCCACTAACCTGGAGGTGTGGATATCATTGATAAATATGGACACTCCCCCTACTTTTGTGGTTCAGTCCGGGTTTTGGGGCCGAAAAGCATGATATGAGGTATAGCCTGGTAGTGCTGGGGTGCTCTCTGGAGCCTTGAACCAGGTTTCTGTCACTGCACAGATATCGATGTTCTCCATACTGAGGAGAGCTTTGAGTGCGTGCATCTTGAGATTAAGACTTCTGGCGTTTAGCAGCATTACCCTTAGTTTCTTGTTCCTTGTGCTGTCTATGGGGGTGGGTTTGACTTTTGAGCCTTGCCTAAAAAGGCAATACGCGGGTGGCAAGAGCCTTTGCCAATATCCGAAAGCCCAGTGGTGACAGGTGCAAGCCGTCCCTAGCGAAACAACGTGGCTTGTCGAGCATGTCATCCCAGGCTGACAGACACTGGATCCCCTTTGAATGACACCAACATTTTAGCCAATTGTTAAAATCGATCATTTTGTCTTTGTACTGTGGCATCATTCTAGGTGAGGGTAAGATGCTGCTCAAGGTCAGGGTCATACCAGCCTGGGCTACATGATCAGAGAGCTCCTCTATGTCTCTTTTCATATAGTCCAGGGAGGTACGTCTCAGGTCATTCACACCAGCATGTACAATGACTGAGTCATATTTGTATTTGCTTTGGAGTGACCTGAGTGCTTGCGTTATGTGTCGGATCCTAGCACCTGACAGGCAGCTCACCGTGACCTTCTCTTTATTCAGCCTGGTGAGTGGGACGTCAGTGTATCTGACAATAGAGTCACCTATAACAAGAGTATCAGGTGTGTTATTCAGCCTTGAGGGCTGTGGCTGCTTGGCACACTGACTTTGTGGGTTATGTGTTGTGTGTGTTTTGTTTTGAGGTAGCGTTTGCTTGGATGTCTGCTTTGGAGGTCTCTGTTGCTTAGGTAGATTTTTATTTAGAGCCTCTGAGTATGTTTTTGTGTATTTATGTGTTTGGTTCGCTGATGTGGTGGGACTATGTGATACTGGAATTGTGTTGTGTGAGGTTACCTTCTCCTCCTGACTGGTTACACCAGTTTTGAGATGAGAGAGATCAGCCTCCAGTTTGGCTAAATAGTTGCATCTCTCACATATATTTGAACCTGTTTGGAGGAGGAGAGGGTTGTCCGTGTACTTGAGACAGTTGTAACTTTGCCTCAAAATTCCCAGATTCACCAGCTGGACTGGAGAGGAAACCATTGACTGACCTTTGGACATGCTAGAGTAATAGGGAAACTGAATTTAAGACAGGCCAATAGAGGACAGGGTAATTGTAGAGAGTATAAGAGTAAGTAATGCTTCTGGTTTAATAGTGCTAACTTGTAGGATTACTTAATTGGACCAGTGAAGGGCCTTAGAATGAGAATATGGCGTTTAAATTGAGAGATAGAGCAGTTCTAAGGGAAAAAGTGAAGAGCAGAATTTGTGGAGCCAGAAATAGTTTAAACCCAATTAGGCGGCGCTGCCCGCTGTTGTGCTATGCTCAAAAATGCGCAAAACCATGCAAAAGAGGGTTTTAAGAGAGGAAGATGAAGGAGTTTTGGAATTGACCCAAAATTGCCAATAAAACTACAGTTTCAAGTCAGTAACCACTCCCACAGTGTTAATCAGTGGTAATCAAGGCTGCAATCAGGTCTGCCTTAGTCAGGTTTCCATGCACCAGTCCCCTAGCCTGGCACATCTCCACCTGCTGGTTCCTTGTCAGCTTTCCATACTCCTTTGCTGACATGCTACCTGCTCACCCTAACTAAGATAACAAAAGAAATAAAACAATTGTGATCTGAACTCTGATTATTCACTGCATGGTTGTTTTAGAGTACAAAACACCTGCAGAGATCACTGCACATAATCTACAGGATTCATTCTACCCACACCACTACAAGCCAATTAGTATTTGCCAAATAATTAATATGTGATGTGGATATCCACCGCCACCACAAATGTGAAGTGGATCTCACCACTGCAAACCACATGTGATGCCTGTGCCCTGACCCAGCAATCAAGGAGCCTCAATCCCCACCACTAACACCAGAGAACTAACACAAGAAAAAACTTGATGAGTGTATGGGAAATAGGAAATACACCCCAGGATCACTTCTGTATCTCTGCTCGACAGTGGCACAGGAAAATAACTTTCTTGGGTGGAGTAAGCCAGGGAACCTTGTTGGCTAGGCTTACATAGGCCCTTGGGCTGATAGCCTAGTACCTACCTATGAACCTATGAACCTATGAGACCGTGTCTCATGCAAGAGGAAAGGATACCAAATACACACAGTAAAGTACAATTTCCCTTGAGTGCACACAGAGATCACAGTCAGTCTGGGGCTGGTTGCTCCTTTGCTCTCTAGGTCACCAATAAGACTCCCCACTGGCACAGCTATAGGGTCTATATCTCAGCCTAGCTGACAAGCTGACCTCCAGTACCCTCTCTGCCCAACCAGTGCTTCATGCCCCTTCCCAAGTAGCTGACACACACATACACTTTGAGATAAGTGTTTATACAACTTCACATACACTGCTGGGAAAGGCTGACACAGATTCTCCAGCTGTGCCCCTTTACCCAGACTATATTGTAGTAATCACTGCCACCACCAGCTAATAATTATCAGCTACCTAAAGGCCCTTAAAAGGGTGTCCAATTATTACTGTGCAATATTATTATCCAATTGGTAATGTGACTAAACAGTCTTAAGGCTTATAAGAGTGGCATTGTACAATAAACTCTATAAATATGCAATGTACTCTAGAGCTTAGCTTATCTCTGCACAAACCAGCCACAGGTAAAAGTTTTTTAAAATATTTAATGCTGTTGATGTTGTTGTGTCTTTCGGCTTTTCCCGGTTAGGGGTCGCCACAGCGGAACTCCGGTCTGCTAATTATTGGCAGTAGATTTTTATGTGCTGAGTTGCTGGCCCTGACGCACAACCTTCAATGAAGGTACGCCCATTCACACATGTTTCCACACAGAAGACGCTCTAGCTGAGAATCGAACAGGACAACGTCTTACTGTGAGGCGACAACGCTACCGCAGCATAAATAATTAAAACACAAGACAATACTACTACAATACAATGCTACTCAAGAGTTCAGAGATCACACAGAAACTTAAAATAATTCCTTAGGAAAGTTCTGATATAACAGAAAAATTCTTACCCCAGGATTCATGAAGTCTGCACCAGGTGCCAGAGTAGCATCGGCGATCTAGCACAAAATATGCCCGCTAAGCGATTCAGGTACGAGCTGTTTCCACGTGCACTACCAGCATATGCCAGAGCTGCGCAGCTCCCGGTGCATGTATGCTAATTACCCCATGCATAGCAGTGTGGCATGCAAATGAAGGTATATAGCGATTCATGAGGTGGTGTAGGCGTAGCATAAGCATGTAGAAATGTAAACCAATAAAAAGGTTTACATTTTGTCAAACATAAAAATGGAGCCATGAAAACAGACCAAACTTACATATTATAATGTTAATATATGCCATTGGCTAAATATATAGCCAATGGCATAAAACAACATGCACAGCATATAAAAAATAACATTTAATGTCATAGCCACACTAACGCAAAGTAAAACTGCAGTGCATCTGTGTGCAAATGGGATCACAAGAAAAATATATTTAAATGTCATAAAACTGCAATGTAACACAATTCATGATATCCCCATAATAGTCAGTGGCATGCATGTTATACCACAACCATGGCGCAAGGGCTGCTAAGGGTCTGTGATAGTGTTCCGTGCGGTAACTAGGAATTAGCAGTCAATGCCATGCAAATGTGTCAAGTAATACTGAATTGCAAATGCCCCGCCGATGTAAGGATGTACCACACGGCATAGCAGTACAACACCGAGGAGTGGCTTGGAGGTAAAGATGACATCAAGAGAGGGGCGCTCCACCGTAGCTGTAAGCACATTGGATCATTGCTAATTCATGTTGCGTGTTGCTAAGCAAAGCCGCAGGATAGGGGTGTGGAAGTAGCCATAGCTTTGCTTAGCTGAGAGCACACAAGGTAACCAAATGTTCATGTGAATGTGGATGAAAATGCACATGAAACCTGGTAAATGGCTGTGCACGGCGTGCACCACAGCTGAAACAGGAAGGATATGGGAAGACAATAAGGAAATGCTGCAGCATGGTAATTGGAGTACAAATGAATAATTAACGCCTAGAAACTCACAGTGGGCCATAGACAACAGCTAACAAGGCTGCTAGCAGCTACCTGCAGAACAGGAAAGGGGAGGTGCTGTACAACAAAAAAAGAGAACTGTCACAACAGAACAAAGCAAACTTGCGGTAGATCAGCTGCATAACACATTTCCCAAAACAATCCTGGGTTGTGAAAGTACAAAACAAGAAAGTCGGCAGATGGATGCATGCCTGGCAATGGGAGGGGAATCTGGTTGAAATTGAGGTAAAGGGCAATAGATGAATCATGGCAGCCAAGCGTAAGTCAACACCAAAAGCCCCACAATAGCAGTACCTGCTGTAAAACCAATAATTAAGATACCCTGTAGCTGGAATAGCATAAACACACCCAATTACACTAGCATCGTCCATTGCACAATAGTATAAGGTGTGAAAGCCCCACACACTTGTGTATTCCCAAACACTCTGCACCATTGGTGTATACAGACAGGGAACTTTTAATATGTACATGTTAGGGGCCACCATAGCTTTGATTCACCAGCATGTGTTGGAGACTGACGGTGGTGTGAAGGATGATGCTGACAACCATCTCAGGCACTGGAGGAGGAGAAGAGTGTTCAGACCCAGGGTAACCTACCAGGGGCTACATGATCTGGAGATAGTAGAGCATTACAGGATGGACAGAGACATCACACAGCAACTTGTTGAGCTGTGCCGGCCATGCCTCAGAGCCAGAAGTAACAGAGAGGAACCCATCCCAGTGAACACAAAGGTATGTGTAAGCTTGAGAATACTAGCCACAGGTACCTTCCAAAGGCTAACTGGGGATATCATGGGGATCTCACAGGCATCAGCATTCAGGGTACTCAACCAGCTCCTGGATGCCATGTTACCACATGCCAATGAGCACATATACTTCCCCTGAATGCAGGACGAGTTGGCCAGCAATATACGTATCTTCCACCATGTGGCAGACTACCCGGAGGTACTGGGTGCAATAGACTGCACGCACATACACATCAAGTCACCACCCAGTGAGCAGGGTAGGTGCTACATAAACTGCAAGGGATTCCCCTCCATAAACTGCCAGGTCATGTGCAATGCCGAGGGCGTTATCATGGATGTGTGTGTTGGCAGCCCTGGAAGCTATCACGACTCCCACATCTGGCATGCCTCACAGCTGTATCAGGTATTTGCCAGGGGGGACATCCCATATGGCCACCTGGTGGGGGATGCTGGCTATGCACTAGAACCATGGATGATGACTCCCATCAGAAATGCACACACAGCCACACAAGAATGCCATAATGAGGCACACGCAGAAACCAGAATCATCATAGAGTGTGTGTTTGGGATGCTGAAATCATGGTTCCATTGCTTGGACATATCTGGTGGAGCCTTGCGGTACTCTCCAGGAACATGTGCCCACATCTTCATAGTATGTGCCATGCTACACAATATGATCCTGCGGAAACAGCTGCACCAGGAACAGAATGATGAAGTTCCTCACAGCCCACCACCATTGCCAAGGGACCCACAGGCACAGAGTGACTCAGAACATGAACACCCTGTGCTAGCCCCAATAGGCAGACAGAGGTGTGCCCAGTATGCCCATGCCTTGGCAAAGAGGGAATGTATAGCACACACACTGACAGTGTAGGCACTCATGGACTGACACCCTTCTCCACCTGTACACACAGTAAACATGGATGGCACAGACACACAACCACCTGTAAATTGTCATGTATAGGTGGTCTAATGTGTGCATCCTACATAGGTAGCCCTCAACTATTGTACACACAACCACCATTGGCACAAGGTAAGTCAATACCTGAACAGTAAATTAAGCTATCAGCATATGTCCATACTGTATGTACAGGTTCATAGATACATAGGTAAGTACATGCCCAACTGCCGAGGCCACTCATAAGCATAGGCAAAAAGTGACTGCTGTCACCACCCCATCGATGAATTAACTGTCCCTTTGTGGAGCAGAGCCATTTGTGGGATCCCTGGGGTGTAGCCACTGTTCCCCACCCTTCCCTGGAGTGTTAGTGAGGGGTTTTGTATAATGTAATCAGGGATGTAGTTCCAAATAATGGGGAGTATCCCTGACAGGAATCTTCACAGATGTTTACATGTTACATAGTATACCTTAAACACAGCTTGCATATATAGGTAGTTTTCCACAGATTAATAAACATGTGGAACATACAACTGCTGAAATGTGCGTTAATCACCCTTGCACTACCAGTGCCTGCTCTGAGAGGTAAGATATCACTGCTAGGATTAGAACATGCAACCATGTACACATTCATCACAATAACATTCCACTAAGCTACCTGAGATGTACCAATGGCAGTCGTGTATACTGACAGGATAAAACACAAAAGGTAGGAATGTGGTGAAATAGGACAAACTGGCATGTACCCAATGAAAGGTGTATGTTATACATATATATAATATATATATATATATATATATATATATATATATATATATATATATATATATACATCATCATATATAGAGGGAAGGAGAGAGAGAGAGATATATGTCGATATATGAGCATATACATATATATGTAGATATATAGATAGATTAACAACATCTACATAACCATGGAGGTACATATAAATGGGATACCTACCACATACCGACTGCTTTACATACTGACGTGCGTAATCCTGAGGCTTAAGGTCTGAAAGAAGACAGTACCGAAACACCAGATGCGCGAGGTGTAAAATCATGATGTTAAGGGACAGTTAGTCAGTGCTCTGGAGTTGCGGTTCAGGTAGGTTACTGTGTGTAAGTGTGTTTCTTAGGGCTGTAGTATGTGTAAGTGTGTGTTCTGGGTGTGGTGTGTGTTCTTGGGGGACTGTAATGTGTGGGTGTGGGTTAGCTTTGTGTGTCTGTTTGTGTGACCTAAGAGGTAGAATATTAAAGTGGGGGGTGGTGTGGGGGGGCACAGACACCTACATGGAGGGTGTAGGGGTGATTGGCCACCTGCTCATATGTAGTGTAGGATGGTTTGTTTGGATGTGGTGGGTAGCAGTGTGTCTGTGTGTGCGTGTGTGTTTTCCATGTTCGTGTTACTTTCACAAGTTAGTGTCGCTGTCGGTAATGTGGGGTAGGGGAGTCTGGTCCCAGTACTGTGTGCATTGGAACACTGTGGTTTCGGGATTCCATAGGTATCCCGTTTACAGTGGTTGAAGTGTTTATATATGTGTATAACATGGACCATAGCAATCAGACATTCCACCACTACAAACCTTTATGAACAAAGGATATGGAGAGTATATGCCTATACACCATTACAAATATGTGCTATGGACATGAGCCAATGATAGTGTTACCACCTGTCCCACTTTGCGAGGGACACTCCCTCTTTGGGTGGTTGTGTCCTGACCAAATATATTAAACGTGGCAAATGTCCTGGGATTGTAGGACATAATTATGTCCCATATGTACTGTAATAGTTGCATACAATAGTTATTTCTGTATCTAAAATACCTACATGTTACAAGAAACAGGATAAGCAACTAAACTGCTACAAGAATAAGCTTATATTTAGGCAAGAAAGGAAAGTTCTATCCCTTGTACTGACCATGGGTCAGTGTCAACCTGTAAATTCTGATGTGCGTCCCGAAAATGTCCCACTATGGCCATATGAAAAGGTGGCAACCCTAGCCAAATAGGGTCAGTCACCAACACAACTACGATGACTGCAAATACCTATGACAGAAATACACAGCTTTCATGTAGTGACACTTTATTACATAGAGATGTATTACCAAAGGGATTCAAGGACTAACATCACCTGCATGCTATACAGGAACCACATAACAGTGCCTTAATGAATCAGCCTACAAGTACCATTGTATTAGTCCACAGAAGGATAGGTGTTCAAATAGGAAAGGAACCCTCACGCACATATCGATTATGTATAAAAGCAGTTCCTACACACCTGCATCTGCTATGCACACCCATCAACATCACCCCCACACCCAAACATATTACAATACAAACTATAATAACATCACAAATCATTCACTCACTGTATGACATCTGCAGAAGCCTTAACATACCTTGTCAGAGACACACTAACATGGCCCTATGTGAAATAGTTGCTGTTATACAATGGAACAGCTGCTGATGTTACAGGGTTTGTTTGCACTAATCCCATTTCAGAGGGTTGTGTGTACACTGGGATGTGTTAGCAATTACTGAGTAACAGCACAGTATGCTACACTTGTACACCAAGTCAAGGATGTCTGGTGAGCACACTGTAAACCACATAACAGTTCATGCATAGCCATACAGCCTTGAGCTGCCCAAACATCCTTGCCAGACTTAAACATCTGCAGAAGTATCAGGTACAAACAAACCCTGCATAAGTAGCAATGTTCTGAAATATAACAGCTGTACTCACATGTAGAATAAAATTGTCTAGGCATTACACACAGTCCATGAGAGTCATGAAGCTAACATATCTCTGTGTGTCTCCATATAGCTGTTGAAATATATCACAAACAATGCATCCAGGCCATCTTCCTGGAAAGTAAAGCAAACGGACAATGCCCAAAAGGAGTACTCAGTTGTACACCACTGTTGCCATGGTATCGGCTAATGGAGTAGCTGCACAGCTGATGTGCATCTAATTAACTACTTTGGAACTGCAGTTGGTAAACAGGATACCACATGTTACCGATATGTAACTAGAAAATGATGTGTTATCACACATTCAAACCATCCGTATATAACAGCGGAACATTACAAAGAACATTGAAACACAAACTGAAAAGGATTGAATCAACAGTTAACAACACCTCGGGTTACTAATAAGGTATGTAAAACAGTCCTTATGTCTGTGTATGTAGTACCTTTCTGTAGTATTTAAAGTGCACGCAATCCATATAGTGCAAACAGTTATCTTATAGTGATGTATTGTTAAGCATAGTAATGCTTGTAGTATTTGCGTGTACTGCTGTAGGTCACAAGGCAAACACCGCATACACCACAAGGGATGCTATATAAGGGCTTTGAACAGAAATACTCCTCACCAGCCACTGTCAGTGGCAGGGCTGGTCCAACAAGTATGTGCTATAACAGGGGATAGTATATGTTGATATATTGTAACTGTAGCCATATGTATGGGTGTATTACTGAGAATAACATGTCAAAGGTTGGGCCACTGTGCAATTATGATTTGCATTGTGGGATATTGTGCCAATAACTGTGTAATGTACAGTATTGTAGGCAGATATGTATTACAATCTACATAGCATTACTGTAATGTTAGGCAAACATTAGTTATGTCCATTGCCATTTACAATACACAATAACAGGATACATATGTCAGTTAGCCATCCAACAGTTTATCAGCATGATAGCAAAGTAAAATGGAAGAGCTAGTTAACTATCCATGCACATAAGACATGTAATATGTGCAAAGGTAGGTACTAGGCTGTCTTACCAAGGGTATTTATAAGCCTAGCTAGAGTGTGTTGGCTTTCATCACCCCCATAGGTTGGTTCTCTGTGCCTCTGAACAGCAGAGCCAACAGTTCCCTGTGTCTCTGTCCAGCAGAGCCACTGCAGTGATCCCCGGGGTACATGTCTGTCTCCCATCCATATGTTAAGGTTTC
The DNA here is from genome assembly GCF_019279795.1 of Protopterus annectens. Taxonomy (NCBI): domain Eukaryota; kingdom Metazoa; phylum Chordata; order Ceratodontiformes; family Protopteridae; genus Protopterus; species Protopterus annectens. The sequence continues at coordinate 154,589,788 of NC_056750.1, read as the reverse complement.
CCTTGAAGAGTGCTAGTGAGGGGCCCTGCCTGATGTACATTGCAATCATGTTCCAAAGCATGGGGAGTGTCTGGGTCAGGAATCTATCCATCCAGCATGTCCTAGTCATTGTTGTGGTTAGGTGTATATCCCTAGAGCATGTGGCTCTCAGGGGCCTCTGTTTAGGTGGAGCATATCCAGCAATACAGGGTTGGACATGGGCCTTGTATGTCAAGCAGAGATCACCTGTGAGTATGTGGTATGCAACGGAGTACAGCTGGAGTTTCTTAGGTTGGGCTGCATAGGTCATCTGTTTGAGGTCAGTAATCCTCTTGTTGTGGTACTGGTTTGGTCTTCCAAGCTGTTGCAGTTATCTTATAAGGTATATCCCAAATGGGGTGTTATATCATTTAATGGGTCTAATAAGTCATGAGTAGAGAGTCACAATGGCCTCCTTTGATCTGGATGCGAACCCATTAGAGATTAGGTGGGCCATGTAGAATAATATTCTAACCACCTTGTCATTATGGGTATCGAAGGAGAGATTGCTATCTACTGGGGTTCCCAGATCCCTTATTACCTTTTCTGTATGTAGGGGACTAGCACCTATGTGGTAGTCCATGTGTAATTAGTTATATCCAAAGGGGATGACTATGCACTTTTAGGCATTCAGCTTGACGCCATGATATTAACACCAGGTATCTGTCTCAGTGCAACCCTTCCAGAGGGTGTCTGTAACAGCTGGGGAAACAATTATGTCCCCTAGTTTGCAGTCGTCTGCAAACCTTTTCAACCAAAGCCCTCCTGTGCTTGTCTGTACATCAGAGAAGTATATATCGAATATGAGGGGTCCTAGGACTGAGCCCTGGGGGACACCACCTGTAACTGGTATACAGTCGGACCTAGGGTATGCAACTCCCACTGTGTGGGTTTTGTCCGTGAGCCACTTTGCAAACCATCACATGACGTAGGGGTTAATGTTCAGGCGGATGGGTATGTTGATAATACCAGAAGGAGGAATGGTATTGAAAGACTATGGGAGATCTAGGTAGGCTGTGTGGACCTCCTTACCCTCATCTAATGCCTTGGTAACTGTCTCTAAGACGTTCCCCAGGTTTAGGAGGCATGGTCTGCCCTTAACAATGCCAAACTGGGAGGGGTCAAAGGTTTGGAGATACCCAATGTCTCTGTGACTGAGATCCATGATGTGCAGCATAGCCTTGCAGACCAGGTTAGTCAAGCCTATAGGGAAATAGGTCCCATGGTCCGTTGTGGCGCCACCTTTGTGGAGTGGGATAACTGTTGCTGTGCACCATTCAGGGGGCACTATGCCTGATGTGAGGCTATTATTGAACATGGTGCGTATGTGGGGAGACAGTGCATTCTGAAGTTTGTGTAAAGCGCAGCCTGGGATGTTGTCCGGTCCCATGGATGCTGTGATATTGGCTTTAGAGTGTGCAGCTTTGAGAGGAAGGGGGGAAGGTAGCATTGAACCTATCTGCCAGGATGTTGCCAATATCAGTTGGTTCTGTATTGTTCATGCCTTTGTGCTGTAACTCAGAGTAGATATGGTTTTTGACATAGAGATAAGTGACATAGCTATAGAATGCTTTGTGTTTGTTGTTGTAATTATAGGTGGTTTAGTTTTCATAGCTACCTTTGGATGATCTTATAAGGGATCTCACTTTCTTACTGCGGCTGGCCAGGGAATTCCTCCACGCATGAGATTGTACTCTCATTTGCAACAGTGTCTTCCTCCTGTAGTACAGTTTGTTTATGGCAGGGGACCACCAGATTGGTTTCCTTAATTAAGAGTATAGCATCTTGGTTCTGTTTGGGATAGCACAAGCCATGCACTCATGTAAGTGCTTATAGAGTGCATTTGTGTAGGATTCAGCAGTTGTAACAGTATTGTCCATCTGGATGGGTGTTATGACATTCACCACATCTGTCTTAAGAAGCATGTAGTTGGCTTTGTAGACATATTATATTGTGGTTCCCTTAATGGAGGGTGGGGTTGGGATGTGGATATCAATGGTGTTCAGCTCATGGATGGATCAGACCAACGAGTAGTTGACTTCACGTGTGGAGCACCGGTCACTCATGTTGGTAATGCCTAGGTCTAGGATATTGTTGCCCCTGGTAGGTGTGTGGATATGTTGATTCAGGGCATTGGTGTTTATGAATTCCAGAAAGCGTTGATCTAATGTGTTGGTACACAAGTAGTTTTCCCAGTTAATGGTGGGGTGGATTCAGTGAGACTATGTGATGAGTTTAGTGTGGTGCGAATGTTTACCTTCTCCACATGACTGTCAGGGTCAGGCTTGGCTGGAGAGAGCTTTACCTCCAGTTTGGCTAGATGAGTGCATCTTTCACAGGTTGTAGTGCTGGGTGGTAGGTGGAGAGACTTGTCTGTGTACATTGCCTCAAGATGTCCAGAGTCATCAGATAGACAGGTAAGAACACTGGCAGTGACTCTTCGACATGCTTGAATATAGAACTACTTTCACCTAGATAAGTGAGGAAAGTGAGTACAAGAGCTATTTTACTCTAAGCAAATGAGAAAAGTATGTACAAAACCTGTTTACCCTTACCTCTAGGTAATGAGGAAGATTGAGTGCTATAGTAATTATTAGCTTATGTAGTGCTTACAAGTTCTGAACAAGTGCTGAGCATGAATAAGCAATCCAGATAGGGTCTTGGATAACAAACACATGGCCCTCTCCCCCCAAACAGGTATACAAGCATATATCCATGTACACCACAGGGCCCCTGTACCCACAACTATGCAGGTACAAGCTGCACTCAGGCTGCATGGGACCTGTCCATATCACAGGTTGTATCATACACATATGGCAAAACAAGATGCTCTCCACGTACACATCATGTAAAACATAGCTCCATGTCAGGTTGTGTACACACTGAATGGTGCACACCAACAGGTATCACAACCCACAAAGGGAGAGACACCACTGATAATGGGAAGTACTGCACTACTACCCTGCTGAGTCTGGTCAGGAAGGCCATGAACCTTGATCAAATAATTGATGCCAGCAGTACAGATGTAGATGACAGTAAGGTTGATGTCACACTGCATATCATAACCTTGCCAGATCATAGGACATCATCACCCATACTGTGTACCACCTACACTCGGTACATACTATATATGTACATTCCTATGTCACAGGAGTGTTTTGCAACAGGACTGCTGGCAGAACCAACACTACAGAAGGTGTCTGAACAATACATGCTCATCACACCAGTGGCAGCTACAGTATGTCAGGGTTAATGAATTTTATTCCCCCTCATTGTAGTCCATACCTCACAGACAAACAGAAGGCATCTGCCTATTGAAGTATGCGAATGACTATGGCCTAGGAGCAATAGCTGACTCAGTAGTGTTGTGGACAACATACAGAAGGGGATTTGTGGGTGAGGTGTGTGTAACATATGGCCACAATCTGACAGCTACATATTGCATTGTCACCCCTATGTTAATAACCCTGTACCCATGAACTACCACCTAGGCAGCAGTCAACATAATGGACACTTGTGTGTAAGGGATACAGCTGGGCAGTTGTCTTTCCTGTGATAGCTACATCACCACACCTGTCAGGTAGTCATATGTGGCAACCCTAATAATGATAGGATGCCATCCATGAATTTAGAGATCATTGTCCAGCCATACACAGTACTCAAGTGACCCATATCAGATCACATATTTCCTTTAAGGGGTATTGGCCATGTGCAGATGGCCTACACCAGCCTTCCCATTCCCCATCTCCACTATGTAGCATGATGCATACCCTGAATAAATCCATGTTCAACCCAGTGATGTTGGACATGCTACACGTACTCATCCTAATCTCGAACACATACTTCATGGGCATCCACCTTCCACATGCTGGACAGATCCTTGTCCCATACACTTTACATAGTCCTGCCATATTATGCATTCCTGTCCATCAAAGCTGCACATCGCTCCCTTCTCAGACATGGTGTGATGACTGCATGGTAAATGTATCGTTAACCCTGTGGATCAGTAATGTGGCACCACTCCACCTGGTCCCACAGACCCACCTGTTGGCTACTGCCAGGTAACCTTTCATCCTAGATTCATACATGACCCATGGAATATAGCCGACTAGTTGACTTTGACTGTACATGCTATAGTTGATATCCATCCCTGCAAATACCATCTGGCTATCCAGTGTCCCATGTGCATCACATGTGCAACACAGGTGATACTTGGCAGGATGTTGAATTGCTGTACAGTGCCATGCAGATGTATATGGCAGAACACATACTTGTAAAACCTTATGTGAGCAAGTCTGCAGGGTCACAGGTCATGTCTGTTAAGGCAGTGTAAGTCCTTATATGTGACATATACACAACATCAAGGTCAACTGCATTAATGTGAACACATCCAGCCATGTGCTGATAGGTAGGAACACCAGTACAGGCAAACAGACATGCCCACATCAAGACAGCATTAACATGGAGTATGAGCAATGTAATCAGGTGACACACACATACATATATGGTGATAATATCTACTCAACATTGCGTGTCACGTGTGTGACACAAACACGTCAGTGTCATGTAGATTTGCATATACAACTATTTAAACAATAAATGCGATACACATGTATGTTCAACTGTAGCTCTGTATGTCTCTGTGAGTTACTGTGACCTGTCTCCATCATTATTTCTTCCAGGTATGCCATGTGCAAGGCTACCCCCTTTTACCCACTTGGAGGATGAGGCCCTCATCCCATACCTACTCAACAGTCACGATATCCTGTTCAGCCATGTGCCACAGGCTGCACAGCAGCGGAAAGCCCTGTGGATGGAATGTCGCAGGAGGGTTAATGATGTTGGTGGCCACAACCTCACATACCAGCAGGTGCGCAGACACTGTACAGACCTCATTAGATGGGCGAAACAGAGTGTGAATGCAATCGCCAGAGAACAAGGAGGACCACCAACCCAGCCCCCACTCACACGTACCAAGGGGCTACTGGCCAACCTGGGGACACCTGCAGAACCACATCCACAAGCCTTAGCCGATATTGTGGAAGTGGGTGTCTCTCAACCACTGAGCCTGGAATTGCCTGGTAAGTCAGTACTGCACCTATAACAACTATATTCCATATAGTTGCATGTGTCACTGTACAAAATGTAATGTAACATCATATGCAAGGCATGTATTCACACATGCCACATACTGTAGTATGCTACTCTGTGTATGCACACACGTGTATACACCATAGTATAGTCTAATGTACTGGTGTATGTGTTATGCACATTGCACCCTGTAGCCATTATACAGGTGTGTATTATGCTCATACTGTAGTGTTACTCCTATTTAGGTACCTCTGGCATTCCGCTGCAACAGCAGCCCATTGCAGGTGAGAGTGTTATTATTTATCAGGAATCATAATGCACAAATCTATCTGCCATGCGGCCATTTACAACATGTACACATAATGTATGGTCCTGTCACAATATACATGTCAGACCTGCAATGCATCACAATGACTAGCCATGTGCAACACTTGCAAACTATGTGAATCATCTCACCGACATGAATCCTCACAAACTGTCATTGCCAGATATGTGGACAGCTGTGCATACAATGGTGGAGGTGCTGTTCACTTTAGGGACGTAGTACAGATCAGAGCTACACATGTGGTGAATACAAACAGTACTACACAGTGGGCTGGAGTATGGCCAGCACACAGGATTCACTGGTGTGGATCATAGCCTTGCTACGATTGTCACACAATGTGATGAGCTATCTTGACATATCCATGACATCTAGTGGCCTGGCTGCAACACTGCCTACCTAACCTGAAAACATATCCCACATACCACCCTTTATCTTCATAAACCTGTCATCAGTGGACTATATATGTCATATGGGACAACACAGACATGTGAAATAGATGCCCGTCACAATAATTTGGACAAGACATGTACACACATGGCCATGGAGGATGGCCAGATGACATGGAGCAACAAACATAGTAGACGTGATGTGCTTGTGTGTACACCCTGTCGTACAATGGCTACACATGGTCCAACTATGGCCTTTGTATAATGGTCATATTGTAGATGTGGAACACTAGACATCCTACAGGCCTGTGCATATCTTGTGTAGGCATAACATCAATCCACCACATAAGATGTGTTGAACATCTTGAGGGTATCACTACATGACAGCAGTCACCTGTACAGTATCCACATCAGCCCACAGATGCAGTACATTCTCCTTGCTGGTGTTGGACATCAATGTCATACTTGCTCCTCATGTGTGTGTGTGTGTGTGTGTGTGTGTGTGTGTGTGTGTGTGTGTGTGTGTGTGTGGTACACAGATGTCATGTGGGACATGGTGTACCGACGTGTTCGCCATGTATGGCCATAGTTGCCAGGCAGCAGCAATATGGTTGCAGATGTGCAGGGATGTCATCCATATACCCATCAGTGACCTGTGTCACAATTTCCACATCATGGTTTAGTGTGTATACACCTCAGTGACATGGGTCACATTCCACAGTATGTATGTATTGTATCTGAACACAGTCATGGCTATGAACTCTGTCTGTAACTCACACTGTATAAAACTAGAGACGTCTCATGATTCCCTGCCATGGCCATGCACATCAGCTAAATGTGGAGTATATCTGTAGGGCAGACAGACAACACTGCATTGGGACACCATTGCCCCACTGTATATTTGACAGGACACCATTGTGTTAAACATGCATGCATGGCATTGCACACGTCAGCAGATCACATGTCATACTACATTTGATTGTCAAGGTCATATGCCACACATCAAGCAGGTGTACTGTATATAGAACATCTGCCATTCTCAATAACTGAACAAGACTGTTTAAAAAACATGTATCATCTGTATCGGACATAATGTTATAATCAACTGTTTCATTGTTAATATTAAAATCTGCTGGTGTAAATATCAAGTCATTGTCCTGCCTGTAATCAAAACCCACACTGGTAGGAGAATCAGAACGACCTTGCCCTGGGTTATCAATAACAGTGTCCATATCATCATTGACCCCAATGCCCAGTGATATGTCTATCTGTTGTTGTATTGTGTTGTCATACCGAATGAAGTTTGATACCTTTGATTCAGACGGTGGCTCACTGGTCCCACATGGTAGCCCTACTGATGTTGTTGCCCCTGATGGTGGTCATGAATCCGATCTGATCACCTGAGGGGTTGTTGTTCTAAAAAAACTTCATCCTCCTCTCTGTTATTAACCCTAGCATGGGTTGTACTGAATTAGCTCATATTGTCTACTGAGGGTGTATTATGAGTGGCAGTTCTATCATTAACCACAGTTTGCCTTCTATTCTTAATAGCTTTAAAATGTAAATAAGCTCTGTTATTGGCATAATCATTTGTATCTCTCAAGAGCTTATTATTTTTAATTTCTAGCCCCTTGTTTACAAAATTATACATGTCTTTTAAAATGTTTTCAAAACGATACTTGTTAAATTCAAAAAGCAGGTCATTAGTAATACTTGTATTTAACCTTAGAAGCTGTTCGCTTAATATAGCAAGTTTAGCATTGTTATTTGGCTTTCTTTATTTCCATATATGTTTTGTCTTTGTGTCACAAAATGGCTAAGGTGTCGCTGTTGGACCCTTCCCTGATACTGATACTCATGGGGGGGTCATGTTTTTGTGTATTTTTGTGTACGAAAAATAATTGAAAATTTGGGTTTGTTTTTTTCAAAAGTTTTTTTTTTTCTAGCATTTTTTTCTCCATGACCATATAAAGATATATATATAAAAATAAAAACCATTTTAATTTTACCATTTTAAAAGAGGTCACTAGATGGCACTAGAGCTAGAAAGAAGACACAAAGGCAAAAAAAACTGATTCCCACTTTTTCATTTTTAATTTATTAAAAAAAATAAAAAAATTTAAAAAGAATTTAACAACAACATTTAATAACAAAACATAATCTATTTTTTCTTTTCTTTTAATTTCTTTCTTAAAATAAAATCAAAATCAAAAAGCAAAAAAAAGAAACAAAAAACAAAAAAAAAAAAATACTTATTTTTTTTTTGAATGTTTTGTTTGTCATGATTATATAAGATTTAAAATTATGCAGCATAATATATATTATGAATATTTGTTTATCTATGAATTTGTTATCTGATGAAGAAAACCTTTTTTAAATAAAGCGTTAATCTTTATTCTTTTTAGCATTGTTATTGCGAATAATGAGTCTCATTAAATCCATACCTGTTCTATCAAATAATTTAGTCAGGTCTTCGAAAAACTGATTACCTTCCTCGAACCCTATCGACAGCTTGAAAACCCTTCAACCTTTCGGTATTTGCTCCAATTCGATGGATCTCTCGAGAAAAACATTGTCCATTTGGAGCGATTTGAATAGTTTTAAGTTTTTTTCAAATTCTGCAAACTGTTTATTTAGTGAGCCCATATCATTGTTATTGCCTGTAACCGTTCTGTTATTCAAAACCGCAGCTGCCAACCAAGCGTTGATGTTCATTTGTTTTACACCAGTTGTACCTTCTATAATGCTGTCTCTAGCGTTCACTGCGGTGTTGGAAGGTAAATGAATGGTTTGCACATTACTTTTGTTTAACCTTCTACTGACACTTGCTGCTGAACCACTGCTAGCCGCTGGTATAACCAGGCTAGTACCTGGCGTAGAATGTAAAGTGAAAAGTTCTGCCTGCGTTTCAGTCAGTGATGTATTATCCATCACGGGTAATTTAAACCCTTTTTCCTGCATATTTCGGATGAGGCATTGTGTGACATCCATATATTGCACCAAAAGTTGCTCCATGTGTAGAATAAAAGGAGCCCAACATGAACCTGTATCTGCCCCAAGGTAATACGATTGACAACAGGAACCAAAAACTGTTAAAACGGAGAGAGGCAGCACAGTATTCAAGCAGGATCCAATTTATTCAAACTCAAAAAAATAAAAACCAAACAAACTTCTTTTACATATACTAAGCGCTTTCACCCATATCCACAGGGGGCTTCTTCAGAGTACAATGACCTTAAAAATCTACCTCATTAAATACACTACAAATCACACAACACCCTGAAATAACAGCCAATAAATAGTTCTAAAAATTGGTGTAATTAATTAATTGAATTCATTGAACCTGACTTTTTTCTTATTTCTTATTTTTTAAGGTCCCAAACAAAGCATAGTAAGCAAAATAATTCTCTCTATTTAATAGCGCTCTGGGAATTAATGGTAAATATGGACAATGACTGGATATTAGTTAAATATATGTGTAGTATAATATAATATAAAAATCTTTACACTGTTAATTATATAATATAAATATAAATAAATACAAATGCATTGCATATAAATAAATGCTCAATAAATAAAAACATTATATAAATGTATAAATATGTATGAAGTATAAATATAGTCATGAAAGGTTTTATATATATATATATATATATATATATATATATATATATATATATATATATATAGGTAAATAATTAAATAAATATATATATATTTAAACTTTAAACTTTAAAAACTTACATATGACAAGAACTTTTAAAAAACTATAAAACAAAACAATTATGTCTGAATATTCATATACAGTAAGATTTATGTTTTAATATACTAGCAATAGAGATATGATCATTGATTCCTGGTAGATTTGTGGCGTCCAGTCTCAATTGCCATAAACACTCTTTGGCTTCCAGTAAATTCTTATCGTCACCCCATTTTTTTATTATTGTTATTTGGAATTCTGTCTATAACAAAAAAATATAAATCTCTTAAATTCTCTGCATTTCTGGCTATGTATAAATAGTGAACTCACTTTTTTTTTTATTTCTTATGTCTCTTGTGTGTTCAACTATTTGGTCCCTCAGTTTCCTGATGGTCTTCCCTATGTAATATGCTGATCAGCCTGTACACATTGCTATATATACCACCATCTTGGTGTTGCAATTACAATACCCAGGACATCTAATAGTTCTCTCATAATTATGAACAACTACGTAGGGACCATCATTTATATATTTGCAAGTACTGCATAGACTGCATTTACTCATTTTAGACATTTTATGTAATTCCTGATTGGTACTTGTCTCTAATAATTGCTTTAAATCCATACCCCTACTATATGTAATCTTGGGGTGACTACCAAGAATATCAGTGAGTTCTGTTTTATTCATAAAAAGACTAAGCCTCTTTTTTGATAATATAGATTAATTCTCGAGGATAACCCCTTTCAAGAAACATGTAGATAAGTTTATCAATTTCATCTTCAAACAACTTGTCATTACTCACTATTCTCGATAGTCTAACCATCTGCCCTTTCACTAAATTCTTTTTCTGAAACTGGGGATGGCAGCTCTCATAGTGTAAAAATGAATTTGACTATGTCTTCTTTCGAAATATATTAGAACCAATCATTTCATCTTTTGTATATAATAATATGTCTAAATATTCACATCTATTCTCATAGATGGTACTAGTAAATTTCAAAAAGGTGGTTGTAGTATCCATAAATTCCACACATTCCTGGATTTCTTCCTTGTTCCCTTTCTAAAAAATAAGAATATCATCCAGGTATCTTAAATATAATACTATTTTAGACCAATATCCACAGGTAAAAAGAAACTGTGTCTCCCAAAATGCTGAAACCAAATTAGCATATATAGGAGCACATCTAGCACCCATGGCCACTCCTATACATTGTTTGTAATACTCCCCATCAAGACAAATAAAGTTATTGTTTAAGACCATTTCCATCAGCTCCACTATAAGCTTACGTTTAACAATATGCATATCACTAAGTCTTGATAGACTAGCTTCAAACATTTCTAAACCTAAAGCATGAGGTATCACAGAAAATAGATAAATGACATCTATGGTAACCATCATTGTGTTAGAATTAATGTCAGATGCATGCTTTCTCACGACATCTAAGCAATGCCATGAATCTTTGAGTATATGGGGTAACTTGCTTAAAATACCCTTGCAATGAACGTCTACACATGAGGCCATAGCTTCAGTTTTAGAGCCTTTTGCTGACACTATTGGCCTAAAAGGTGGATTATTCACGTCCTTATGAATTTTGGGAATACCAAAGATGGATGGTGTGATAGGTATCTCTACCATCAAATAATCATAATCATCTTTGTTTAATACACCATCCATCAAAAATTCATGTAACTGCAAGTCAAGTTTAGTATATGCCCTATATACCTCATACATAGAAACCTTTTCATTGGTGTTGCAGTCATTCAACATAAGTGTCATTTTACTCAAGTAGTCTGTGTTAGACATAACCACTACACCACCACCTTCGTCAGGTTTCATAACCCCATATTTATCAGTTGTAGTCAATTCCTTTAAACAGAATCTTTCTGCTGAAGTCAAATTATCATTAACTATACTCTCCTTCTTAACACACCTACTACGTATTTGCGTTTCACATAACATTGCAAAAAGGTGTATCATAGGATTCTGTGGGGGTATAAAGGTACTTTTTCTTTTCAATGTCAATGTTTCATCATCTGTCGTTGGTCTAATGTTATTAGCAAAAAACATTTTTAAATTCAGCATTCTAATGTACAGTCTAAAATTAATCAAAAATGCCCCCACATCATGTTTAAATTGAGGGATGAACGTGAAGCCTTTCTTTAATAGTGTAATATGACTAGATGTAAGTTCATTTCCAGAATAATTGCATATAGAAAATCCGCCATTCTCAATAACTGAATAACTGTAAGATAACAGCAGTATTGCATGCATTACAAACTGTACTGATGCTTCCTGAGGCAACAGTTCTGATATATGCACACAGGACGTCTTACCTATTAACAGGTGTCAAGTGATTTACCTTTGCTGTCACCCTGACCACTGTCTAAGTTGTGTGTTATGTCCTTCAATTAACAAAACCATTGCTTACCGGTTACACAGGTTATTGTAGGACCACTTGTGACACACCTGTGAGCTGTCCACAGCAAACATCCATCAGCAAAGATGCCCCACCACTTAGTTATTTCCACACATCTGTCCATACCTGAGGTACACCTTTCTGTACATTCAGCATATCACCATAAACAGTTGGCAATGTTGAGGCTGCATTACAACTGCATGATGTACTAGGATACATGTCACCTGCATACATCAGCAACTGCACACACATGTGATCTGAACGCACAACACTATTTGTACAGGTGTGTACATGTGGGCATGTTTGTAGGCATTGCAAATGGTGGACATGTGTAATGACATACTTGACACATGGGACTGTTGTATGATATGATGGGTGTAATGGGTGACCAGAACTGAGGGAATGTTACCTCTTTCAGCATTGATATCACACCTTATGTACTGTTAGCATTCAGCAGCCATGGACCTACATTCCATGTTCATGTGTGTAATGGCTGTAGCACAAAAGACAACAACAGCTATGCTATTTACATGTATGTTGTGTGTGTGGCATGCACATACCCAGGGCAGATACATGTATGCCATATCCATACATGAGGGTGTGTACTGGTGTACAGCAACAGTTATCTGCTAATGGTGTAAAGTACCAAGGGCCCCTGGTATATGTACAGCTGACCTGGTCACAGACAGTGGTATCATTGCATTGTATAACACATGATGCAACTGTGTCAGTACATGTGTACTCTCTACAGTTGATGTAGAGCTTAGTACAGTACACAGGTCAAGGGTCACATGGTGGTGTACTCTTTTATGTCATACAACATGTATGGATGCGTGTTAATGGTCTGAGGGCATGGTGGTGTCTGAGGTTTACATCCTAGAATGCAGCATGTGACACTGTGCCCTGCACATGACTCATCTGTGATGCCTTTCATGGGGGGACTGGTCAGTACATGTGAGTAGCCTTTATGTATGTGGGTACACCACCTGGAGTGGTCCATACTTGTGTTATGGCCCACATGTCTGGTTCTGAGGTATATGGTGGTAGTGCTAGGTTCTGAGGTATATGGTGGTAGTGCTATTGTGCACTACAGAGCCATCAGCCAGGTGTTCCTCACTGCACAGATGTCAGTACTTCCCATTGTTGGATCTACAGTGACCAGCTGTCAATATGGATGCTACACATCTAGCACCGGTTAGCATAAGAAAACAATGCTGTTGTCCTGTAGGTGTATGGGAGTTAACCTGTGTTTACAACATTTGTCTTGGAATGGCACTGTGTGGGCGGATGCGACTTGGGTAATATCCCCACTCCCTTGAATCATGGATGCATGTGATATGTGACAAAGGCCTGCCTACTGTCAGCCATGCCATCCCAGAATGACAGCAGATGTGTAAAAGACCAGTGTCAAATATATGTAGAGCAGAGTTCCTGCTTACAATTACAACTACTAACACCAGAGCCCATTACAATGTGTTCTTTACGTCTACCTGTAATAACATGGCCACTGTGCCCATCTGTGTTTAGCATCAGAGTGCATCCCAGTCAGCCCTGTGCTACTAGGAGTATGAGCATGCCCAGTATATCCTTGTGTTGATGGACAGATAGTAGTTCATTCTGACCAGCCTTGTGCTACTAACTGTGTGAGCATGCCCAGTGACACCTTGTGTCGGTTATGTGCCTCTGTGTATGGGCATGGCCATTGTAACCCTGTATAGTGGTAGTAGTCATCCATTCCACAGATGGGCATACTCCAGGTCAGGATGGATTCCTACTTTAAACACACAGGTTCACAGGTATGTACATCTTAACTGCCAGCATCCCTGTTGATGCCTGCATTCCCAGAAGGTCATAATGACAGCCTTGAAATATGTAGTCTATGTGGCGCGATTCGTAAGTATGTAGTATTGTAATAGTAATCTGTAAATAAGCAGGTGTTCTGTTTCCACCACTGGCGTGTGTGTGTATGTACGTCTGTCCCTGTTTGCCAGAGGAATGTAAATTGCTTTTAGACTGCCCACACTCCATACATTTCTTACACCCACTGTTAGCAAGGCCGATGATGTCACCCATCTACAAATACACCTCTGGGAGTGCTGTGTCTCAGTAATCTCGGTAGCACATTCTGTAACTGCGTGATGTTGTAGTGTAATAAAGTAGTTAGGTCAGTGTTCTAGTCCCACACTTGCCGAGTGTGTGTGCGTCCACGTTTGCCTGAGAACTGAGTAATGCTTTCATACTGCTCACACTCCAAACATTTCTTATACCCTCCATTAGTAAGGCTGTTGATGTCACCCATCTACAAATACACCTCTGGGAGTGCTGTGTCCAAGTAGTCTCGGTAGCGCATTCTATAACTGCGTAACGCTGTAGTATAATAAAGTAATTAGGTCAGTGTTCTAGTCCCACCCTTGCCGTGTGTGTGTGTGAGTCCATTTGCCTGAGAACTGAATAATGCTTTTATACTGCTCACACTCCATACATTTCTTATAGCCACCGTTAGCAAGGCCGATGATGTCACTCATCTACAAATACACTTTTGAGAGTGCTGTGCCCCAGTAATCTCGGTAGCACGTTCTGTAACCGCGCAATGCTGTAGTGTAATAAAGTAGTTAGGTCGGTGTTCTAGTCCCACACTTGCTGTGTGTGTGTGTGTGTGTCCCTGAGGACTGAGTAATGCTTTTATACTGCTCACACTCCATACATTTCTTATACCCTCCATTAGTAAGGCTGATAATGTCACCCATCTACAAATACACCTCTAGGAGTGCTGTGTCCAAGTAGTCTTGGTAGCGCGTTCTATAACTGCGTAATGCTGTAGTATAATAAAGTAGTTAAGTCAGTGTTCTAGTCCCACCTGTGCCGTGTCTGAGTCCGTTTGCCTGAGAACTGAATAATGCTTTTATACTGTTCACACTCCATACATTTCTTATAGTCACTGTTAGCAAGGCCGATGATGTCACTCATCTACAAATACACTTCTGAGAGTGCTGTGTCCCAGTAATCTTGGTAGCGTGTTCTGTAACCACTACAATGCTGTAGTGTAATAAAGTAGTTAGGTCAGTGTTCTAGTCCCACACTTGCTGTGTGTGTGTGTGTGTGTGTGTCCCTGTTTGCCTGAGGACTGAGTAATGTTTTTATACTGCTCACACTCAATACATTTCTTATACCCACCATTAGCAAGGCCGATGATGTCACCCATCTACAAATACACCTCTGGCAGTGATGTGTCCCAGGATTCCTGGTAGCTCTTTCTGTAACTGCGTAATGCTGTAGTAAAGTAAAATAGTTAGGTCGGTGTTCTAATCCCAGACATTGTGTGTGTGTGTGTGTGTGTGTGTGTGTGTGTGTGTCTGCCTGCCTGCGTAAGACAAGTACAGTGCTTTGTAGTATTCTAAACATGTGATGATACAGTGTGTGTTTGTCTGTCAGAGCCTGTGTAGAGGTTGCCATGATTGTCTGACCATTTGACATGTTTGGGAACAGGTTTTGTAGTTTTCCTATTTTGTATCCTTCTTATGACACATTGGTCACCTCACGAGGAGTACAGCTGTCAGTCAGCCACGGCACTGTGTTGGCAAGCCATACCCATACATCTGGCAAAAGGCCTGGTAAACTAAGTATGCAGCCAGGAGTATAGCTGTCAGTCAGTCATGGCACTGTGTTGGCAAGTCATACCCATACATCTGGCAAAAGGCCTGGTGAACTAAGTATGCAGCCCTACTATTACCCGGTATATGTCCCACACCCATGTGCCATGCACTTACAACCTTGCCTAGGATATCCCACTATGTTGCTAGTAACATGCACATTGAGGACAGATAGTAGGCATGGTGTAAATGCAGTGGCCTGCAGAGGACATGGCATCCTGTGCAGCTGTACAATAGGCACATATATGTGGACAATGTGCCTTCACTATGTTCCACACTGAATGCCTGCAACATATGTGGTGCCATCAAATGTAATCCACTAAGGCCAGACAATACTGTACACATGTGCCCTGTATGGACCCATGCCACTGACACCACGGAATACCTGTATCATACTATCCATAAAGGTGCAGGGCCGACCTGCTCACTATAAGCAGGTTTCACCCCATCAGGCTAGTATTGGCATATCGGGGTATTACAGGCTATGTACACTACATGTGTCTGCCAAACCAGGTACACCTGTACATGTCACTG